>NC_142368.1:22995782-23346782 GCF_059441175.1 Urocampus carinirostris
TTGCACAGTTTTTAAATTTTTCTTAATGTATGCATGATTCATAGAGTCTGATTGCCAAGAAACATGGCAATGGCAATAATTTCCAGCATTTTCTTTACCTTAAAAACACAACATTAAAATATATGCATTTTCAAGGATTTCAAGCATCCGTACAAACCCTCAAATACCGCCATTGTTTCTAATTTATATTAGTACAAAGCTGTATTAGCTGCTAAGCACGTAATGTACACTTAAAATTAAAGTTGCCACTAAGCTAGTACTGTTTTAATTTCTTTCTTTGACTTTAATGAAGTGAAACGCTGCAAAAACTCTTCCGCAGCTTTGTAACCTGCACTCGCTGCGTCCTCATGCCAAACCACAGAGCTAAATCCATTGGAAATCGCCAAAGCGAGACGACTCTCGCAAAGTGATAAAAACAATCTCACGGCGACGTGTGTTTTACTTGCACAACAGCTACACAAGCTGTGTCGACAAAACACACACACACGTGCGCCAACGACACATTATTAACATATACGTATGTACTGTATGTGTGCGTACAATGCGGTATGTGACAAGTAAGCTAGTAACCAGCAGCTGCTCGTGTGCACGCCCTAACGTCGTAAGTAAAGCCACGCTCCTCGAATTCCAGGCGTGCGCTCCCACCCGGGGGCAAAATTCGGGCATTTGGCGTGGCTTCTTAGGGATGGAGGCATTGTGCACTTGTGGTCCCGGGTCAACTCGAAAGGTCACGGCAGGGCGGGGGGCCGGAATTTAGTCCAACTTTGACTTTGGAGGGAGTCCAAGACGTGCTGTGTTCAAGGGTCGCTTTTGTGACAGGATTAAAGTGAACTTGTCCAGTAATCCTGAGAACCATTTGACTTTATGTTTGAGTTTGGCCCACTTGCTGGGGAACGTTGCCAGCAGCAAGTGCACAAGCTGTTATGGTTAGCAAGGTATAATAATAATCGTGGATATCTGTGTGTGTGTGTGTGTGTGTGTGTGTGTGTGTGTGTGTGTGTGTGTGTGTGTGTGTGTGTGTGTGTGTGTGTGTGTGTGTGTGTGTGAAAACTCAGGTCAAAAATGAGCTCAATATGCAAAGAACAAGGCACTGTGCTCCTGTCTTTTATTCATCATGACACAAAAATGACACTTAGTGGCAGAAAAATTACATCAAATTATTTTTCATATAATTGCAAAACTTCTATCCATCTATTCACCCATGCTATCATCCATCCATTCCGCTTATCCTGGTTCGGTCACAGGAGCAGCAACCTTAGCGGGGAAGCCTAGATCTCCCTATTCCCAGCTACCTAATCCAGCTCATCTGCCAGGATCTTGAAGCATTCTGAGGCCAGCCTAGAGACATAGTCTCTCCAGCGTGTCCTGGGCCTTCTGCCGGTGGGACAGGCGCAGTATACCTCCCAAGCAAGGCATCCTTAATAGATGCCAGAGTTACTTCAACTTTCTCCTATCAAGCGGAGGAGCAATCGCTCTACATTGAGTCCCTCTTGGATGACAGAGCTTCTCACCCTGTCTTTGGAGCCCAGCCACCCTGCGGAGGAAATTCATTTGGCATCCGTTCTTTGGGTCATCACCCACAGTTCATGACCATAGGTGAGGGTAGAAACGTACACTGACCGGTAAATCGACAGATTTGCCTTTTGGCTTAGCTCCTTCTTCACCACAACGGACTGGCGCATGATGGTCTGTTGTTCTCCTGTTCCATCCTGTTAGAGGTAAGATCTTCAGTCCGGGTCGGGCTTGAAATCTCAATCATTGAGTCGGGCCAGGCCGAGCTTCTCTTTCGCCTTTTTTTTTTTCCTAAGTAGAGGACATGCACAGCAAGCACTTACTTTTAATTAGATGGCTGCTTTTTACACCTACTTGAGTCACATTTTTTCTGAAGTAACTGAAGTACTTTTACTTAAGTAACACACTTCTGCGCTGCAATTCAGAGCGCAAGTTATATAATTCAGATAAACTTATCATGAAGAACATGCTTACCAACTATCAGCAGTGTTCTCCTCTGCGTCCTTGACGCATCATTTTTGCTGGGGACGCATAGTGTCAAATCAACGTGCGTCTCCGCGACGCAACTTTTTTGACACAAAATTGTCATTATTACCCGATTACTTTTTTTTAACAAAGATTTACCGCACTCCAAACTTTTCGTCAGGCAGACTCGTCATTGTTGTTTTGGTCTCGCGGTTCAATTTTCCGTCTGCACGCCGATCTCAGCAAACGAGATCTCGTTGTTTCGAGATTACGTCATTGTTGTGGTGGTTGTCGTCGAGGGAAGGTGAAGGCTAAGTAAGCCTCCGAAAAAAGTTAGTATTATGTGAAAATCAACACAAAATTGGTAATTTGTTCAGTGTCAGTATTAAGTCGAAACATAATGCAGAAAGTGATAACAGTGGCAATAATTCCGGCACGAAAAAAACGGCGAAGAAATTCTTCGGAAGATCGCGGAGGCATGGAAACACGTGTGTTGAAGCGAACAATTCTTCGAAAGAAAATAAACAAAAGAATACTTCTAGCAAGAAAATGACTTTTCTTCCAAAATTGACTAAATTATATTCCTGGTTACGCTATGAGGAGGCTGATAATGGATTGGACCTTGAGAAGGCATTACAACTGTGGCGGGACAGCAAACCACGAAGAATATATGAACTGAAAAATCTGAAGTGTTAACTGCTTTGTATTACCTATTGACTGTGATGATTAAACCTGCATGAATATATAGACTAATATTTCAGCAATAATATTTCGTATAATGTACAATATTTTTGTGAACTGAAAAATCTGAAGTGATAACTGCTTTGTATTGTCAATTAACTGTGATGATTAAAACTGAATGAATATATAGATTTATATTAGATATTTGTCGCCAATTAACAATTTCAACCTAGATGACACAAAATTTTGGGGACCCATAGGTCTCTGTTGGGACCCATAGATTTTTGAGCATGCGAGTCCCCGGGACCCATCACTTTTCAGAGGTAAAATGAACACTGTATAAGTTTAATTCCAAATCACGAAATCCAAAGAAATTTGAATCCTTGGTGGCACAGCAAAAAATGTGCCGCTTTCTCTTTCCACCTCTTTGTGGCTTACGTCATATGTCATTACCACTTCTTGTCAATAGCCTACCACCTTTACAAACTTTCTTTCTCCCTTTCAGCTTTATGTTTTACTATTTGCAGCCTATAATCTGTAAAATATGATTTTATTCTTGGTGTCAGTTTCATCTCGCGGAACTTCGCCGAAATGCGCACTTACGCGTACCTCAGCCGAAACGCACACTTGGGCGCCAAAGTACGCACGGCGTTGAAGTAAAGCTTCTGGTTATTTTGGTATGTTCTACAATTTGAGTGTCCTGTTTACGCAATATTGTAAGATCTTTGTATGGTTATGTGTATGTGTATGTTCAATAAAGCATAGAAATAAATATGTAAATAAATAAATGGATAAATAAATAAGCTTAGGGTTTACTACGGACTCCTTCCCTGAAATCAAGTTAATAGGGTTCGGCTGTGTTCGGGCTTTTAAACCCGCAAGCTGGGTTTGATTGGGCTGGATTTTTTAGGCATCACTTTACCTCTACTAACTATCCTTGCTCTTGAACAAGAACCAGAGATACTTGAACTCCTCCACTTTGGGCGGGAACCATGGTCTCGGACTTGGAGATGCTTATTATCAACACGGAGGCTTCACACTCGGTTTCGAACCTCTCCAGTGAGAGCTGAAGATCACAGCTTGAGGAAGCCAACATACACATCATCTCCAAAAAGCAGAGATGCAATGCCTCCAAATCAGACTCCTTCCCCGCCAAGGCTGCGCCTAGAAATTTTGTCCATAAACGTTGTTAAAAGAATCCTTGACAAATAGATTTTCATGCCCATCCATGGTTGTTTTAAGCAATTCATGAAGAGGACTGGCATTGGAAATGAGATGTTAAGTCCAAAGCCCAATCTTGGCCTGAGACAACCTGAAATTCGGGTCGCGTCAGTCCCAGAATGTCAAGCATTTCATTCAAGTTCGGCCGGGCGTCTTTCTGGCTTGTTTTTTTTTTTTAATTATTTTAAATTATCCACCTATCATTGTCCTTTTTCTTTCTGGAGGATTCTGTCCCCCTTTCGCATCAACACGCCCGATGGCACGCATGGTGGCACGTTTGTGTCTGAGCCTTTTCTGCGGCAGCACCGTCAGAGCCAGAGAAGCGGGCGCCTTGGGCTTAGCTGCTCCTCCCAAGTCCTCACAAAGAAAAAAAAGGTTTGTTTTAGTTTCTGCCCCTCAAATCAAGTTAAATGGTCAACTCAGGCTGGATTATTTTTTAAGGCTTGATTTGACCTGTAACTGGCATACCCACTGTGGTTTGGCATGAGGATGCAGCTAGCACAGGTTAAAAAGTTGCGAAAGAGTTTTTTGCAGCTTTTTACTTAATTCAAGTAAAAGAAAGAAATTAAAACAGTACTAGCTAAGTGGCAACTTTAACTTTAAGTGTACATTATGTGCTTACATGCCATCAACAGTCTCTCGTGCTATGTCACTGCAAATGAATCCCACGTTTGCTTTATTGATTTTTTTTCCCTACCCTCCGCAACCCTTTGTTAACAGCTAGCATGCCTGCGTCTTTCAAACAGGAATGCCAAGTAACAGTTCTCGCTCGTGTTTGACTGCCGACATCGGAGCGAACACCCACGCGGGTGGACGCGTCCAAACGGCCGTGTTCAAACGGCTTTGTCCAAACGGCCGTCTCGCCGTCCAACTTGCATTATTAGCAATGTCAATCGTGGCCACTTGAACTTTAGCGGCAGCTAACGCACGCTCGGCACGCTCATCGGGAAAGGTCAAGGTCAAGGCGGGCCCCGGCGGGTCCTGGAGAACGAAAGCGAACGGGCGTCGAAAGACGAGCACCTGTCGGGCCAACTGTTGAGGACAGACGGCCGTGGGAAAAATGCCTGGGCTGCTATGTGAGGGACGCAAGCTAAATTTACCACACGCTGCTCGCGCCAAATGCTTCTGTAAGCCAACACAGCGCTATGACTTTTAACCCGTGCTGTGATGCTATTTTTTTTTTTCATCACTTGCCAAATGTTGTTGACATTAATATGGTAAAAGGTTTTTTTACCACCTTATTTCGAAAAAGTTAGCAAGCACTTTATTGAACATATTTTTTATGGGTTATTGGGTGCTTTTTGATACATACGTACGTATAACTGATTTTTGTACGCTGACATTTGACCCATTTGAGATTCTTAGATATTTAAGCTTACTATGTGTTTATCTGACTATTTTTTGTACCTATACACAAACAGCAGTTCAGAGTACCCACACATCTTAGGATCCTTGGGGGAATCGCTTGAGAGCGCGCCCCCTGGGGAATTCGTGGGGGACTTCAAGGCTCACAATGGCAATGACAGCAAGACTTGGAGGGGCGTGTTTGGGAGGAACAGTCACCCTGATCTAAACCCGAGTGGTGTTTTGTGCCCATCACGACTATGTTCAAACCTAAAGGTGGCCATATGTGCACCTGGTCCCAGGACACAATAAGGCGCGGTTTAATGACTTTATTGTCCGACCTGGAAGATTCAAGTGTATTGTAAGGGTCTGTTGGGACCTCTTAGCAGAATCACCTGTCAGAAAGAGTCTCAACTCACACCTACGGCAGAACATTGCCCAAGTGCCAAGGGAGGCGGGGGACATTCGGTTCGAGTGGACCATGCTTCGTGATCAGAGCTGTGGCCTTAAGGTAGTCAAGACCTGCTGTAGTGGTACTGTTGGTGGTCACCGGCAGTAAGGTATGTCGTCAAGCTGAAGTAGAAGTCTTATTGGGCCCTCCTGGCCTATGGGACTCTGGAAGCAACTGTAAGGTATCGGCTGTCCAAACGGAATGCAGCTTCGGCAGTCGCAGAGGCAAAATCTAGGGCATGAGAAGAGTTTGGCGAGCCCATGGAATGTGACTTCCGAACGGCTTAGAGGAAATTTTGGGCCACAATCCGGCATCTAAAGAGGGAAAGCACTGTGCCAACAACACTGTGTATAGTGGAGATGGGGCGCTGCTGACCAGAACCCGGAACTTTGTGAAGCGGTGGGCAGAATACTTTGAAGTAAGTTAATCCCACCAACACGTCTTCCTCTGTTGAAGCAAAGCTTGGGGACTCTGAGGTGGGTTCTCATTTTTCTCTGAGGTGGTCAAAAAAACTCCTTGTTGGCAAGGCACCAGGGGTGGATCAGATTCGCCCGAAGTTCATTAGGACTATGGATGTTGTGGAAGTGCATTAGTTGACACGCCTCTGCAACATCGCATGGAAATCGGGTACAGTACCTCCTGACTGCCAGACTGGAAAGGAAACTGAAGAGTGTGCTCCAACTACAGTGGAATCACACTTCTCAGCCTCCCTGATGAGGTGAGTTCGGGGGTAAAGGAGAGAAGGGTCTGTTAGGAATTGGAGAAGTGTGCTTTTCGTCCGGGCATTGAAACAGTGGACCAGCTCTACACACTCTGCAGGGCCCTTAAGAGTGCATGGGAGTTTGCCTATCCGATCTACATGTGTTTTGTGAAATTTGAGAAGGTATTCCACCGTGCTCCAAAGGTAGCTCTCTGGGGGGTGCTTCGGAACTATGGGGTACCGCACAGTCTCATTGCGGTTGTGCAATCACTGTACGCCCGGTTTCAGTTTTTGGTCCGCATATCCAGCAGTTTAAGTCGATTCGTTTCCAGTCCTTCAAGTCCAAGATCATGGTTCTCAGGGGATGGCATACTCTTTTCGGGTTGGGGGATGAGATCCTGTCCCAAGTGGCGGAGTTCATGTATTTAGGGTCTTGTTTGTGATTGAGGGTAGATCGGGAGATGAATAGACGGATCAGTGCAGCGTCTGCCGTCATGCGGACTCTGTACCGGTCCATTGTGGTGAAGAAATGATGAGGCGAAAGGTAGATCTACGTTCCTACCATCACCAATGGAAAGAACAAGATCCCGGATACAAGTGGCTGAAATGAGTTTTCTCTGTGTGAGAAGCTTGGTCCTACGAGAGGTACTTAATGAAGACCCGCTGCTCCTCCGCAGTGAGAGAAAGAATTTGAAGTGATTCGGGCATCTAATGAGGATGCATCCTGGACCCGTCCCTCAAGAGGCGTCCTGGGAATCTCCCACTGGTAGGAAGCCTCAGGGAAGACCCAGGACACGCTGGAGGGACTATGTATCTTGGCTGGCCTGGATCCCGTCAGATGAGCTGGATGAAGTGGCTTGAGATAGGGAGGTCTGGGCTTCCCTGCTGAGGCTGCTGCCCCCACGACCAAACCCTGGATAAGCGGAATAAAATGGACGGATGGATGGATTGATGAATGGATAGCATTCTATTGTCTAATGCAAAAAAATATGAATACATTTTTTACTACGAGGAGGCAATAATAAAAAATATTGTCCATTTTAACTTCATTCAATTTTTTTTTAAATTGTGTCATAAATATATTCAAATTAATCAACAATATTTGCAGTCAGTGCTTGCATAGTAATTCAAGTTTTTCACTTTTAGAGTTATGGAAATAGAATGCAATATTTCTGTTTTGATAACCACACTAAAATTACATAAACAAATTGAGGTTTGTTTAAATAATCATACTTTTTATCTTTTTTGTTCTTTATTGTTCCAACCTGTCTAGTCACAATAGATGAGTCAACGTGTTCTTTTTGGCAGTGAGGAGGTGACAAAATTGAGTCAGACAACGCAATGAGAAGCAGAGGCACGCTTTAATAATTGGGAAAATTTCTGTTAGCAAAGGTGCCAGATTTGCGACACACTAGGCAAAGGGAGAAGGGGCTTTTTGTTTTTTTGGCATGCAAGAAAGCACCCAGATGGACCCCAGCAGGTTACAATAGCGACACGCATGCACACTCAGAGGCGGCCGAGGGTCACCCAAGGACGCTTTAGCGATAAATCGGCTTTGACGGCAAAGTTTCTTCAAAACTGTTGCGCCGCCGGCCAATGTCATGTGATCGGGTAATTTTGAGGAGTGACAAGCTCGCCTGCTTGTAGCCAGATACTGGAAAGGGGAGCCTGAGGAACACGTGCTAGGCTAACAATAGCATCCGTGCTTTTTGTTGTTATTGCTAGCTGTGTAGCTTTTGTAGTCCACGTCTCGGAGCGTGTTCAACTACCAGGACCAGACCGAGTATTTTGACGAAGAAAAATAAAACAGAGTAGACTCTGGGCCTATTAGCAGAAAGTCTCCCGCCGAAAAGGTATCGAAGAATGGCTGACCACAGTTTTTATAGGAACTGTGTTTCATTCCCAGACAGAGTGGGAAATCAGCAGCCAAATGGACAATGCGGGATTGCAGCTAACTTAACATTAGCATTTGTATTTTTACTAGGTATCACTAGCCCCGAAGCTATGTATCTCAAGGTACATAATCAGAGTATCTTGCAGTTTTTTCTCCAGAACCTAGGGTCTCATTACAGCCAAGTGCAGACTGTGGAGCATATCTCTGCATTAGCTTTTGTAGCGTTATCACAAACCATTAAGGCACTACCGTGAGGCAGACAACAAGATTCTCTTTTTGTTTAATACTAGAAAGAGTCAGAGCTCAGCAGTCAAATGGACAATTTGGAGCACAGCTTAGCTAACATTAGCATTTGTAGTTTTTGTTTTAGGCATGAGTAGCCTATAGGGTCTCCTGTACTTCCACCCCTGCATCAGTGGGTATATTGCAGCCAAAAGGAGACACTGGCACACAGCTAAAACAGCTTTATTATTTGCGTTTTGTGTGTTCAACACAGGTACAGTATGTACCTATGTACAGTACACATTTGCAAAAAATAAGGTTGATTCCAAGGAGCATAAATTGCGGGCGTCTCCAGCCAAGTGGAGACTGCGGAGCACAGCTAAGCAAATGTGTATTTTGCGCAAAGCCAAATGTTCTATGTGCAAATATTCTGAAAAACAAGCCGTGAGCCACCATGACGTCTACTCTGGTTGCCGTGCAGACAGTCTGACAAATAGACTCATGCAAATACAGAGGCGCAAATTCAACAAAACGCTTGCCGCCATGCATGTTTACCGCACGTCTGCATCGAGACATGTTGACGCTAATACAATACGCAAAAGTGGGTGCGATGCTTGATCTCCAAGGACGACCGATCCTGCCATATGTATAAATAAATGTATTACTAAATAGTATCCTTCTAATATATCCATCCATCCATTATCTGCACCGCTTATCCTCAGTAGGGCCGCAGGGGTGCATGAGCCCATCCCAGCTATCTTCGGGCAGTGGGCAGGGGTCACCCTGAACTGGCAGCCAGCCAGTCACAGGGCACACAGAGACAGACAACTCACTCGCTTATTCACCTAGGGACAATTTGGACCGGCCAATCAACATGACATGCATGTTTTGGAATGTGGGAGGAAACCAGAGTGCCCGGAGGAAAGCTACGCAAGCACGGGGAGAATATGCAAACTCCACACAGGAAGGTTCGATCTCATGACCACAGAACTGTGCCGCAGGCGCGCTAACCACTGTTCCGCTGTGCTGCCCCCTTCTAATATATGCCTATAAAGAAATAAAAACATGGATAAATCACGTCGTGCCATAAAATATTACATAAAAGCAATATAGGTATACATTTCGTAATTTATTCATTCCAGCATTTATTTTTTCTTGTGATTTGTAGTTTTGTCTATTTTGTTATGCATTTTGTCGTGTATTTTGTTGTGTATTCTGTCGTGCATTTTGTCATGTATTTGTCATGACTTTTCTAGTGTATTTTGTCATGAATTTTGTCAAGTTTATTGGCGTGTAATTTGTTTTGAATTTTGTCAGGTATTTTGGGAGGTATTTCTTATGTGTTAGTCGTTTACTTTGTCATGTATTTTGTCGAGTACCTTGTAATATATTTTCTCATGAAATTGTCCTGTATTTTGCTATGTATTCTGTCATGTACTTCATCCTGTATTTTGTTGTGTATTTGGTCAGGTAGTTTTTTTTTATGTACTTTGTCATTTATCGATTCATTTATTTATTTTGTTCTGTATCATGTCACTTATAATGTCGTTTCTTTTGTTGTGCATCTTATTATGCTATTTTGTTTTGTATTTTTAATGTGTTTGCCAAGTATTTTGACGTGTATTTTGTCATTTATTTTGTCATGTATTTTGTCTTGTACTTTGTCATTTATCTATTACTGCATTTATTTCATGCTGTATTTTGACATTTTTGTTTGACGAATGCACCGATCGTTCAACACTGATCGACCAATAGGTAAAAAGGTCAGCCTCTTCATTTGAATTTTTTATTTTGGTGTGACAAAATACCCAACAAAACACCCGACAAAATACAGGAGAAAATACACAACAAAATACCGTACTTGCCTAAACTTCAGTAAACACTCATAATAGGAAGAGAAGACATCAATGGAGTTTGAACTTGAAAGGAGGATAGGGAGAAAAGCTTACAGATAAGATAATTCCAACCCAGTTCTCAAGCCCTTCTCTGAGCCTCTCTTTTTAATTAATCTTCAAAGTTACTAAAAGCCGATCCACTCTGAAGGGAGTGGAAATCAAAGGACAGGACCATGATTGGCTGATGTCGACAAAGATGTAATAGTAAAAACAATGACCAAGAGTGCGCAATAATTGTCAAAATGAGGAACTAGCATCCTATGAAATATTCTTTGTAGGTGTCAATTTTAAAACAGAATAAACTTATCAATATGGTGGATAGGTGGTTAGCGCACCACCCCACGGTGTGGAGGTTCAGGGTTCAAGTCCAGCTACCGCAGCCTCCCGCTATGGAGTTTGCATGTTCTCCCCGTGCCTGTGTGGGTTTCCTCCGGGCAAATTCCCCAAAACATGCATGGCAGGTTAATTGGCAGGTCCAAATTGTCATTAGGTGTGAATGAGCGAGTGAATTCTCTGTCTTTGTGTGCCTTGCCCTGCGACTGGCTGGCCAGTTCAGGCTGTCCCCTGCCCATTGCCCGAAGATGGCTGGGATGAGCTCCAGCCCCCCCGTGACCCTACTGGAGATAAGCGATGCAGATAATGGCTGGCTGGCTAAACTTATCAACGAAAAAATACATGACCAAATAAATACCCAAATAAATAACAAAATGCATATAGAAGTGAGCATTCGGGTATTACGTGTTTGATTTATTTGTTCATGTACTTACAGTATATGGCATATATTTGGAGGAATTCATTTGTCATTTACTTCTACATATGACATAGTTAGCCCTCCGTGTATATCTATGTTATCGAAGACGTGGTAAAATAAGAGTAGGCAGCAACCATAGCGACAAAGGAAGACCTGTCCGCGGTCTGTCACCTTTGCAGCGTTCTGATTGGCCGACGTTGTGAGCTTTGTTGCCGTGTGGACTGAAACGATGCTGGCGAGCGTTGCCGTGGACGCAGCAGCTATCTCAGCAGTACTGTCAGCCTGGATTTACACCAGCAAACTCCAGGCTGATCATTATGCCTCTGACAACCAGTTTGCGTGTGTGCGAGCTATAAAAATGGTGAAAAAAATTTGAATTCAGACAGCGAGAGCTTTTCATGTGCACTCAAATTGACAGGCTTACTCATAATCGCACGATTAAGCTCACCTTGTATGCACCAAGATTCCTCTAAGCATACTTTTTCTCTCAGTTCTGCCGAGTCTGTTTTTTCTCTCACTTCAAATGAAAGCAACGATTGATTTTATTTCACCCGGATCAAAGGAAGCAGAAGGGATTGTCATTTACAAGTTCAAATAAGGATGTCTTTACAATCACTTGAGTTAGCAGCATTGGGCCGTCAAAGCCTGCAAGGCCTTCTCTGCTGGCCTAAAATATATCTGAGTCCATTAATACTAGCTAAAGAATTCCAAATTGTATATCAGCTTCCTTTCATTCCTTCTTCCCTGGTTGTGTGCTTTCATATTTAAGAAATTCATCACATTTCAGGAATTACCTGTCACCAAGATCATTAATCTGCCCAGAGGAAGAGAAGATAATTTGCAGACCCTGAAATATAACATAATATGACATATAACATAAGTGACAATTAAAATGGGGTTTCAGTGCTGTGTCAAACTCATTTTAGCATGAGGGCCACAAGGTATAAAAAAACTTAATGGGGGGCAGACGAGTAGATTAAAGAGTGAAAGAGAGAAACAGAACAAGAGAAACAAAATGAGAGAGAGACCGAAAGAAAGACAGAAATAAGAGGGAAATAATAAAAATACACAGAAAATAAGAAAGAAAGAGAGACCAAGATAAGTGAGAAAGAGAGAAGAGAGACAGAAGGAACAGAGAAAGTGAGAAAAAAAGAACAGAGAGAGAACAAGGGAGAGAGAGAGAGAGAGGGCAAGAGAGAAAGAGAGAAAGAGAGAATAAGAAAAAGAGTGCAAGAGAGAGAGAGAGAAAACGACAAAATGAAAATGAGAGACAGAGAGATAAAGAGAACGAAAGAGAGAAAATAGAGGGAGAGGGAGAAAGAGACAGAAGGAGAGAAGAGTAATAGTAAGAGAGAGAAAAAAGAAAGACAAATGAGAGACAGAGAGGTTGGGAAAAAGAGAGAGGGAAAAAGAGAGAGAAAGAGAGAGAGAGAAGAGACAAAAGAGAGTGCCAGAAGAGAGAGAGAGAGAGAGAGAGAGAGAAAGAAAAAGACAACATAAAAAAGAGAGGCACAGAGAGAGAAAGAGAGTGATAAAGAGAAGAAAAGGGAGACAAGGAGAGATAGAAAGATAGAAGAAAGAGAGGGCGAGGGAGAAAGATAAAGAAAAAGAGAAGATAAATAGTAGGTACAGAAATCCCTTGCTGTAATTATAGCGGAAATTTGCTAAATTATTTCAGTGATGATTAGGTGATTTGGCTTTAAAACATGTTTACCCTAATGGTAGAAAATGTTTGCTAGGATCCAGCACACTAGCGTAGAGCAGAGGTGGGCAACTATTTGGAGTCGTAGGCCCAATTGGGTTATAACATTTGGCCAAGGAGCCAATCCTGGAGACCTATCCAAATTTTTCATTTCTGAGTAAATATACATGTTATCTTTCTTTGTATTTGTTTTTGGTCTCATCCAATTGGTTTTGAAACACGCCCAATTAAAGCAAAAGTCTATATTAGATCCCTGTTTTGAGCCCTAAATTTGATATTTGATTTTTTTAGTGTTGCTGTAGTTGTATTTATGATTGTTGTTTTTCTGCAGTTAGATTTTTGTAGTATTTACGTTGTCTTTTTGTGCTATTATTGTACTTTTATTTTCGTATTTTCGTATCATCTCTGTAGTATGTTCTTAGCATTAATGTAGTCCCTCTTTTTAGTACTCTGACATATTTTTGTAGTAGTATTTTGTATCATGGTATAATTATAGTGATATTTTTGTTCTAATTTCGGTAGTATTTTTTAAAGTTTTTTCCATTGTAGGATTTTTGTAGTATTTCTGTAGTATTTTTGTCGTATTTTTTTCGTATTGCTATAGTCTGTAATTGTAGTATTTCCGTCAGATTTCTGTAGTAGTAATTTTGTATCATAGTATTACTGTAGTTTGATTTTTATAGTACTCTATTTCTGTAGTAATTTTGTGGTAAACAATTTCATGTATTTTTTAGTTTATCTTTTTAGATGACAGGAGAGGCACAGACTCACCTGCCTCCCCTGACTGCACATCACTGAAAATCCAAATTCAAATCGAATTTACACAGCGAGCTTCGCTAAAGTGGTCATGCTAGCCCAAAAAGTCTAGAAATAATGTCTCGTTCTTTAGCCTATCTCTCTGTAGCCTGTGCATACTCATACCCAACAACGAGGCACTTTAAATGCCAGTGGCCTACCCAAAGGGAATACTTATTTCAGGGCTGTAAACATAGCTCTCTGAATAAGAGCGGACACGGTATAGTGTAGGACAGGCGTTGTTTTAGCTATACTCAAATTCAGAAACTAACAAAAGCTTTCACAATAGTTCTCGTTTTGAGTTTTCATAAAACATGTATACATCTCTGTACCCACTTTACGGCAGGGGTTGGCAAACTACAGCCACATTCGACCCATCAAGCTTTTTAATCAGGCCCGCCGAAGGAAATAGTAAAGTAACATGAAAATATATATAATGTTAAATAAAGTACTACTAACTAGAACAACATTTGTTTGGTACCAGCTTTGTCCCTTTGTGTGTCTATTGCAAAATCACTACAACAGAAATACTACAAAATTACTACAAAAGTAATTATCTAATTTAGTGCTTAAAAATACGGACCGAATACTTTATTTTGTTTACATTCTTAAAATAAAAAACAGGAATACAGTACAATGTGAATGTTTAAAATCAACTACTACAGAGATACAGTGCATCTGGAAAGTATCCACAGCGCTTCACTTTTTCCACATTTTGTTATGTTACAGCCTCATTCCAAATTGTATTAATTTAATCTCTTATCTCAAAATTCTACACAAAATACTCCATTATGAAAATGTGAAAAAGTTTGTTTGTTTTTTTACTTTTTTTGAATTTATTACAAATAGAAAACTAAGAAATCACATTTACATAAGTATTCACAGCCTTTGCTTAATGCTTTGTTTATCCACCTTTGGCAGCAAATACAGCCTCAAGTCTTTTTGAATATGATCCCACAAGTTTAGCACACCTATCTTTAGGCAGTTTTGCCCATTCTTCTTTGCAATAAGTCTCAAGCTCAATCAGGTTGGATGGGAGACGTTTGTGCACAGCCATTTTCAGATCTCTCCAGAGATGTTCGATCGGATTCAAGTCTGGACTCTGGCTGGGCCACTCCAGGACATTCACGGAGTGGTTCTGAAGCCAATCTTTTGAGATCTTGGCTGTGTGCTTTGGGTCGTTGGCCTGTTGAAAAATGAACCTTTGCCCCAGCCTGAGGTCAAGAGCGCTCTGGAGCAGGTTCTCATCTAGGATATATCTCCATATTGCTGCATTCATTTTTCCTTCTATCCTGACTAGTCTGCCAGTTCCTGCTGCTGAAAAACATCCCCACAGCATGATGCTGCCACCACCATGCTTCACTGTAGGGATGGTATTGGCCTGGTGATGAGCGGTGGTGGGATTCCTCCAAACATGGCGCCTGGCATTCACACACAAGAGTTCAATCTTTGTCTCATCAGACCAGAGAATTTTGTTTCTCATGGTCTGAGAGTCATTCAGGTGCTTTTTGGCAAATTCCAGACGGGCTTCCATGTTTCTTTTACTAAGGAGTGGCTTTCGTCTGGCCACTCTACCATACAGGCCTGATTGGTGGATTGCTGCAGAGATGGTTGTCCTTCTGGAAGGCTCTCCTCTCTCCACAGAGGAACGCTGGAGCTCTGACAGAGTGACCATTGGGTTCTTGGTCACCTCCCTGACTAAGGCCCTTCTTCCCCGATCGCTCAGTTTAGAAGGCCGGCCAGCTCTAGTAAGAGCCGTAGTGGTTCCAAATGTCTTGCATTTACGAATAATGGAGGCCATTGTGCTCATTGGGACCTTCAAAGCAGCAGAATTTTTTTTGTATCCTTCCCCAGATTTGTGCCCCAAGACAATCCTGTCTCGCAGGTCTACAGACAGTTCTTTTGACTTCATGATTGGTGTTTGTGCTCTGACATGCACACTCAACAACTGTGGGACCTTATATAGACAGGTGTGTGCCTTTCCAAATCATGTCCAATCAACTGAATTTACTGTAGGTGGTCTCCAATTAAGCTGTAGAAAGATCTCAATGATGATCAGTGGAAAAAAGATGCACCTGAGCTCAATTTTGAGCTTCATGGCAAAGGCTGTGAATACTTATGTAAATGTGATTTCTTAGTTTTCTATTTTTAATAAATTAAAAAAAAGTTTAAAAAAAGAACTTTTTCACATTGTCATAATGGAGTATTTTGTGTAGAATTTTGAGGTAAGAGATTAAATTAATACAATTTGGAATGAGCCTGTAACATAACAAAATGTGGAAAAAGTAAAGCGCTGTGAATACTTTCCCGATGCACCGTACATACTAGAAAGTATGGTGAATAGAATTGAAAATGAATAGTTAAAATTAAATGATACTGCATATAGTAACTGTTCTGACTTTGAGAAACATATAGAGTGGTCTTTGAGTGCTCTCTTATGGTTAACATGTTAATTGTACAAACATGCTTGTTACATTTCAACCAATGACACAGTACTAAATTATTACAATAGAAATACTACTGCAGGATACCTACCAGTTATACTACAAAAATACAATGGCAGATATATTGCAAAATTGTACAGAAATACTAGGATGGAAATACTATAAAAATAAAACTACAATAATGCTACATAAATTCGACTACACAAATACTGGAAATATACTACAAAATACAACTAAAGTAATACTACTAAAAAAGAACTAACTTACTATAAAGATACTACTATATAAATACTAAAAAATAATTCAAACCTGAATCTCAAATTGGGTATTTAAAAACAGGGACATAACAATTTTATTTCAATTCTGAGAAGAAAAAAATGAAATATCACAAAAAAATTTTAAAAAATACTACAGTACAGTAATAATGTAGTACAACAAAAACACTAGTGCAGAATAACTACTACAGTAATATACAAAATACTATTACTGATATACAATAAAATTCTACGGAATCACTACTACAGAAATAAAATAAAATACAACTGCAGTAATACTGAAAAAATACTACAGAAATATGACTACAGTAACTCTACAGAAATACAACTAGAGTAATACTACATAAATTCTACTACAGAAATACTTAAAAATACGACAGAAATACTACTACAGGAATGCTAGAAAATCTTACAAGATACAACTCTAGTAATACTATAAAGATACTACAGAAAAACTAGAATCATAACTTGTCAGAGACCAGAACAAGCACTCGGATCCAATCGCGTCAGTTTTATAATTTATTTGGACAAGGGTCGGTGGAGCAGGCTTGGGACGTCGTCTCTTGGTGGCAGAAAGTCTCTTTGGACGAAATGGCAGCTCCGTGGTGAAACGCGTGACGAGTAACGTAGCAGGTAAGTCGGTGGCCGGGGCGGGAGAGTAGGTCGTAAACTTGTAACAGAAAAGGGTCAGGCAACGAGAAGCAGGCTTGGAATACACAAAGGGATCGTGGGTACCTTGAATGTTGGAGGCTCACTCATGGAAACGAGGAGTACACTCGAACGTCCATCTCTGGACGCTGACAGCTTAAGTAGAAAGCTTCCACCAATCAGGAAAGCGCGTTCCAGCACGCCAGCTGATTACCTCAGGTGGCTCCAGTTAGGTAATCACGACATAACTAAAAAATACAACTATAATAATACTTAAAAACTACAACAGATATACGCCTACATTAAAACCGCAGAAATACAGCTACAGTAATATTACAATCTACAATAGAAAAACTACTGTATATAATACAAAATACTATGATATGTATGCTCACCATTTCTACATAAATACTACTACAGAAACCCTATAAAAATAATACTACAGTCATACTGCAAAATACTAAGGAAATACAACAAGATTAACACTACAGTAATACTTCTGCAATAATACAAAAACACTACTACTGTAATACTACAAATGGTCTCCTACAGAAATATTCAACATTTTTACAGAAGTACAACAGCAGAAATACTAGAAAAGTACAACAAAATTTAACCACAGTAATAATACAAAAATGTGAGAGAAATACTACTTAAATACTACTATAAAAAAACTAGAAATTACTACAGCAGTACTACAAAAATATTACAATTAATACTACAAAGATTCTACTACAGAAATACAAAAAAAAAACAGGAATACGACCAAAATATTACAGTAAAACTACTAAAAACTAGTACCAATATACAGTGCATCCGGAAAGTATTCACAGCGCTTCACTTTTTCCACATTTTGTTATGTTACAGCCTCATTCTAAATTGTATTAATTTAATCTCTTATCTCAAAATTCTACACAAAATACTCCATTATGACAATGTGAAAAAGTTTTTATTTTTTTTATTTTTTTGAATTTATTAAAAATAGAAAACTAAGAAATCACATTTACATAAGTATTCACAGCCTTTGCTTAATACTTTGTTGATCCACCTTTGGCAGCAAATACAGCCTCAAGTCTTTTTGAATATGATCCCACATGTTTAGCACACCTATCTTTAGGCAGTTTTGCCCATTCTTCTTTGCAATAAGTCTCAAGCTCAATCAGGTTGGATGGGAGACGTTTGTGCACAGCCATTTTCAGATCTCTCCAGAGATGTTCGATCGGATTCAAGTCTGGACTCCTGCTGGGCCACTCCAGGACATTCACGCAGTGGTTCTGAAGCCAATCTTTTGAGATCTTGGCTGTTTGCTTTGGGTCGTTGTCCTGCTGAAAAATAAACCTTCGCCCCAGCCTGAGGTCAAGAGCGCTCTGGAGCAGGTTTTCATCCAGGATATCTCTATATATTGCTGCATTCATTTTTCCTTCTATCCTGACTAGTCTGCCAGTTCCTGCTGCTGAAAAACATCCCCACAGCATGATGCTGCCACCACCATGCTTCACTGTAGGGATGGTATTGGCCTGGTGATGAGCGGTGCCTGGTTTCCTCCAAACATGGCACCTGGCATTCACACCAAAGAGTTCAATCTTTGTCTCATCAGACCAGAGAATTTTGTTTCTCATGGTCTGAGAGTCATTCAAGTGCTTTTTGGCAAATTCCAGACGGGCTTCCATGTTCCTTTTACTAAGGAGTGGCTTTCGTCTGGCCACTCTACAACCTGATTGGTGGATTGCTGCAGAGATGGTTGTCCTTCTGGAAGGCTCTCCTCTCTCCACAGAGGAACGCCGGAGCTCTGACAGAGTGACCATCGGGTTCTTGGTCACCTCCCTGACTAAGGCCCTTTTTCCCCGATCGCTCAGTTTAGAAGGCCGGCCAGCTCTAGGAAGAGTCCCCTTGGTTCCAAATGTCTTCCATTTACAAATAATGGAGGCCACTGTGCTCATTGGGACCTTCAAAGCAGCAGAATTTGTTCTGTATCCTTCCCCAGATTTGTGCCTCAAGACAATCCTGTCTCGCAGGTCTACAGACAGTTCTTTTGACTTCATGCTTGGTGTTTGTGCTCTGACATGCACACTCAACTGTGGGACCTTATATAGACAGGTGTGTGCCTTTCCAAATCATGTCCAATCAACTGAATTTACTGCAGGTGGACTCCAATTAAGCTGTAGAAAGATCTCAAGGAAGATCAGTGGAAAAAAGATGCACCTGAGCCCAATTTTGAGCTTCATGGCAAAGGCTGTGAATATTTATGTAAATGTGATTTCTTAGTTTTCTATTTTTAATAAATTTAAAAAAAGTAAAAAAAAAAATAAACTTTTTCACATTGTCATAATGGAGTATTTTGTGTAGAATTTTGAGATAAGAGATTCAATTAATAAAATTTGGAATGAGGCTCTAACATAACAAAATGTGGAAAAAGTGAAGCGCTGTGAAGACTTTCCGGATGCACTGTAAGTGCTTTCAACAGGGACCTAGTTTTCCTTATATTTGATGAAACTAATACAAATAAAAACTAGTAAGAAGATACATAACATGCATGTATATTTATTCATAGTTGAGAAAAAGCGGATGGGTCTCCAAGCTTGGGCCCCTGGCCACATTTTAGGAAACAATGCGGCCCCTGATTCCCAAAGTTTGCCTACCCCTGCTTTACAGGATATCTAATGAATAAAATCCATAATAAAGCTTGGAAGTGAATAAGGTTTGAGGTGTTTTAATGAAGGAGATCCATTCATCAGCGTGAGTGATAAACTGGCCCAGCGTGGCTTCTGGGACACTTCCCCCCTGCCCAAAATGAAAAGAAAGCCCCGAAAAGAGAGACGTGGGCATCCCGCTAGCGCGCTAATTAAAGCCAAACGGACGCAAGGATTGCATCAGGAAAAAAAATTGGTCGTCCCTCATGCGCACGCTTTCTTTACTAGAAGATTAAAACAAACCTGGTGCAGCACCACTATACTGCAACCTGTTTCATTAAACTTTCACGATTTTTTGAATTAATAATGATCTGATGAGACCAAAGTTAACAGAATTTGTGATGAAATGAGTTAAAAACTTGTTGTCAAATTTCGTTTTTTCGTTAGTCATAGTTTGCCTTGTCAAAAATTAAATATGTGATTTCAATTCTAAACTAATGTAAATGACTTCCGGAAATGAATTGAAATTAATTCCTTCACTGCCAGTCAACATAAAACGGTTTGACATCTATTGATGTTCAAGGATTTTATATTTTATACGATTAAATACATGTTACATTTATCGAGTGCAATGAAGATTTTCACTCAGTGAGCTACAGGTCACGCTGTTCCGAATGCGAATGTTTTGTTTAATTCTTTTGATAACAGGACTCTGACGGAGGAGGCCAGACGCACAAGGACAGACATCCCGATGCTCTTCTCCGAGATGGTGGGGCCACGTGGGGGCTTTTCTCTGGCCCACCCATGGGAGGAGCCGACACGCCAGCCTGGGAGTGAGACGTGAGTCGAGAGAAGAACTTCAGAAGATCGGAGATCGAGATGGACAATCGAGAGAAGAGGCTCGACAAAGCTTCAAGCGACATTAATTCGGCTAATTCGATGGAGTTCGCTTAGTTAAATACTTTAAGAAAAAAAATCTGCCCCTGTGTGGAAATGCCGGTCTCTTGTACGTCTTTTCACAAAAAGAAACGAGCATGCATTGTTAGGTGAATGAAGGTTAGGTTTGGTTAATGGAGTCAGATAACTAATTCGAACAATTTGGTAATCGATACATTTTTAATGTATTTATTTCCTAACCATTTCAATGGCAAATACATCAGTTTGACGTCTAAAGTTGTCAAAGACAGTTAAAGGTGCGGTGCATCATCTGAAAACTTCAGCCTGCAATCATGACTTTAAGCCTGGAGATTGCAGCAGAGAGAGCACATGTTTTGCATTTATTTCTTAGACATGCTTGAATGAACTCTTCTTTTTTTATCTTTTTGGGGGTTTGTTCCGCCCCAAACAGGCCTGATAAAGGTAAAATAAAAGCAGATCGGCGCAATGGAAAATAAAACATAAGGGCTCTTTGAACTCAGTTTGGCAAAATATTTAACTTTCAACTTTTTAAGGACACCTCAAACTATGCACCCCATCTTTAATGAGTTAATTCAAGGCATAAGAATAGAATAGAATAGAATAGACTATACCTTTATTGTCCAAAGTGGAAGCAAAAGCGGATTAAAAGCATACCCAGCACTAGAATGATACTAAATACTAAAACAGAAATAAATAAAAACAAATGCTTAGCAATTGACGGAAAAAAAATCAAAAGTAAAACTATTGTATGTTCCCCACATTACATTTTAATATTTCCTCCCATCAAGATAAAACCTGACATTTTTTGCATTGAACAAACTCAGAACTTTGGCGTCTGTTAGCAAGTAGCATTAAAGGGACACTGCGTAATATTTGACCACTAGTAGTCTCTGTATTTTGTAGTGCGACCGAAATACAATACTAAAAAAGCTCAAGGAAGAATACAAACTATGGAGACTTAAGGTGACAAAATCGCAACATTTTCCATCCATTTTTGGGGTTTTTGGGGTGGTTTCACACGCATGCTTGAGGTTGTGTTTTATTCTAGGGTGAAAATGGTGAAAGGAAGAAAAGGACTGTTTCAAATACAGTCCAAATGCCAACCCAAAGCCCAAAAATACAAAAAAGGAGTTTATTAATAATAATAATAATAATAATTTCCTTGTATTGTCATTCTGTGTAACAATGTACACAGAACGAAATGTCGATTGCATCTGACCCGATGCAGCCGCAGCCAAGAGAGGGCGCCGCCGACCACTTTTTAAGTCTTAGGAATGACTCGGCCGGGGCGCGAACCCGAACCAGCGCATCTAAGAATTTCACATACTTGCATGTTCAACAAAGGGGCTTGACGACGGCTGCAATGATGATTTCAGCAAGTAGAATATTTTGAAGTAATGAAAACCACCTTTGAAAAGCTATTGGGAAATAAATACGGTAAACCAAGCATGTCCAAAATCCAGCCTGGGGGCAAGTTACGGCCCATCAATAAACTTTTACTGGCCCGTGAACTCTGTCATAAAATCAATAACATGTGGCCCACCAATAGTGTTGAGCACAGTGTGAAACAAATTTGAAACAAAAAAAAAGAAAAACCACCATTTCACCAGATGATGGCAGTAGCTCTTTGGCCAACTTGCCAGTAGATTTCTATGAGAATTTTCGCCCACCCCATTTCTAACATGGCGACTGTAAATAGAAAAAGGAAAGTTGACTGTGAGGGCCGTCGCTTCCAGGGCAAGTGGAAATTTCGAAACAACTGTGTCTGCCTAATGTGCCTAGAGAATGTGGCTGTTTTCAAGGAATATAATATCAAGAGGCACTGCCAGACATAACATGCCGACTAAAAAAAGATAACTGGAAACGAACGCTGTGAAAAGGTAAAGCAACTAGAAGTGTTTTACCAGCACAGCAGTGCCTTTTCACAAAATCCTGCGAATCAAATGAAAATATTACAAAGGCGAGCCACGAGGTCTTGTTGCTGATCACTAAGCACTGCAAACCTTTGACAAAGGGTGAATTTAATAAAGACATTGCAAAGAATGGCAGCACGGCGGCGCAGTGGTTAGCGCGTTCACGGCACCGTTCTGAGGTTAGGAGATCAAACCTTCTGTGTGGAGTTTGCATGTTCTTCCCATGCTTGCGTGGGTTTCCTCCGGGCACTCAGGTTTCCTCCTACATTCCAAAAATGAGCATGTTAGGTTAATTGGCCAGTCCAAATTGTCCCTAGGTGTGAATGAGCGGACGAATTGTTTGTCCCTGTGTGCCTTGCGACAACCCGTTCAGGGTGTCCCCTGCCCACTGCCCGAAGATAGCTGGGATGGGCTCCAGCACCCCGGCGACCCTACTGAGGATAAGCGTGGAAGATAATGGATGGATGGATGGATTTCAAAGAATGCCAGGCTGAATAGTCAGCCCTCACTTATTTTCAGCCTACCAAATCTGGCCTGCTTTCTTAAAAGTTTGGACAGCCCTGCCATAAACAAATCCTGCTCGGTCGTGAGTAATAAAATAATAAATGCGAATTCCGAAGCTTGGGATGATCAGAGACGTCTCGTTTTGTCTTTGACTCGCGCCGACAGTGTGAGAACAAAGCAGACAAGGAAGCAAACAGACTTGCTTGTGTTATACTTTTGTCTAGACGCCCGACGGGATCCTTCCCACTATTGTAAGCTTGCCACTCAAATCCTGCAAAACAGGAAACAATCTTTCAGGACCCCCCGAAAAATAACAAATAAAAATGCATGGATATTATCAATATTAACACCAGGAAGTCCATTATTATGTGTATTTACATTGCACACCTACCCTGGAGTAAGCAAAGGAATCAGAACAATAATACACATTCCATCGTTTTGTTTTCGCACTAATGTGGCAGGATTAATATTTGGGTTACCTCAAGCATGTTTCTTGTTTACCAGACAACGTATGAGATCATCATCAGGTTAGTGAAACTGAGCACCTGAAATGACCCCCACGTTTCGATTCATTTTCTTGTTTGTTCTGCTATCTGGTGGCCAGTATGAGAAGTGCACGTACGTATTAATACTGTACTTACGAAAACCTCGTTGACTTATTTCCGGGATGTCAAACTCATTTTAGCTGGGGGCCACAAAAATCTCACATTTGCTGGAGTAGTAGGTCTAAGAATAAGAGAGATAGAAAGAGAAAATGATAAAAATAGAGGGAGGAATAAAGAAAGACAGACAGACAGACAGGCAGAAAGAGAAAGAGAGGAGGTAAGCAACACAGAAAAACAGGAAAAATAGTAAGATAAATAGAGAGGGAGAGCACAATAGAGATAGAAAGGGAGAAAAAATGAGAGGGAAAGAGAAAGAGAAAAATGAGGGTGAAAAGAGAAAAAAAGAGAGAAAGAAGGTGAGAAAAAGATAGAGAAAGATCAAAGTCACAAGAGAAGAGAGAGAGAGGGGAGAGAGAGAGAGAGAAAAAGAGGGAACATGAGAAAAAGTAAGGGAGTGACAAAGTGAGAAAAGAGGGAAAGCGCGATAGAAAAAGAGAAAAAACAGAGACAGAAAAAAGAGAGAGAGGGGAATATATAGGGGATGATAAAGAAAGAGAAAAGAGAAATAGAAAGAGAAAGAGAAAGAGAAATAGAAAGAGAAAGAGAAAGAGAAAGAGAAAGAGAAAGAGAAAGAGAAAGAGAAAGAGACAGACAGAAATAAAGCTACAGGGAGAAAAAATAGGGAAAAAAGAAAGAAGAGAGAGAGAGAGAGAGAGAGAGAGAGAGAGAGAGAGAGAGAGAGAGAGAGAGAGAGAGAGAGAGAGAGAGAGAGGGAGCGAGAGATCATCAAACAGCCCAGTAAACCATTGGCTGTTCCTGACTGAATCTGGAGGACATTGCCAGATATATAGAACACCTTATGTGGCCATTGCAGAAAACTGCATTTACCCTCCGGTTCTGTGCGACAGAACTTTGTTGGCAATTCTGTCGGCAATAGGGAGCATCTTTCTCCGTTTAGCCGATCAAAATGCAAAGCACAATGGCCGATTAAAATACGTGAAGCAGTGAACCAGCGAGGTTGTTATCAAGGTCTCATTTTCTGTACTCTTATTTAAGAAATATGTTGCTGTTAATGTAACAGGGCCCAGGTGGATGGGCTGGTGTTACACATTCGTTTTATATATTTATTGTTTTTTTTTTGGTTGTTGTTTTACTTCATCTGCAAAATAGATGATAAATGTCAGTCTTACACGATGCCATTTAATTTTTGACATTAAGGATCATTTATTGAGCAAGTCATCAAATCACGTGAGGTCCCGTGAGACTTGGCCCAAGCACTCTTCTCTGACCTGTGAGACTTTGCCATCTAGCAGTGATATTCTGGTACCTCTCTTACCCTTTCTTCTATACAAAACTCAATACCTTAAAAAATAATAATAAACTTTGCCTAACAATCAAATACGGATTACACAACATAAATCCCAAAATATAACATTTTAACTAGTCAGCAACCCTTGTTGCGCCACACTCTTCCCATCAAACCTAAATGTCTCCAGACATTTAGTTAAAAAGTTAAAAACTACACACATTGACTTCTCCCTCTGATATCCCACTTGGTGTTGCTCTAGACTGGCATATGACATGTAAATTAACATTCTGTACTTCCGACAGTAATATTCATGAATCATGTTGTACCTCCTAACTAGATCACATACATCATGTCGTTCAAATTTCAGTAAACCAGTTTAAAGGTAAATTTCCCAGTGTAACAGAACTCCAATTTCGGCCACTTAATTCTATTAGTCTGCTACCATTGTTGTCAGTTTACAAGATCCATCCAATAGGTTTCTCAGGTAATATCTTTACCTTGTATTCTCAGTACTCAGTGTCTTTGAAAGTAGAACGATTTCTTCAAATGTCTGTCTGACTGTCTATTTTACCTCAAGATACAGCATGGCCCAAGGTCTCCACACTCTCTTGCAGGCTGAAGGCATACTTACACGCAGGTCATCAACTCCAACCTCAACCATCAATGCCTCACCCAGGGCCTAATAGGTTAGCGTTCGTGTGCGACGCCGCTCCCTCTGCGGGTAAGCACTCACGACTGGTGATGCAGGCTCATCTTCCTCTAACGTTGGATACTCTAATGATGGCTCTAGAACAGACCTGGGCACTCCGGTCCTGGAGGGCCATACGTCCTGCCAGATTTTGAAGTTTTCTCTTCTTTAACTCAGGTGATACAAATTATAACCTCGTTAGCAAGCTAGCAAGTGCTCGTTAATGATACTGGTGATTGGAATCACCTGTACTGGATCAGAGAAACCTCAAAAATCATGCAGAACATACGGCCCTCCAGGACCGGAGTGCCCAGGTCTGCTCTAGATAATGGTCAGCAGCATTGTCATCGCTGTCCTCTGCTGGCGTGTGGTCATCTCCGTCCTCTGGGGCATCTGGTCAGCAATGTCCTGTCCTATGTCCTGTGGTGCAGATTACTCATGTAGATATTCAATCTCTGGCACGAAAGGCTCTACCTCATGGTTTAAGTTTCCAGTCCTTTGGCTCTGTTGCGGTTGGGTTGGGAAATGGCAAACCAACTCACCCTTATCACGTCTGTCACTGTCAGAGCATTCCAATTGTTTAACAGTCTTCTGTCCTCTTTTTATCCTCTGTGCGGAGCTTGCTTTTTTTCCTTTCTGCGTCTCTTTCAGGGTGACTTAGGGGTAAGCTGTCACATGGAAGTAGGAGATTTCTGTGCAGCATCCGACATTTACCACCTCCCTCCGGTACCACCTCATAAACAGGACTGTCACTGCCTCTTCTTTTCACCACCACATGGATTTGGTCCTCCCAATAGGAACGTAGCTTGCCCGGACCCCCTCTTTCTGACAGATTAGGGATGAGCACCCGTCTACCCGGCTCAAGGGCATCCCCATGAACTCTTTTTTCATAATCAGCTTTACCCCGGGCAGCTTCTTTGGCTGCTGTACTGGAGGCAATCGCATATCCTTGTCTCATTCTGGTTTGCCAATCTTCAATGTAAGCTGCATAGCTCTCTTGTCTCTCTGTGGGTGGTTTGTTGAAAATCAGGTCTATTGGCAGGCGGGGTGTGCGGCCATAATGCAGGTAACAGGGTGAGAATCTGGTGGCCTCGCTGTGTGTACAGTTGTATGCATAAACCATCTTGGCCAATTAACTTTTCCAGTCTGCTTTTTGTGTAGCTGTGAGGGTTCGGCGCATTGACAGTAGTGTCCTGTTAAAACGCTCTACCTGTCCGTTGGCTTATGGATGATAGCAGGTAATATGAGAGCCTCTCACACCACTACACCTCTGCAGCTGGTCCATCAGTCGGTTCTGGAACTCGCCACCCATGTCATGATGAATGCGCTCAGGAAAACCCCAATGCAGAGCAAAATCATTAAACGACTTGTCCACCACCGTCTTTTTACTTTTGTTCTTGGTGGCATAGGCCTGTGCGAAGCGGGTGTAATGATACATTAATACTAGGATATACTGGTACCCTTGTTTCCATGTTTCTAAGTGGAGGAAATCAACAGACACCATTTCGAAAGGGCGTGTTGATACAATGCGCATGAGAGCGGCCCTGGTTGTTCTGTGGGTCGTTTAGTCTTCAGACACTCACAGATCTTGGTGACAAAGTGGTCTATGTCACTCTGCATTCGGGCCCAATAAAACCGGTCTCTGATCAAGCTGTGTGTTTTGTCGACCCCAGGATGTCCCATCTCACGGTGGAGCTCTAGAAATACAGTGGGGTGATACTTTTTTGGCAGGACAAGCTGACATTTGTCACCGGCTTTTCTGTACAGGACACCTTTCTCATCGATATACAACTTATTCCACTGTCTCAATAAAGCTCTTACGTCAGCTGACTCAGCTTTGAGTACCTTGTTAGGAGGCTGCTGCTGACCGTTATTTTTAAAATGAAGGACTTGACTGATGACAGGATCTCTCAGATGACTTTCTCTGGTGTTAGAGGTTTGCCCAGTGTAGATGAGTCTCTCACTGCTGTTGCAGCCTCTATAAACATTGGCATGGCCCTTATGGAAGGTGTATCCCTTTGTATAGTCACTCCCTGCACAGTTGCACTGATAACATCCTGGTGAACCTCCTCAGTACACTGCTCCATGAGCTTGTTTATGTCTACAGGCATACGCGATAGGTTATCTGCATCAGCGTTATGTTTACCAGGGCGGTACTTTTTTGAGAAGTTGAAATCTTACAACTCAGCAAACCCACCTATGACCTGTGGCATTAAGCTTAGCTGTTGAGAGGACATAGGGGATTGTTATCTGTATATACTGTGAAATGAGGAGCATAATATAAATGGTTGCGGAAATGCTCACAAATTGCCCACTTCAGTGCTAAGAACTCTAGCTTCCCTGAGTGCATGTGATCATTATTTTCCGGTTGAGTAAGTGTTCTGGAGCCATATCCAATAACAACCATTTTGCCGTTCCGCCTCTGATAAAGCACTGCATCCAGTCCTTCCTGGGATGCATCACAATGCAAAGTGAATGGCTGAGTGAAGTCAGGGTACCCAAGAACGGGAGGCTTGATCAGGGTATCTATGCGGAAGTTCAGTGTCTCTTGGTGTGTATGGGGGTGTTAGGTAGGAGGTTACCTTTATTTCTTCTGGTCCCATGCTTTCTGCTCACCTTTGGCTCTGCTGGTGCTGTCTTGTCAGGCGGTGAAGAGAGTAGCTGGTAAAGGGGTTTTGCAAGTCTGGAGAAGTTTGGTATTAAAGGCCGGCAGTATTATAAGAAGCCCATTGTTTGTCTCAGGTCAGAAACGGTGGCATGCAACCTCTCCTTTAAAGCCTGCACCGGGGCGACTTCAGCGGGGAACACCTCACACTTATGTGGACTGAGCTTAACTCCATGTTTTTGGTATCTCTGTAACACAGATCTAATGTGGTTGACATGGTCTTCGAAGCTAGAACTGTGAACGAGATAATCATCAAGGTATGATTAACAAATAGTATCCCTCAGACCCACAAGGCACTCTTCCATGTTACACTGAAACTCAGCGGGGGCTGAACTCAAACCAAAGGGGATTCTGGTCCACTGATAAAGGCCCCAGGGCGTTATGAAGGCAGTAAGTTGTTGACTTTCCTCACTCAGGAACCCCTGGTGGCAAGCCTTCCACTGATCCAAGACTGAAAACCAAGAGCTGCCTGCGAGGCAGCTCTTGGATTCAAGGGATTGGATGACAATCAGGGATCGATTTTCTGTTCGGCTCCCTATAATCACAGCAAAGTCTCATATCCCATCTTCCTTCCTCACACACACCATTGGTGATGCGTATGGAGATCTTGACTGGACAATCCAATCACGGTTCAGCAAGTCCTGAAGATATTCTTTGACCTAATTATGTAGCTGTTTGGGGACTGACATGTACGTTCTCTTTACTGGAGTAGGGTCCTGAAGACTAATGTGAAGTTTCAGGGAAGGGATACATCCTCTGTCATCTTCATCATAGGCAAACGCATGACACTCCTCTCTCAGTAATTGCTTCACTGTGTCCCACTGGTCATCAGTTAGGTGGGAATGATCAAGTGGGGGATCCCACTGACTTGGTTTTGGTGTTTTTGGTTGGTGTATAGTGGGGTCCTTTTGCTGTTCACCTGCCTGTTTGGTGTAACTCAGTTTACAATTCTCTCTCCATCTCCTTCGGTGACACCACTCTTTACCTGTTCCGTTTTCACTGGATAGGAAGTCTTGACTATCTGGAGGTGACCTAGGACTGTGCATTTATTTAAGGTCAGGGTCTGCTTGCTGACATTCGCAATGGGGATCGGCACATACATTGACCTGTCAATGGGTATAGTGACTAACCCCTCTTCAATGATGACACCCTCAGGTAGGGCGGGTTCTTCACCAGGCACGTGTAGAAGGTTTTGACCTCGAATTGTGCTCCACTACTAGCTTTCACATATACAACACTGAACTGTCCAGCTGCAAGTTTAATCTTTTTCTTTGTCGTATGCAAAATTCCCACTTCTTTCTTAATCTCTTGGGACTGAACAAGTCTGAGCATTGACTTTGCAGATTAAAAACTTTCTGAAAATGCCTTGCTCACTTGGAGAATAGTTGCGGACCTTGTATCCGCCATCACCGCCCCATTTAAGCACAGCTTCTATTACATTAAAGCCAAGTATAGCCTGCTCCGCAACATTTGAGTCACTTGCCAGTTGCCACTAGAGCGGGTACTAACAGTGGTTCTTCTATGTTGTCTTCATCTTTGCCTAGCCTGAACGCCACCTCCACCCAACCCCGGAAGGGTATTTCTGTTTGGTTTGCTGCCAGTCCAATCAATCTGTCTGACCCCAACAGTTCATCACTAGGTCTCACCACGTGATGGGGTAGATTCACTTTGCTCCATTTTTCATTAATAAGACTCTGCACCAGTATCCCATAATGCCACTACATGGATCCTGTCTAATTGACAATGGACAGTACATCTCTTACCGATGAGGTTGAGGAGTTTGGCCTGGCGTCGGGGTGACAGATAGTTAGTGGGGCTCTGGAACGGAGACGTTATTTGGGTGAGAGCTGTCTGCTCAGTGGGACTCAGTGGGGGTTCATGTCCACGGGCTACTGAGTGTCCCGGCCCAGCAGCCCTCTCCCGTTTCCCTGCTGTTCCCTGCCCTGTCGACACCCTCTGGAGAGGTGTCCATCTTGGCCACACCTGAAGCAGTGTCTGCATGACTCTCCAATCTGAGGCTCTTGACAGGCTCTGCATCCTTTTGGTCTGTCACTGGTGTAGCCTGAAGATCTGCCAGCTCTATCTGTTTGAGTCTTTTGTTAGCCTCTGTACGCTCCAAAACATTTTTTTTTTCACTTCCAACAACTCTTTTCTGAGCCATTCATGAGATGACTGCTACTGGTATACTGACCTGTGCTATGTCCCTGACCTTTCTTAGTTTTGGCTCTGACCTCAGCTGTGTTTGTTGGGTCTCTGTGATCTTCTAGTGAAGGTTTAGGGGCATGGGCTGACACCTCTGTTTGAATTTCACTGAATTTAGGAGGCTTGTTCGTTACCATTTTCTTCAATTTTTGTTGCCGTTCCTGCTCCAGGTTTGCTTCCTAATTTATTCGCTCGATTCAATTCTTCATCTGTCACACTGGGACTTTTAAGGTACGGCTTAATCTGGAATTTTACAGCTTCACTATACAGGCCTGTTGCAACAGAGCGGAGGAATTTCCTCTGAATTAGTTCAAGACTAAGCTGCTCATCCTCATTTTCATTACCTAAGCTCCACATTACCTTCTCCTTCAATTCAATTGCTCTGAAGAGGAATGTTTGGGCTGATTCCTTTGGGGCTTGTGTAATGTTCATTAGCCGGTGTAACAGGTCTGAGGATGAGTCGACCTTGTAGTGACCTTTAAGAATAACTTCAAGATTGCACAGGGTCAGGACTCTTTTAATCTCTAAAATGCCCCTCAAATGTAGGCCGGGGGTCACTGCACGTGTGACAGCTTCGATGATCTCTCCTTCTGAGTGACCCTTAGGTTGTCCAGTGTCTATTTGGTTGATTAGGCTGGTGTAGATTTTCTCTCTTTGGCCTGGTTCTCCGATCTGACCATAGAGCCGAAATTCTCTTCCAAGAGTCACTTCAGGCAGTTTCATTGAAGGTGGTGGCATTATGACTTTCTTTGTTTCCACCGCTGGTTCTCTGATCTTTGTGTGAGTGGATGACTGCGCTGCACCTCGCAGAGGAGAGCTCCGTGTTTTAATGCAGCCAACGAAACACGCACGCGATAAATGAACGAATCATGACGGCTCCTCAAGCGAAAACATCTCATTCTTTCCAGCCAGCGTGGACAGACGAATTGGGCTTTGCACCAAAAATGACCGTGCTGTTTTGTGCATCATGCCTCGAGAGAGTTGTACCCCGCACGGCAAGTGTTAAACGTCACTACTAAATGAAACATGAACATGAATTCAAGGCAAAGATGCGCAGCAAACAAATACAGACACTGAAAACCTTTTGTCACTGCTAAAAACACAAGCTATCACATTGTTCACTGCATAGCAAAGCACAGAAAACCATTTACTGATGGCTAATACTTTTAAGAAGTGCGTGTGTGCGTGCGTGTGTGTGTGTGTGCGCGCACGTGCCTTCTGCTTTGCTGCTGTTATTTCAAGTTTTGATATCATTGATGAATGGTATGGTAGATGTCCATATCACTTGTTTTTTTAATTGTAGTTCATTGATTCTGGTTGATTCTGGTTAATTCTTGTGGCAAAAAGTTGAAGTCATGGATGGCTACAGGCCTTTCAACTTGTTATTCACATTCCTTTTTAGTTGATTGATGAACAAGAATAGTGGAAGATAAATTGGTCACTCATACCACTATTTTTCAACCAGTGTGCTGGGACACACTAGTGCCGTGAGACCTTGTCTAGTGTGCCGCTGGAATTTGCCCAATTTTATCTTTCCAAAAAATTCAGGCCATTATTCAGTATTTTTGCAGTCTTCAGACGAGGAACTGTAATAGTCATCCATATCAGTAGGAGGTAGTAGATTTTTATACCAAGATGGCGGCGCCCTGTTCGGCTGCGGCTACATCGGCTCGCTACAGTTTTGGACATTTTGGTCATAAAACTCAGTCTTCAACTCAGTTTTTGACAGCGAACACAGTCAACTCAAACTGCAGATCAATGTATGATTGCAGGTTTTTGCTGGATATGCAATCATCCAGAAATCAAGTGCCCGTTGCTACGATCACTCTGGAGTGTTTACTTAGCCTCGGAGTGCTATGCCAACAAGATCCAGCGGCCTATGGAGCAGCGGAGCAGAGAGGCAAGAGAAGGCGATGTGACCGGAGGAGGAAGCGAGGTTGTCGGGTCGGGCTAACAGGTAGGCTAAACCCTTCAAAACGCCTATCCCATCCATTTTCCTCTCCAATGTTCGCTCAACAAACTGTACCATCTACAACTGGAACTAACATTGAACCGCGAGATGACGAACTGCTGCGCTATAATTCTGACGGAGACATGGTTAAACTCATCCATCCCGGCTGACGCTGTTAGCATTGTGGGGCTGACTGCATTCCGTGCTGGTAGGAGCGGCGAACTCACTGGTAAGAATAGCGGTGGCGAACTATGCATTTATACCAACAACAACTAGTGTAGAAATGCTAGGATAATCTTGAATCACTGCTTATGGGACATTGAACTTTTGACAGTGATTTGCAGACCCTTCTACCTCCCCAGGGAGTTTACAGCTACTATCATTACTGCTGTGTACGTGCCCCCCAGCGCTAATACAGGGGAGGCAATGGACGTTCTCTACCGAACTGTGAGTGAACTGCAGCATGCTTACACCGAATGCATTTTTATTGTTCAGTGTTCTCGTTTGCCCACGTCCCTGCGTCCCAGGAGCAATATTTTTGCTGGCGACGAATAGTGTCAAATCAATGTGCGTCCCCGGGACGCAACTTTTTGGACACGAAATTGTCATTATTACCCGATTACTTTTTTTTAACAAAAATTTACCGAACTCCAAACTTCTCGTCAGGGAGATCCGCCATTGTTGTTTTGGTCTCGCGGTTCGAGTTTTCGTCCGCACGCCGATCTCGGCAAACGAGATCTCGTTGCTTCGAGATTACGTCATTGTTGTGGTGGTTGTCGTTGAGTGAAGGTTAAGTATGCATACCTGTCAACCTGTACGTTTTTGCCGTACAAAGTACGTTTATTATGCATTTTAAGACGTGTACAACTTACAAGAAAATCTGTACGGAAAAACGCAAATTTGTCCATTATGGGTACCATCCGGCATACACCGACTATCACGAAACGGCAAATCAATCAAGTCAAACGAGTTCGAGTTGTGTTCAGAAGGAAGTCTCTTTTTAGAGAACCGGCTTTTTCGGCTGAACTCATTAAAGAGAGCTGGCTCTCAAACGGCTCACTTGCTATGATGCATTATATTACGAATTATTATGTTGTATAAAGAAGTTAAGAAAAAAAGGAAGTATAAAAGGAGAAAATGAAAAAGACAGGTTTGTGGTCATCACTTTAATCAGTATTTTACCAACAATAATTTAATGCAGAAAATGAATTAATAATTTGAATAAGAAAATGTATTATTCCACTTAATTATATTTGCATGTATTTTTTCCTTCTACGGTGAACGTCCCAGCTACTTAATTTTTGACCTTTTTTTTTTATAACAAACCTCATTCATGTCAAGCAACTCAGTGTCTCAAAACAAAATGTTCATTAACAATATATTTGATATAACGAAACACATGTACAATATAACATATTAAACAACATAAATAAACACGTTTGAAAAAAAAATTGATTTTTCCTTTATTTTGTAAGGTAAAAGCTGACAGTTTGTAAGGGCATGGAGGGGAGGTTGACGGGTATGAGTATGCCTCTGAAAAAACTGAATGAATATATAGATTCATATTATATATTTGTCGCCGATTTACAGTTTCAACCTTGATAACACTAAATTTTGGGGACCCATAGATCTTTGTTGGGACCCATAGATTTTTGAGCATGCGAGTCCCTGGGACTCATCACTTTTCAGAGGTAAAATGAACACTGATTGTTGCTGGGGACTTTAACCAGGCCAACATGAAAACAGTTCTCCCGCATTTCCACCAGCATGTCCACTTTGCTGCAAGAGGTAGGAACACATTGGACTTGGCCTGTACAAATATCAAAGGAGCATACAGAGAAGCCCCCTGCCCCCACTTTGGCTCATCAGACCACCTTTCTGTTATGCTAATTCCTGCATACAAGCCCCTGCTGACCAGAGAAATACCTACAGTGAAGCAGGTGAGGGTGTGGACTGAGGGGGCAATGGAGGCACTACAGGACTGCTTTGAATGCAGAGATTGGGACATGTTTAAATTACCTGCCACTTACAACAACAAAATAAACATAGATGAGTACGGCAGGTTTGTGTCAGCCTACATCAGTAAATGCGCAGAGGATGTCAGCAACACCAAACCCATCAGCACCCGTGCCAATCAGTAGCCCTGGATGACTGCTGAGATACGCAAATTGCTAAAGGCACGGAACCTTGCCTTTAAATCTGGTGATGAGGAGGCACTGAGATCAGCAAGGGCTAACCTGAACCGTGCTATCAGACTAGCAAAGCGATCGCAGTCAAAAAATCCAGGACTTTTTCCTCAGCACAACCAACACCAGGGATATGTGGAAAGACATTAAGGCCATCACCAGCTACAAGCCAACCCCCCCTAGTGGGGGACACTAAAATGGACTTCCTGAATGACCTTAACAACTTCTTTGGGAGGTTTGAGGCACAAAATGGCACCCCTGCAGTGAAAGCGGTTCCAGATCAGGACGAAAGAGCACTCCTCCTGGACTCAACTGACGTGAGGAAGACCCTTAAAAGGTACAACACACGGAAGGCTCCAGGCCCTGACAACATTCCAGGGCGGGTCCTTAGGGAGTGCGCCGATCAGTTGGCTTGTGTCCCAACAGACATTTTCAACACCTCGCTAGACCAAGCCGCGGTACCATCATGTTTCAAGATTGCCACCATCATCCCAGTGCCAAAGAATCCCCAGATCTCATCACTGAACGACTACCGGCCCGTTGCACTGACTCCTATCATAATGAAGTGCTTTGAGAGACTGGTTAAAGAGCACATCACCTCCAGTCTCCCCTCCTCACTCGACCCCTTTCAGTTTGCCTACCGGACAAACCGCTCCACCGGGGATGCCATCTCCTCTGCTCTATACCTGAGCCTGACACACCTAGGGGAGAGGAACACCCATGTGCGGATGCTGTTCCGGGACTTCAGTTCAGCATTCAACACCATCATCCCACAACACCTGGTAGACAAACTGAGACTCCTGGGCTTTGACACCCCCCTGCGGAACTGGCTGCTGGACTTCCTCACTGACAGACCCCAGTCAGTGCGGCTTGGTCAGAACATTTCCGATGTCATCACCCTCAGCACGGGCTCCCCCAAAAGCTGTGTCCTGAGCCCCCTGCTGTTCACCATGATGACACACGACTGCGTCCCTAGGTCAGCCACAAACCACATCGTGAAGTTTGCGGACAACACAACAGTGATGGGCCTCATCAGGGACGACAACAACCTGGCCTACAGAGAGGAGGTGGAGCAGTTGGTGGGCTGGTGAAGAGTCAACAGCCTGGTCCTGAATGAAAAACTAAAGAGATCATTATCGACTTCAGGAAAAACCAGCCCAACCATGCTCCACTTCTCATACACAACAAGGCTGTGGAGGTTTACATCAGTCAAAGACGGCCAAGGAAGAGACCAGAACATAACGAGAGTTCAATAAGATGAAAGGAAAGAAGGTAGATGATAACGAGAGATATGTTTGTCTCTCCCGAGACTTTTGCGTGACGCGTTTCCACAAACGGAAATGAGACTAATACTTTTTTCTGTTACTACAACAATGTAATTCGCCTTTTTTGTTCGCAGGTGTATGGTAGTGACAATAGAATGACTTTCAGGCGCCCATTGAAGAAAAAAAAAACACGTGAAGTCAAATTAAATTGAAAAATCACAAAAGGCTGTCTAGAAGTCCATAGTAAACCGCAATTGCATGCTTCTGAGCAGAAATACAAATACTTTTAATTTTAATTTAATTGTTTTGTGTTTGTTCATCTTTTTCTCATTGACTTCTTTATATAAAAATACATGAAAATGTAACGGGACTCAGGTGGATGGGCTAGCTCCAGCAGGTGTTACACATTTGTTTAGTATAATTTTTTGTTTTTTTGTTCGTTCTTTTACCTCATCCACAAAATAGATGATAAATGTCAGTCTCACGCAACACAATTTAATTGTTGGGATTAAGGATCATTTATTGAGCAAGTCTCACTAAATCACGTGAGGTCCCGTGAGACTTGGTCCAAGCACCCTTCTCTGACCTGTGACACTTTGTCATCTAGTGGTGATGTACTGGTACTTCTCTTACCCTTTCTGCTGTACAAAACTCAATACCCTGAAAAATAATAATAAACTTCCCCTAACAGTCAAATACGGATTACACAACATAAATCCCAAAATATAACATTTTAACTAGTCAGCAACCCTTGTTGTGCCACACAAATACATTTGTTTTTATTGCACTATTGTTATGATGCACTTACAACTTGGGCCAGTCTTCAAGCCCCAACATTCGTTTTTGATCTTATTTTTCCCTCTTAAGTATTTTATTATGTTTACCCTGGAGCACCATCATGTTAAGTCAAGTCAAGTCATGTTTATTTGTATGGCCCTTAATCACAAGGAGTCTCAATGAGCCGCAGAGACTACAGCCTATTACAGACTACAGACTATGACTACACCATCCCCTGATCTAAAACCTATTGAGGGCAAGGAAAAACTCAAAAACCTCAACATGAAGAAAACAAAGAAACCTTGAGAAGGGACAGCACATGAGGGAATCAAATAAAGAAATATCTTGCACATACAGTAATTTTGCTGATTTTAATTATTTTCTTTTTTTACTCGTGAAAAATATAATTTAGTAAAAAAAATGTTAGGAGAAATGTTTTGTTCATTTTAAGTATTATTTTCAAATGCAGCTTTCAAGAAGCATAGACTAGCACTGAATATGAAAAGATACAATATTTTCATCATGATTCTTCTACAAAAAAATAATCAAAATGTGAAACTTGAAAGGCATTGAGTGAAATCCAAAATAATAGCAAAATTAGAACCTGCATTACTACTGGTGCCACTGTGACCACAAATGATAAGAAAAATTTAAGGCAACAATATAAATTAGACTTTAGAAAAATATATATTTATCATGAAACTGGTAAGGTGAATACAATTTGAAGATTTTTGACCTCTTGCCTTTCTTTGTATATACTAAATATATGCTCATAATGGAGTACAGTGTATCCATCCATTATACGCACTGCTTATCCTCACGGGGGTGCTAGAGCCCATCCCAGCTGTCTTTGGGTAGTGGGCAGGGGACACCCTGAACTGGTTGTAGTACAGTATGTTTATTATATATTTTTGTTTGTTGAAGCTGTCTAAGATTGGTATGCAAAAAATAAAAAAATGCATAAAAATAGAATTAAAATTGGACATAATTTTGTTAATTTTAACTATTACTTTTACACCAAAAAATGTACGTGCATGCAAGTTTTAAAAGAAAAAAATAGAAAAATATGAACAGTGATCCCTGGATATAACGCCGCTTATTATTCTCAGTTTCTGTACTTCAGAGATTTGCATCGTGCATTGTGTTCTGCTTTCTGATTGGCTAAACAGTCCTGAAGATAGTAGTTATTGATCATAAATAAATAGATATTTACAATATGCAACACTTTCATTTGGTAAACAAATGTATCGGGCTGTTATAAGGTTTTGTTCTCTTATTTATCTTGAGTTTTTGTTTAAGAATTTAATTGTTTAATGATTGTAAAAAAAATGAAGCTTTCTACTTCCTTGTTTTCGCCTATGATGGGTTCATTTTGTAATATCACTCCCAATTGTTTAATATTGGAAATATATATATATATATATATATATATATATATATATATATATATATATATATATATATATATATATATATATATATATATATATATATATAGTTGTGCTTTTGCTTTTGAACATGGGTGCCAAGAACCACAGCGATAAATGGAAAGATAAGAGGAAAACAGTAAGGCAAACTATTGGACTGAAAAAGGAAATAATCGCTAAGTATGATAATTGTTTTCGAGTGTCTGTTCTCGCCTTGCAATATGGCATTGAAAAGTCGACAATTTCGACATTTATAAAACACAAAGAAGCGATAAAGAAAGCTGATGTGTCAATGGGAGTGACAGAGGTTACCAAGCAAAGGCCCCAGATAATCATGGAAATTGAAAAGTCATGTTACACTATAGAAAACTAGTGCAAAAGAGGAAGAAGTAGCTGACAATGGACAGGTTTCTTATTAAAAGAGAAGATGAAGGCTAAGCAGTAACTTTCCCACACCCATTCCTGTATGCCATCACACCACTGTTCAAAGGTATGTAACCGATACAAAATAGCTTATATTTCCTCTTTGTTATTTTTATTATATATTATGTACACATTTACGGTCTTTAATGTTATTTGGATACACTTTTTCTTATTATTTTAGGTATTTTTTTTTATGGGTGGAACGAATTAAATTCTTACCATTGTTTCCTATGGGGGGAATCGGTACTCAACCAAAAGCCAGGAGCGCATTATGGTTGAGGAAAGAGGTACCACTGTGTATTGAAATACAGTACTGTAGTTACTTTCCCTGGGAACTTGTCACCTTTACAATCGAATGAGTAACTAGCTCAGTTAATTTTTAGAGGAAGTATGAGTAATTACTTTTTGAAGTAACGTTCCCAATACTGTTCATTACGCACAGTATCTAGTTATCATAATAATAAAGAAAATAAAATATTGGTAAAATACTTTAGCGCATTAGACCCTTGCCATCTTCCGTAGAAGATCACGTCACTGTCTTGTCTGTGCTAACGTTTAGCGTTAGCAGCTAACTGCCTTTCTTGTTACGCTTAAGCTCGTCTGCGTCCGTTTAGCTTCGAAGGTGCAACCATGGAGATCGGGGCGGAAATCAGCAAGAAAATAAGAGTGAGTTAACTTTTCACACGGGGAGAAATAGCGCGGATAGGGTGAATTTAATCGGTTAATTGGAGTTGCTAAATCGTGGCTAGCTTGGTGCGACAGTGGCCCGGGGAGCAAAATGGCAACACTGTTTTCTATTGCTTGCTTTTTTTGTTTATTTACATTTGGGCTTTACGTTCAACTGCGTTCTGTAATTCTGTTTGCAGGCTGCTATTAAAAGCAAGCTTCAAGAACTTGGTGCATATATTGGTAAGTAGCAGTTGCAGTACATTATATTTAAATACAAATAAAACACTTTCTGGCAAGATTTAGGCTTATGTCGTCACAATTAAGTCACCTTATGTGTAATTGAAAGCCTAGTTAAAAACGTAGTTCTAATAGCTACAATCTGGAGTCATGCAGTTTTTGTTTCGCACTGTAGAATCAAACTGACAAACAAAAATAAAATAAAAACTTGGCGTTTGTGATTCTTGTTACAGCTTTGAATTTTGATCATAGCCTCCTGCCATCAAGACTTGTCATAATGGGTCATTCGTGATAGACTTTTTACATTCCGTAAACATGAAACTGTTTATTTCGTGTAGTTGCAAGATTTAATAAGGAGACTTGCATTTTATCTCGTAAGGCCCTTGTTTAAATTGTCACATTCAATTAAGATTAACAACCAGGAGGAAACGTTATTAACATCTCGTATAAGAAAATTTAATTCTAAATGTTTCAATGTTTCGTACTCTCGGAAATACAACCACATTTTTATTACATCTGTCATTTTTTTTTTTAAATTTAGAATGTATTGCAGATCAAATGTACAGCCTTTTCCATAATCAAGATAAAACAATGGAAACATTTTGTGAATAATGATTATTAAAGGAGGCAGCACGGCGGCGCAGTGGTTAGCGCTTGTGCGGCACAGTTCATGTCATGGGAACCTGTCGTGGGTTCAAATCCAGCTCCAGACTTCCTGTGCGGAGTTTGTATGTTCTCCCCGTGCTTGCGTGGGTTTCCTCCGGGCACTCCGGTTTCCTCCCACGTTCCAAAAACATGCATTTCAGGTGGATTGGCCGGTCCAAATTGTCCCTAGGTGTGAATGAGCGAATGAGTTGTCTGTCCCTCTGTGCGCTGCGATTGGCTGGCAACCAGTTCAGGGTGTCCCCTGCCCACTGCCCGGAGATGGCTGGGATGGGCTCCAGCCCCCCCGCGACCCTAATGAGGATAAGCGGTACAGCTAATGAGATGAGATGAGATTATTAAAGGTAATAATTATGGGTCACCAACGTGCTGCTCATCTAGGAACTCCTGACAAACCTTTTGCACCAGTTCTAAAAATAGCTCACCAGTGACATGACATTGTGATTCTCAGGGTAATTTGATTTCTAACTTCATTGATAAATAATTGACATGACCAGTGTTTTTTAAACACATGATAGATTCTTTCTTAATTCATAAAATTCATACAGTATATGTAAATTATTCGGTGCCCTTATATGGGGCCGCTGTTTTAGTGGTTGATTGGGCCAATTTAACCCTAATTATAAAAATTACAACCTGTTAATAACGTCATAGTAATAACATGAAATACAGAAAAACGTACCAAACCAGTAACCCTCCTCACTAATAAGTAACCAAAAAACGTATCTCCAGCTTCAAAAGGTATGTGACCCCTGGTATAGACAGTCTATGCAAGTTTTGAGTTTTTCCTTGCCCTCGTGTAGGTTTTAGTTTAGGGAATGAAGTAATAATCTGTGGTTTGCAATAATCTGTGGTATGTGCAGACCTTTGATACCTCTTGTGATCAAGGGCTACACAAATAAACATGACTTGACTAGTTTTGGCCTTTGTGCATGTGTGTCTGTTAATAAAGTTGCATTAAAAGCATTAAACAGGGTTTGTAACGGTTCTTGAAATGCTTAGATTGTAATGTTGTGTTTTCAAGGTCAGGAAAATGCTTGAATTTTGGGAGAAGTGCTTGAAAATATTTGAAATTATTTCCATTGTTTCCTGGCAGTCTTGACTCGACAATGCTTTTAAATGAATCAAAATTTTAAAACGTGCAAAAAAAATCACGCCTATGGTGGCTCATCACTTCATTATCAAGTTGTTATGGTAAATGGTCTGCATTTATATAGCGCTTTTCAAGTGAATCGAAGACCTTCCACAGCGCTTTGCAATGTGCTTCACACTTACCCATTCACACACACACTCAAACACCAATAGCGGCCATGCAGCCATGCAAGGCGCCGACCTGCTTATTGGGTACATTAGGGATTCAGTGTCTTGCCCAAGGACACGTCGACATATAACACTGAGGAGCCGGGAATCGAGTGAAGCGTTACTGCCCTCTACTGTCATATCCAAAAGGGCAGGTTTATAAGACTAGTCATGGGATTCCAGCTGTTTTATTTTATTTATTTATTTATTTTTTGGAGAAAGACTCTTTCAGCTCGGCTCACTGAAAAAGAGAGCTCTATTTGCTCCCAAACATATCCTCTGATTATCTTTCTATTTTTTGGGATATATTATCAAGAATAATAAAATATTATGCAATCAGTTATTCAGTAATTCGTAATTTCATATGTTTTGCAGGGGATTCCTGCAAAACGCAAGAAATATAAATCAAAATATTCACAGATCTAAAATCAAATTTAAAATATCTAACATTTTTAGATTTCTACACACTTAACAGATTTAAAGTCGAACAACAACACAAAATTCCCGAAAATACAAAACAATACAATATACATTTAAAATATTAACTCTTAAGTGCTAGAAATGATAAAATGCACACAAAAAAGTAAGACATTTTAAATTTGTATTTTTAAGCAATTTATACACAGATCCTCTGAAAAACGTGCAAACATATAAATAAAGTAAGTCAAACAAAAATCAAAAGATCAGCAGTCTCTTAAGATGAAAAGACTGAATGCACTCTGCTTTGGTGCAATTAATATATATAAAATGAGTCAAAATGTGACTCATTTTCCTCTTTATACGTACAATGCTTTCTTCATTGTCTTTCGTATTGAACTCAATAATCACTCAACATATATAAAGCCTTTTTTTGTGTTTGGTAAACAAGTGTGATGAATTGAAGCTGTGCTTGCATTAGAGCTAAGATTCATGGCCCGAGCCCGAACCCGAACCCGAGGCAATTTCGGGCCGGGTCGGGCCTGAAATGTCAGTCATACGGTCGGGTCGGGTCGGGTTCGGTCCTGCTTTTTTTTTCTTTTTTTTTTTTTTTTTTTTTTTTTTTAATTAATTAATAATTATAAATATATGTTCATTAAAAATATATACTTAAACTATGTATGGATACTAGACCAAGGAATACTTGTTATAAAATAAATAATTTGGATAAAACGGAGAAGGAGCTGTAATTGCTTTTAACGGAGCCAGAGCATGCTCTGTGCACGTGACGTGACGTGAATGCTGTCCTCTTAATAATCTTCCCCTCCGCAAATTCGCGTGATTTTGGCCTGGTATCCCCGATATGGAGTCGGACCAACAAGAAGTTAAGGATAAACTCAAGAGAGGAGAACTGACGAGGAAAACGCACTCTGGTAAGAGTTTTAATAAGCGTTTTATATAGAATACGATCGCTTTTGTCGGAAGTGTACATTGACGTTGGTGACATTTTCATCCGCATTAAAAAACGCAATTTGCAGAATAAAATCACGCTTTATTGTTTAAATAAACGCGTTATATAGACTAGGATCTCCCAATTATTATAATTAGCTCGCTTTATTGTTTTAATAAGCGTTTTATATAGAATACGATCAGGGGGGGGGGATTTGCATAGGAGTCGGAAAAGGGCACAACACGTCAACACCCCCTCAATGATAGTGCCGCGCTAAAATCTTAAGGACGTACTACTACTGCTGCTGTGGATTATGGCCCAATGATCAAGTCGTCAAAATGACGGACGCCCTTAAATGTTTTCGCTACCTCAAAAAATGATGTAAATGTTTATACAGTTTTATTTAACTTAGGCCTAGATGTTGTAACAAAAGGCAGAGTTTAATTTGTTATCATAAATCACCCCTCCTTATAAATAAAATATGTAATTTCGGGCCCCCTCGGGCCGGGCCAGCAAATCCAGTTAATTAGTCGGGCTCGGTCCGGGTCGGGTTTAATACCCCTCGGGCCTGCGTCGGGCTCGGGTGCTTTTTTTGGGCCCGATCTTACCTCTAGCTTGCATTGCTGAAACAGAATGACAGAATTCACGTCAGTTTATAGCAGCCTATTGACCCAAAGATTGTATATCATAGACAGGAACAGCGCAAAATAGAACAAAGTATGTGCTAGCAGCAAGATAGTGACTTTATCTTAGCCATCAAAGCCAACCACAAAAAAAGTTTTTTTTTGATTGGTGCTGGGTTTCTTTCTTTAAAGGTCCAGGAAAATTTGAAAAATTGGCCTTGAAAGTGCTTGAATTTCGCCATGAATAAGATGTACTAACCCCCATTAAATTTCTTAGAAACCTTGAATATACCGCCATAGTTTAAAATACTATTTGCCTGCTTCTAGATGAGGAACTCCCAGATTACATCATGGTGATGGTGGCCAACAAAAAAACCTCCCAGCAGATGGCAGACGACCTCTCTCTTTTTCTCGGGAGCAACACTATCAAGTTCACAGCCTGGTATGATGAAATAAAAAGTGTGGCTGTCATTGCAGTTTCTGTTGTCTTAATAATATGACTTTATTCATTTAAGGTTGCACGGCGTCCTGGAAAAGTTAAGAACAGTCGCAGTGGGTATGTGCTTTTTTTCTTTTCCGCCTCAAAATGTAGTCTGTGTGGAACTTTTTAGCGCCGGTTAGCGCAAAGTTGAATGAAATAACAATTTGAAATCATGCATTGCAGAGCCTGCCTCCGTCAGACATGAACAGCAGTCAATCAGTGGAACAACTTTTATGACGGTGGAAGATTCCATGTCCAGCTCCTACTCTGATCACAGTTCTGCCCATGAGAACAGGTGACGAACAAACATGATCACTTTTACAGCGATACATCGACTATGTTTTTTTGACTGCTGTTGGCCACACATTGCACTTAGGTTCTCACACTTACCATAATTAGATAGATAGACAGATGGATGGATAGATAGATACTTTATTCATCCCCATCGGGAAATTCACGCTTCCAGCAGTATCCTTGTGTTAGTCAAGTCAAGTCATTTTTATTTGTATAGCCCTAAATCACGAAGAGTCTCAAAGGGCTTCACAGATTATTACACTATATTACACAGACTATTTTTTCAGCCGACGAGAAGAGTAGGTTATTCATATGCTATGGAGTAGAAGTGAGTTTTAAGTTTAGATTTAAACATTTCCACTGAGGTTGCAGATCAGATCTCAGGGGGAAGAGCATTCCACAGCACCGGTGCCCGGATGGAGAACGCTCTCGAACCAACAGAACACTTCTTTGCTCTTGGGATCACCAGAAGACCGGCACTCTCAGATCGTAGGCTTCGGACCGGGACGTAGGGGCAAATCAGATCTGAAAGATAAGAGGGAGCAAGTCCATGTATGATTTTGTACAATACTAAGAGAACCTTGAAATCACATCTATGGCTAACTGGGAGCCAATGCAGGTTAGCCAAAATCGGTGTTATGTGATCTTACTTTTTTGACCTAGTTAAAAGCCTCGCTGCGGCATTTTGTACCAGCTGAAGTGACTTGATTCTAGACTTCGGGAGACCAGAGAGTAGTGCATTACAGTAATCGAGACAGAAGGTGACAAACGCATGAATTATAATTTCCGCATCAGACTGAGACAGTATTGAACGGATTTTAGCAATGTTACGAAGATGGAAGAAAGCGGTTCTAGTAGTTTTCTTTACATGCATTTCAAAGGATAGATCAGGGTCAAATATGACACCTAAATTTTTAACTGAGTCACTCTGTGTGATGTGACATTTGTCAATGTTCACAGCAGTTTTTGAGAATATATCACGGCATTTAGATGGACCAATGACTAACATTTCGGTCTTTTCAGAGTTAGGACGCAAGAAATTTAGTGACATCCACTCTTTTATCTCAATGAGGCAGGCCTCCAAATTTCCACAGTTTAGTGTGTGAGATTCCTCCAACGGAAGATATAGTTGAGTGTCGTCTGCGTAGCAGTGGAAGCTGATATTGTACTTGCGAATAATATCACCTAATGGAAGCATGTAAATACTGAAAAGAAGGGGGCCAAGCACTGAACCCTGCGGAACACCGCAGGTAACATTAAAGGGCTCAGATGTCATTTCACCATATTTAACACAGTGCGTCCTATCTGAGAGGTAGGATCTGAACCACGAGAGGACGGTTCCTGAGAGACCAATCCATTTTTCCAACCGTTCTAGTAGGAAATTGTGGCGCACTGTGTCAAAAGCAGCACTAAGATCCAGCAGCAGCAAAAGTGATGAAGCGCCAGAATCCATTGCCAGTAGGAGATCATTTGTTACCTTGATCAGAGCTGTCTCAGTAGAGTGGTTAGCCCTGAATCCTGATTGCATGGATTCAAAAAGGTTATTCTCGGATATGAAAACATTTAACTGCTGTGCCACTACTTTTTCAAGTACTTTAGAGAGGAAAGGTAGGTTTGACACAGGTCTATAATTACTTAAGATTTCTGGATCAAGGTTGGGTATTTTCAGTGTGGGTTTAATAACGGCGGACTTAAAAGCTGCGGGAACTACACCTGAGGAGAGTGATATGTTTATAATATTTAGAACTGAAGGTCCAAGTACGCCAAAAAGACTTTTAATAAGTGAACCTGGGAGCGGGTCGAACTGGCAAGTTGTCGGTTTGGCCGCATTCACCACCTGTTTGAGATCATCAAGTGACAGTTCACTAAAACGGGACAATTTCCCAGGACAGCCACCCTGTCGTGCATCTGTAGATTTCAGCCCTTTAGTATGTGTGGTATTAATAATTTCTTTAGCAATTTCTTCCTGTATGCATTGAATCTTCTTAGTAAAGAAGACCATTAGGTTATGAGCAGAGTGCGTCGAACTATCTGCAGTAGTCTGTTGCCTTGTAAGCGATGCTACAGTTTCAAAAAGTGCATTGGGATTGTTCTTTTGAGACGCAATCACCTTCGAAAGATAGGCCGATTTTGCAGAGGCAAGGGCCGCTTTATACTTTAACAAGCTGTCACACCATGTTTGATGGAAAACCTCAAGCTTGGTAGTGCGCCATTTTCTTTCCCATTTCCTGCATTCTTGTTTAAGGGTTCTAGTTTCATCAGTAAACCAAGGCGTGCGTCTTTTAGGACGTGATTTTAGCTTCATGGGCGCTATTGAATCCAGGACACTAGTCAGGGTGGTATTGAAATCATTTATGAGTGAGTCTATCGGGCCATTGTATGAAGGAAAGGACGCAACTGCTCCAGGAAGTAGTTCAAAGAGCTCAGAAACTGTGCCAGTGCTTATATTGCGTCCGCTAAATCCTTCAGCTTTTTTAACACTACTTTTAGCTAGCACCTCAAATGTAACTAAATAATGATCCGAGATAACGGTAGTACACGGTAACACCATGATGTTTGAGGTTAAAACTCCTCGAGTCAGAATCAAGTCTAGCGTGTTCCCATCTTTATGGGTTGGCAAATCAACCAGTTGATTAAAACCAAATGCATCAATTAGAGAATTAAACGCAATAGTAAGTGAACTGAGTGGGGAGTTCATATGAATGTTAAAGTCCCCCATAATTATAATTTTGTCTGCATAGGTTACTAGTTCAGACAAAAGTTCAGCAAATTCGTCTAAGAAAGTTGTGTACGGCCCAGGTGCGCGATAGATAGTTATTACATAAATTGACAATAGAGAGGACCGCATCACAAGAGCCTCAAACGCCTTGTAATTATTAGAGGTACGAGGATTAAATTTGAGCGTTTTTTCAGAAATAAGCGCGACACCGCCACCCTTTTTTGACGTGCGTGCTACATGGCTACTCTCGTAGTCTGGGGGAGAAGCATAATTTAGCGCTAAATACTCATCCGGGCGTAACCAGGTTTCACAAAGACCCATACAGTTAAGTTTATAATCACGAATAATGTTATCAACAAGTAAAGCTTTTGGAGCAAGCGATCTAATATTTAACAGACCAAATTTTAGCATTGCTGAATCATTTGACTTAGCTGAGCTCTTTGTAGTCTTTGTCGAGATCTTCAAAAGATGCCGCGGTTGTTGCTTTTCGTGCGCGCTGAGTGTAAAGCTTCGGTTGTCCGGCGAGGAATGAATGGTGGAATTAGTTACATCCTCGCGTCCATCTTGCTGCTTAGACTTCGCACGCTTCACACATCTACCTGCACGGCAACCACGCTTCTGTTTTCTGTCCTTACGGCGCCGCTGTCGTCGTTTATTAAGAGGAATAGCGGTCCACAAGGATGCCGTATCTCTTTGAAGTTCGCACGGTATATCATAGGCGGTATAAAAAGTGCCCGAAAAGTCGAAATTTAGACGCCCACCCAACCGAATAAGTTTGTCCCTACTGTAAGTGTTTTTGGCCACACTGTTAAAAAAATAAAATAATAAAACAAAAGATAGAATACAAAAATACCCAATATAAAGTGTTGATATAGAGTATTTAAATAGTGCTAAAGAAAATACACACTAATAAAAATAGGGTAAAATGCAAATGTGGGGTTGGGGTTTAATGTGGGCTTTTACTCCCCCGGGTCGAGTTAAGAAAGCCTCATGGCATGAGGAAGAAATTATCTCCTCAGTCAGCCCGTGGAACAAGATTAGTTACTGATTTACTGCTAAATATGTTGAAAAACCTCATCTAGAATGCAATTTTTGCCACTCAATCCAATATTCATCAAGTCTATTTTGTAAGTTATTCCCGATCTCATGTTGTAATGAATATCGGGAGGTAGATGGCGCCATTGCTCTCTCTTTAAGTAGATATAAGCAGTTGATGAAGACTGTCATTGTCCAACGTTTAGGGATCAATGTTTAACTTAAGCTACTGTTGTATATCCGTAGATAATGTAATTCTTTTAATTTTTTTATCAAAAATGGTTTGGAAGTGCTTTATTATTTTTACATGATGCCCTTCATTGTTGAATATTCATTTTGATTAATTACATCGTTTGTCAATTATGTAGTCAAGAACTAAGAGATTGAAAAATAGCTTCTACCCGAAGGCAATAAAATTCGGACTATAAGCCGCAACTTTTTTCTAAAGCTTTCAACCTGAGGCCTATGAAATGATGCGGCTAATTTATGCATTTTAATAACGGCCGCCTGAGCAGTAAGGGTAAGAGTGAGACGCATGGAATATACTGGACTGTCTCAGAAAATTAGAATATTGTGATAAACTTCTTTATTTTCTGTAATGCAATTAAAAAAACAAAAATGTCATACATTCTGGATTCATTACACATCAACTGAACTATTTCAAGCCTTTTATTATTTTAATATTGCTGAATTTGGCTTACAGCTTAAGAAAACTCAAAAATCCTATCTCAAAATATTAGAATATCATGAAAAAGTATACAAGTAGGCTATTCAACTAATCACCTGAATCATCTAATTAACTCGAAACACCTTGCGAGGGTTTCCTGAGCCTTAAAAACACTCAGCTTGGTTCAGTAAACTAAATCACTGCTGATCTGACTGCTGTCCAGAGGACCATCATTGATACCCTCCATCAGGAGGGTAAGACACAAAAAGAAATTTCTCAAAGAGCAGGCTGTTTACAGAGTGCAGTTTCAAAGCATATCCACAAAAAGTCTGTTGGAAGGGAAAAATGTGGCCGGAAACGCTGCACAACCAAGAGAGATGACCGCAGCCTTAACAAAATTGTGAAGAAGAGCCGCTTCCAGAATTTGAGGGAGCTTCAAAGACAGTGGGCTGAAGCTGGAGTCCAGGTATCAAAAGCCACAGTTCACAGACGTGTCCGGGAAATGGGCTACAATAGCCGTATTCCCATGGTCAAGCCACTTCTGAACTCAAGACAACGGAAGAAGCGTCTGACTTGGGCTATGGAGAAGAAGCACTGGACAGTTGCAGAGTGGTCCAGAGTCCTCTTTTCAGACGAAAGCAAGTTTTGCATTTAATTTGGAAGTCAAGGCGCCAGAGTCTGGAGAAAGGCTGGAGAGGAGCAAAATCCAAGTTGCTTGAAATCCAGTGTGAAGTTCCCACAGTCAGCAATGGTTTGGGGAGCCATGTCAGCTGCTGGTGTTGGTCCACTGTGTTTCATCAAGTCCAGAGTAAATGCAACTGTGTACCAAGAGATTTTAGAGCACTACATGCTTCCATCTGCTGAAAAGCTCTATGGAGATGAGGATTTCATTTTCCAGCATGATCTGGCACCTGCCCACAGTGCCAAAACCACCAGTAACTGGTGCACTGACCATGGCATCACTGTCCTTGATTGGCCTGCTAATTCCCCTGACCTGAACCCCATCGAGAATTTGTGGGGTATAGTTAAGAAGAAGATGAAAGACACCAGACCTACAAATGCAAATGAGCTGAAGGCCGCTATCGAAGCATCCTGGGCATCAATAACACCTCAGCAATGCCACAGGCTGATTGCCTCCATGTCACGCCGGATTGATGCAGTAATCCGTGCAAAAGGATTCCCAACCAAGTACTGAGTGCATCAATGGACATTTTCAAATGTTTGATTTAGTTTTGCTGTCATAAAATTATTTTTTTTACTTGGTCTGAGGAAGTAGCTCTTCCTGGACTTCAGCTCAGCCTTCAACACCATTATCCCGGAGATCCTGGTGGAGAAACTTGCACACCTAGGACTCTCTCCCTCCATCTGCCACTGGATAATGGACTTCCTCTCCAACCGCCCACAGTCGGTGAAACTCGGTACCCACGTCTCTCCCACCCTAACACTGAACACTGGCTCCCCCCAAGGTTGTGCACTGAGCCCCCTGCTTTTCACCCTCTACAGCTCCGACTGCTCACCGACCCACCCCACAAACACTATTATTAAGTTTGCTGACGACACCACCTTGATCGGCCTCATCTCTGAAGGGGACGAGGCGGCATACAGGGATGAGGTTGAGTCACTTTCAACGTGGTGCTCGGAAAACCACCTCATATTGAACACAACAAAAACAAAAGAACTGATTCTGGATTTCAGAAGGAATAGCAGGAATCCAGCACCACTCATCATAAAAGGAGACTGCGTAGAGAGAGTCCACTCGTTCAAATTTCTGGGCGTGCACATCGCCGACGACCTCTCCTGGTCTGCAAACACCAGAGCGGTGGTAGGGAAGGCCCAGCAGCGACTGCACTTCCTGAGATTGCTCAGGAAAAATAACCTAAAACAGCAGCTGCAGGTGTCTTTCTACAAAGCCACAGTGGAGAGCATCCTAACATACTGCATCACGGTGTGGTATGCGGGGTGCACAGCAGCAGACAGGAAAAAGCTCCAGAGGATCATAAAAACAGCCCAGAGAATCGTCGGCTGCTCTCTGCCCAGTCTGGAGGACATTGCCTGCTCTCGCTACCTCAGCAGAGCAGAAAACATCATCAAGGACTTTTCTCACCCCGGCCACCATCTCTTCGACCTGCTGCCTTCCGGCAAGCGCTACAGGTCACACAAAGCAAAAACGAACAGACTCAGAGACAGTTTCTTCCCCACAGCCATTACCACCCTAAACAGACACCGCACAAACAACTGAAAACTTTTGCAAAAAAAAAAAAAAAAAAAAAATACCTCACACGTATGTAAAATGGTACTCACGTACATGCTGTCTGCACTATGTTTGTTCACTGCTCAACAGACACCGCACAAAAACTGAAAACTCGTGCCAACACTACCTCATACGAAAATAATGTTACTCAAGTCTTGTTCTTGCACATGTCGACTGCACTACGTTTAATGCTCAAATTGCACAATGTCTGACCATTTCCTTTTTTTGCACTATGATGTCTATGCTTGCACCAATGTATATGCGGACTATTTTTGCACCATGATGACTTTGCACCAAATGCAATATTGCACAACCGTTACGATACAACGTTATCACGACAACCCTGTATGTAACATCCCACATGCTGACATTGTTGTGTAAATACCATGTAAATTATAACTATAGCCTTATTCCCCTTGTTTTATAACATTATCTTCTCTGTTCCTTTATCTTCTTGCTCATACCCTCACTATGTGTAAAACTGGAGTGTCATGCCCAATTTCGTTGTCACAATATGTTAGCCCATTTGTAACAATGACAATAAAGGTATATTCTATTCTATTCTATTCTATTCTAATATTTTGAGATAGGATTTTTGAGTTTTTTTCAGCTGTAAGCCAAAATCAGCAATATTCAAATAATAAAAGGCTTGAAATAGTTCAGTTGATGTGTAATGAATCCAGAATGTATGACATTTTTGTTTTTTTTAATTGCATTACAGAAAATAAAGAACTTTATCACAATATTCTAATTTTCTGAGACAGTCCAGTATGTGTCGAGGAAGATGCAAGTTTAATGTAACTTATAGTCCGAATTTAATGGTAGACTCTTTCCCTTTATTGAAACTTATTTCCCAACAGGAAGAGCAGCGTGGAGAAAAACTCCTCCCGCCTGACATCCACCGTCAAGCCGCTCATGGAGCTCAACCCTTCCGAGGCGGTCATCGACATTAAGCCGGAGATGGACGACGATTTCGGCGAAGATCCTGCCGCAGAGACTGGCGTTGCACACAGGGGACCCCGCGGCACTACTGCCCGCCCTTCAATGGAAATTTACAGGCCGGGCCAGGGCAGGCTCAGCAACACTGTGCGCTCCACTGAGGGATCCTCGCACGGGAGGCATCAAGAAAGCAAAAGTGGAAGAAGTTCTCGGGGCAGCTCCGGCAAGGTCAGTGATTCTAATACCAAAACATATTGGTCATTGAAACTTTCAAGGCGGTGATGTCGGACTCATTTCCAGGGTTCATGCTTGAAATCCTTGAAAATTCATATATTTTAATGTTGACTTTTCAAGGTCTGTAAAATGCTAGCGTTTTGGGTGAAGTGCTTGAAAATTGTTGCCATTTCCATGTTCCTTGGCAGTCTGACTATAAAGACCACGCAATAAATATAGACAATAAAAAAAACAAGTGCGATAAAATGACGCTGACACGCCTGCTCTGGTAGCTTGTCATTATTGCGTAGTCATGTGAAGCGTCACCCCACTTTGCAAAGTTGTTCGGGGTGGAACACATTAGATTGAAGAAATATAAGGATGGGGGGGGATTTTTGGGCTAAGTGCTGGAGAGTGACCCGGTCGTCACTGCAGGTTTTTTTTACTTCTTTTTGTTAGTCTAGCAGTGGACATATTTAAAATTGCTGGTCATTTTTCTCTCGTGCTCAAGGTTTTTTTCATTTTCTTTTTCCTTGCCCTCATGTAGGTTTTACATCAAGGGACGGCGTAATAATAGTCTATATTCTTTAATAGTCTGTGCAGCCCTTTCATACTTATTGTGTTTAAGGGCTATACAAGAAAAACAAGACTTGATCTGTCTTGACATTGTCCTGGGGGCTGGATTAGATCAATTGGCAGCCCTGATCTGGCCTATGTGCTGTGTTTGACACCCTTGTGTTAAGGGCATGTAACAGACACAAGCACTTTGTTTGACGTAAAGGAGGAGCCTTCACGGAAACGCAAGGCGCCCGTTGTGAGCTCGGTGGTGCGAGTGAACTGTGACTCGGACGAAGAAAGCGACGACACGGACGAAGAGGACGATGATTCCGGCCAAGCCAGCCGGAGCCTGTCTAGTCGGGTCCTGCTACCCTCTAAACCAGAGCGAAAGTATGTCTGTTTTTTAAGGGGGACTTTTCAGGCTTTCAATTGGTACCAACTGAAACAAATCCTGTCAAATCTTTTCAGACCATCCCTCCCACCTGCCAAGCAAGCAAACAGGAATCTGATCCTGAAGGCCATCTCTGAGGCACAGGACTCAATTAATAAGACCACCAGCTTCCCAATACGTATGTATATCCCCCCTGCATCTGCTCGACCATCCTGTTGTCATTAAGGCTGCAACAACGGGGAAAAAAACAAAAAAATGGATTTCTAAAAGCGTTGGCAACAAATGTCATCATTGATCTGTTGTGTCGCACAATTTATGCATCACTCAGAGCCATTTATTAATAGATAGATAGATACTTTATTCATCCTGTAGGGAAATTTACACTTCTAGCAGTATCCTTTTGTTGTTTATTATCAGATTAACAGGATGGCCTCAGGGTGCTGTGTCTTAGTTTAGCAACAGTGGAGTAGATGACGTCACACGCTAGGCCAAAATTTCAACGTCCCTGCAGCAGATGGAAATCTTTGTGCCCAGGGTTACACTACTTCGTGTTCACGTACATAGCGAGTCCACTTCCTCTCCGCTTCCCGCAGGCTTTTGTGTCTCTGTCTGGCCTAACGGCGCTGAAGCGTCCGGGATGCTGGATGTGAGCCACGTCTATTTATGTCATTTGCAGCACAAGTCGGCGAGCTGAACAGAGCGATTTGGAGTGCAAAAGAATTACAGAGATCCCTCGGAACCCAATAATAATTCACGAAGCACCAGCTGGTGATCCCATTTTCGTTGCGTTCTTCTGACTTTCCTCAGAGTCCGATTTAATTAATGAATTTCTTTTTCAATGTAACAAGCCCCTAAAAGCTAGTGGTTGTGATTATTTCCAGTTTGTTTTGATTTAGAAACATTGACTGCACATGCCCACGTTTGACTGACAGCATAAACCGCGCCTACATAAAATCGCATCCACCCAATATACAGCCCCCTCCCTAATCTGTCCCTATGGTGCGCTGTCTAAGAGAACAAAATGGATGATACAATATCAATTACAATAAAGACGAAATCAAATCAATGCAATTGAAAATCTGCAAAGGAGTGAACCAGCAATGACCGAAGCACGGCGTGGTGATGGGTCTCTGTATATATCTTTTTTCTATCTAACTGTCCAAATCTTCAATATTTGAACAAGAAGGAAAAAATTAAAATGAGTTTTTTATATTTTATATTTTTTTTTTCCCCAAAAATAATCGGCCGAATTATTGCTTATTTAAAAAATGGTTACCTTAATTGCCCCAGTTGTTATACTCCGAGTTAGTAACTTACGCCGCACTCCCACCTTCCCCCTCAGTTCCACAGAGGCAGACGGTGCCCGTGGCCCCCCGAGCCCGCTTATCCAGAGATGACCAGTTGACTGCAGCCATCCAGCTGGTGCAACAGCACCTGCACGGAGCACCTCCCAGGGGGGCCTCGTGCACGTCCGAAACCCAGCTCGTCAGAGCCCACGGTAAGCAATGGCGGTTGATTGGAAATGAATACAGTGTCCCCTCTACATATGAAATTAATTTGTTCCCGGATCATGTTTATATCTAGAATCTCTCGTATCTTGAACAAATGTTTGCCTTAAGAAATAACTGCAAACTAAATACTTTGTTCCCGAGCCCCAAAACACATTTGAATATTAATTGAACATAAAAATGTAGTAGTGAGCGAGCACGAGAGACTGTTGTTGATAATTAAGTAATTTAAATAAAAAATACAACACAAGTGCGCGGGATCACGTCTTTATGTTTGGACATGCACTTGCTAATTGGGAAGAGCAGGTGGTGAGCAGTCTCTAGTGGTAGTGTCTGGAAATTCTCAAAAGAATAAAAGACATCTCGGATCTCCAATTGCACATAATAATAATAATAATAATTTCCTTGTATTGTCATTCTGTGTAACAATGTACACAGAACGAAATGTCGATTGCACCTGACCCGTTGTAGCGAGCCGATGCAGCCGCAGCCAACAGAGGGCGCCGCCGACCACTTTTAAGTCTTAGGAATGACTCGGCCGGGGCGCGAACCACCGACCTCCCAGTCTCAAAGCGGGCGCCTTACCATCTAGGCTAGTGCATCCGGAAAGTATTCACAGTGCTTCACTTTTTCCACATTTTGTTAAGTTACAGCCTCATTCCAGATTTTATTAATTGAATCTTTTATCTCAAAATTCTACACAAAACACTCCATTATGACAAAGTGAAAACGTTTGTTGTTTTTTTTTTACTTTTTTTGAATTTATTAAAAATAGAAAACTAAGAAATCACGTTTACATAAGTATTCACAGCCTTTGCTTAATACTTTGTTGATCCACCTTTGGCAGCAAATACAGCCTCAAGTCTTTTTGAATATGATCCCACATGTTTAGCACACCTATCTTTAGGCAGTTTTGCCCATTCTTCTTTGCAATAAGTCTCAAGCTCAATCAGGTTAGATGGGAGACGTTTGTGCACAGCCATTTTCAGATCTCTCCAGAGATGTTCGATCGGATTCAAGTCTGGACTCTGGCTGGGCCACTCCAGGATTTTCACGGGGTGGTTCTGAAGCCAATCTTTTGAGATCTTGGCTGTGTGCTTTGGGTCGTTGTCCTGCTGAAAAATGAACCTTCGCCCCAGCCTGAGGTCAAGAGCGCTCTGGAGCAGGTTTTCATCCAGGATATCTCTATATATTGCTGCATTCATTATTCCTTCTATCCTGACTAGTCTGCCAGTTCCTGCTGCTGAAAAACATCCCCACAGCATGATGTTGCCACCACCATGCTTCACTGTAGGGATGGTATTGGCCTGGTAATGAGCGGTCCCTGGTTTCCTCCAAACATGGCGCCTGGCATTCACACCAAAGAGTTCAATCTTCGTCTCATCAGACCAATTTTGTTTCTCATGGTCTGAGAGTCATTCAGGTGCTTTTTGGCAAATTCCAGACAGGCTTCCATGTTCATTTTACTAAGGAGTGGCTTTCGTCTGGCCACTCTACCATACAGGCCTGATTGGTGGATTGCTGCAGAGATGGTTGTCCTTCTGGAAGGCTCTCCTCTCTCCACAGAGGAACGCTGGAGCTCTGACAGAGTGACCATCGGGTTCTTGGTCACCTCTCTGACTATGGCCCTTCTTCCCCGATCGCTCAGTTTAGAAGGCCGGCCAGCTCTAGGAAGAGACCTGGTGGTTCCAAATGTCTGCCATTTACGAATAATGGAGGCCACTGTGCTCATTGGGACCTTCAAAGCAGCAGAAATTCTTCTGTATCCTTCCCCAGATTTGTGCCTCAGGACAATCCTGTCTCGCAGGTCTACAGACAGTTCTTTTGACTTCATGCTTGGTGTTTGTGCTCTGACATGCACACTCAACTGTGGGACCTTATATAGACAGGTGTGTGCCTTTCCAAATCATGTCCAATCAACTTAATTTACTGCAGGTGGACTCCAATTAAGCTGTAGAAAGATCTCAAGGATGATCAGTGGAAAAAAGATGCACCTTAGCTCAATTTTGAGCTTCATGGCAAAGGCTGTGAATACTTATGTAAATGTGATTTCTTAGTTTTCTATTTTTAATAAATTCAAAAAAGTAATTAAAAAAAACCTTTTTCACATTGTCATAATGGAGTATTTTGTGTGGAATTTTGAGATAAGAGATTAAATTAATACAATTTGGAATGAGGCTGTAACATAACAAAATGTGGAAAAAGTGAAGCGCTGTGAATACTTTCCGGATGCACTGTAACTATATGTTGAAAAACTACTGTATCTTGACCAGTTCACTTTTGCATAGGGTAAAGCTATAGGTGCCACATTGTGGCAACTTTTGGTTTTATTGCCCTGTAGAGCAATCTTTTTTTTTTTTTAATTGGATTTCATCTTTCCTTACTAAGCAGTGAGCACGTCACTTTAACAAAAGTAAATGGTTATAGTTACTCACTACCTCCTCAAAAAGTAAGAGATATTAACTGAAGTACTATTTAATAAAAGTAACTAGTTACCAGAGAAAGTAACTATTTCCTTTACTTTAAAAATAAGTTGCTGTGTGTCAAAGGATTTGAAATTCTTTGAGCAGTATTTGAGTCAGTTGAATATCGAAGAACAGGTAATTGTGTTATAGAACATTGTCATATTCGATGGAAAAAAGAGCGCTAAAAGAAGAAAAAAACACAAAATACAAACACATTAACACTGAAAAACACAGGAAATGCATATAAAAGATATTTACAGTTCCACACAATTTTAACCTTTTTTTATGGTCAACAAATATAAAGTCAACAGCATATTGACTTTATATTACAAATATAAAGTCAACAGCATATTGACTTTATATTTGGCCAATTGTTGATTGGTGGGTACCAGGATGTCTTCCTTTATTTCCAAGTGCCGGCTCATGGTGACGTTTCGTTCGCGAACGACACAAGTCGAGTGCCGCCTCATTCACAAATTTGCCTTTTATTTCAGAGCATTGGTAAATATTGTATTCAAAATCACTAACTATATGATAGTCACTATTCTGAATAGTGACATAATCTGATATAAATGACGTAAACAATTCAGAGGAGAGCGTAAAACCGCACCGCTAAAAATGGCGTCAGATTTGCGGGGGACAGCCAAAAAAACGCCTTATAATCAGGTGCACCCTATAGTCCAGAAAATACAGTACTTGGATTTTGAAAATCTAAAATATATTGTACGATACACTTTTTTATGATCAAATATATTTTGTAAAAGCTACAGGCTGCTGAAGATTGCAGTTTGGAATTCACCTTTTTTTATACAGTGAAGTGGAGCGATTAATTAAAAAAAAATAATGAATCATTATTGAGTCCTAGTTTACATTTGTTTATTTAAATCGTATTTGCAATCGAAAGAATGACAGTGATGACGTTCTCTACTGTTAAGTGGACAGTCTGTGTTGTTAAGCACCTCTTAGTGATTAAGAAACAACAAACCTCAACGAGGCAAAAACATGAGAAGAAAAACGGTGCTGTTTTGTTACTTTGAGTCAAAGTAGTTTTTTATCTATGCTTTTCATGACTCGTTTTCAGTTGCACTACACAATACAACAAATAATAACACTGTCCTTTAACAGTACATTTCCTCTCCTTTTATCACTATTTTCAAGTTCCTTTTTGCAAAATGGCCAGTGTAATATTACACGGTGTCCCTTTATAAGGCAGGGGTCAGGAACCTTTTTGACCTAAAGAGCCATTATAGCAATATATAGAGCCAAAACATACATTTTAAGAGAAATTTCAGCAAAACCGCCAAACCATTTCTCAAGACAAAATCTAGTTTATCAGTGCATTTTATTTCACTGTGTGACCTTGGATGTTTTTATCAAATTGATGAACTAAGAATAATGCCAGAGCCTGTGTCCCATACCAAAAAATATAACTCATGTCTCCCAAGCGCAAATAAGATTGTTGAGGATCATTTTGACGTACATTTTTTTCATAAATAATGGTTTCAAAACCAGGTGAAAGCAGTTATTTTGTAAAAAATTCACAAAATACTGCAAATCAGCGTACAGACTTATTTACCTTTGGTGCAGACGGCGCTGGGCAGAGAGAAGTGCACTGTGTGCATAGCTCCACCAATGTCAAGCGCTCACTGTTGCTTTGTGTGCTTGGCTGGTATTTCTGGCTGTTAACAGTCTTTCTGTGGGTTTTCTTCATAATGTGTCTGAACAGTAACCCTCAATTGTCAAATGTGCTTCCATATAAAGGATTCTTCTGTGACGCACAGCCAAGACGGGGTCTGTTGGTGGGACAACTTGACTGTAAACTGTGTGTATGCTCTTTTTCAACTGGACCGAACCTTTATGTTATAAGTGCTATGTCAGCTATGCGCGCACTGGACTCCACTGAATTGGAACGCTATAAATGAGATTAGCATGAGTATTATTTTACCTCTGAGCCAAATGTACTCATAGGTTCCCGACCCCTGTTTTAAGGCATACATTTGGAAAATAACCCAAACGTAAACACAGAAAATGTTTCCCGTCAGCTCCGGCCAGATCCGTGGAATCACATGAGCCGTTGGACTCAGTGCAGCACAACGACAGAGACAAGAGTGAAGACTGTAAGTATTCTTTTTGAAATAAATAACACGAGGGTATCTTTAAGGACAACGGCTCATTTTTAAACGGACACCGTTGTTTTCGCTTCTCTTAGCGAACGGCTCCTCAAAGCTTTCCGACACGCGCTCCTTCATCGTGACTCATCCCCAGCTGGATGAGACCAAAGGACTACTACAGGACCGCAAGCAGAAAGATGGACCTGCCTTACCTCGTACCGTGCAGGCCAGGTGCACTCACTTACATCATAAATCAGGGGTGTCAAACTTATTTGAGCTCAGGGGACACACAGTAGAAAATGCACTCTTGTGGGGGCTGGTCTAGTAGATTAGAGAGAGAAAGAAAGGGGGAGAGAGAGGGGGCGATAGAAAGAAAGAGAAAAGCATTAATGAGAGAAATAAAGAGAGGGAAACTGAATATTTTAGAGTAGAGAAAGAGAAAAAGAAATTGAAAAAGAGATGGAGGAATAAAGATAACAAAATTAAAAAGAGGCAGACAGAAAGAAAGCAAGGGGGCAATAGTGAAAAAAAGAGAAAGGGGGGGAGAGCGAAAGAGAAAAGACCCTTTTTTTCTATTGTACCTTTCTCAATCGCTGTTTTGCATTTGGTGATCCTGATCTGGCTTGCGGGCCATATGTTTACCAACCCTTTCTTAGATTCTGGTATTACCAGTTCTTACTGTTTTCCCGTCTTTTTCATCAGCAAGGATAAAGAAAACACCCCCAGCCCTAAATTCATTGTGACACTTGAGGGCGTCCCGAGCCCTATGGGGAATCTGGCCGAGTCGGAAATGGACCTGGACGAAGTCAGGCCACTTTCCAAACCTGCTGATGCTACCAAATTGAAGGTTGGGGCCCTCCAAAGGCTCCAGTGGGGGCCTACGTTGCCAGCATTTGAAGCCTCAATGGACACTTCATTAGGTAGGCCAGCACACAATAAGGCTTAAATTCCAATGTATAGTGCAGTAGCAACCCTCTTATATGTGTGAATGTGCGTGTATATATATATTTTAGAATAATAACCAAAAATACAAAACCCATCATTTAAACATGCTTTGAAAAAAAAACCTATTTAGCCTCACCTAGAGAGAGCTAACATAATTGTCCATCTTACTACTAAAGGTACCCCAAAAAACAAACCTCGCAAAAGACTGGGCTGAAAAGGGAAAAGAAAAATGAGGCAATTTGGTCACCTTGAGTTTCTTTAGTTATTCCCTTTATAGTTAAGTAGCGTTCAAAATAAGGAGAGAAGACACCAGTTAGGAGAAGACTACAAAAACCCTCAAAATGGTAAATTTTAAATCTGTTTTAAAAGCGCTTCTATTAGCCATTTCTTTTATTATATCTCCTAGGTTACAAAAAGAAGATCCGCCCTAAAGGATGTGGGATATAAAAGAATAGCAACATTATTGGCCGACGGTGACAATGATGTAAACATTGCGAGTCGAAATGAACTATTTTGGAAGAAAATAAAAAACTAATAGCGATTTATCAGACCAGTATAGCAATGTTGATGCGATTTTCGATTTTAAAAGAAAAGTGCATTTGGTGCATTGGTTTTGTTTTCTCTCACTACTTCACCCTGCTGTTGTCCTCAAGTCCAAAATGACCTGTCAATCTGTTGTTAAAAACCCCCAAAAAATCCCCTTGATATTTTATTTAACTTTAAATGTTATTTTCCTGGATTGGTCCCAACAATAGAAACATGGATTGTTCTTTTTATTCACATTTCCATGACAACATGAAGATTAATCCTATTGACATCCTTTTGATAAGAAAACCGCGCCCTCTTCCGGGATGCATTGTTAGCGCTGCTGTCTGCCAACCCAAGGCTCAAACCGCAGTCTCTTGGGATTACACAATCGCACTACGTCACATTGCAATATCGATTAGATTTTCGTTAATCGTGCAGCCCTCGTCAAAATAACAAATCAGTGAGGCGTATTAGTCCAAATAACAAACTGCTAACCTGTTAAATCTTGTTTTTGGTGTCTAATATTAAAAATCATGTGTGCTTTTTAGCACTCGTTTTAGGTTGTACTAAAGGTCAAATAGTAAACTGTATCCCTTTAAGGGCTCAAACATCCGTTAGTATATTAGGGTATTGAAAATACAGTTTAAATGTCTTCAATAATATAGAAATTGATTTCATTCTGAATAATTTCTCCCCCCCAAAAAATGTTGGTTAATATAAAGTTAATTCTATTTTACCATCAAACACATGGAACTATAATGGTGTTTATATCTGTGGATGGCAGTGAATGAGTTTTTTAATTATTACCTAATCCAAAGAAATGGTTAGCTCACCATATTAGGCTGTTATTTTTTTATTATTTTTTTTTTCAGGTAGATATGGAAATCGGGTTTAGTGCCCTTCAAGGGAGGATCATTGAAACTGGTGGGGATGTTCTTATATATCGGACTGCAACTCTATGTCTTTAAGCAGAGGCCGCAACGGACACGGAGATGTTCGACTGCGACTCGGCACCTTCGAAGAGGCAGAAAGTGATGGAACGCTGCAAGTTCTGGCCGGTGTGCAAGAGCGGAGACGAGTGTCCCTATCATCACCCGACCAAGACTTGCAAGTGGGTAACTTAAAGGACCAGGACCTATCAGCCTCTAACCCAGGGGGTGGGCAAACAACGATCCGCAGGCCACATACGGCCCGTCAAACAAAGATAATAAAATGATAATATATTTTTTACATTAATTGCATAAGCGCATAATTTACTTTTTGGGGCCGAGTTCTGATTTTTGCTGAAGTCAGATTTCCATCGAAAGCTGCACTATCTGCACAAGTGCCCAAGTCGGTCAACCAATCATATTGTAGTTCGCGAAACAGCATGTCTGTCCAACATGTGATCTTGACTTGCATATCTTTCTGAAAACTCTTTTCTCAAAAGTCCTAAAAACATACTTATATAATTAGTCTATGGGCCAAAATTGTTGTTGATGTAGGTCTTTTCCCCATTGATAAAAAAATATATATATATTGGTATAATGCAGTTCATCTTTTATAGTCTTGCTGCTTCACGGATTTTCATCATGCATTGTGTTCTGCATTTTGATTGGATAAACAGTCCCCAAGATAAATAAACTAAAACAAATAAACAAAATAATGACAAAATAAATAAACAAATGTTTACAGTTACAGCATGCTGTTTTTTGTTAAATAAATGCTGGAACCTGTAAAACAGCTTTCTTTGTTTAGTATTCTTTTGTGTTATAATTAAAAAAAATCACGGATTTCCTGTACCAAGGGGTTCTTTGTGGAACAACCCCAGTGACAAACGAGTAAGTACTGTATTTAATTTATTAAGATATTAATTGAATTTCATGCAGAAAAACGTATCAAATCAGATAGAAATATTTCAGATACCGAAATGCTCTCAAAAGTGCAGCAATAACATTCAATATGCAAAAATAAAATTAACACTGCCTCGATGAGCTAGTCTTAATTTATTTTTTAATGCATATTATCAAATGCCTATAAAAAAAAGGACAGAAGATGTTAATTTTCTTTGATTTTGAGGGTTTCAAAACCAATTTGATGAAATTGTCTGTCTGAACAAATCAAATGAAATAAAGTACATGTCTGCAAATACCGTATTTTCTGGGCTATAGGGCACAGCTGAAAACTATAAGAAATTGCCAGAAATTTTAAAGTGCGCGGTTTAATAAAATCATAAATGCATTACAATACAATTAAATTATTCTACATACGGTAACCATTTATAAATGAATCAAGTTAATTTAGATGTGAAACCAAATGTTAATAATATTTGCGTTCTATGAAATTTTTTTTTTCTTGAGTATTTTCTGATGTGTGTTCTTTTAAATGCAAAGCTGGCTCTTATTGTAGTTTTCGTTTCTTATATTTCAGTGCCCCTCATACATGAAATAAATTGCTCACTGAGGAACATTTTAAGGGTGCATCTCATAATCAGGTGCGCCTATTAGTCTGGAAAATACGGTATATTAAGAAAAATTGGATCGGTCTTTTTTCCTCCTATATTGCCGTGGTCTGTAGTGCAGTGCTAAGAACATTTAGCTAACTCGCGAAAGGTCCCCGGTTCGAGGCCGGGTGGAAACATATGTTGGCCTGGAGAGTTATGGGCGCCACCAGGCTGTACTTGCCCAAGACACACCTTTGGAAACTGTGCCCCTCGACCCGTGTGGTAAAGGGATCCACCCAACCAACCCTCGCATTCCAGACTCTGCATTAAATCAATTATTTTTTCCATCCTATTCTGGCCCCTGTTCCAAGTTTTAAACCCACTGCTGCTAGCGACGCAGAAAGTTTGCCCATCCCTGCTCTAACCGCCAATTGTAAACAGTGTAAAATGTTGAATATTTTTTTGAAATCCCACAGAACCTTCCCTACGTGCAAATTTGGCGACAAATGCCTTTTCATCCACCCAAATTGTAAATACGACGCCAGATGCAGCAAGCCCGATTGCCCGTACACGCACGTGAGCCGCAGGGGGTCCGTGGCCCCGCCCGTCAGGCCAGGTGCTCCACCCACATTTAATAATATACCATGCCTAACGTGAAGCCTTTTTTCAACTATTACAATTTTCTTTTTTAACAGTGGCCCCAGCAGCACCAAAAGCAAGTTTGTGCCGCTTCTTCCCACAGTGCAAGAAGATGGACTGCCCTTTTTATCATCCCAAGGTAATTTGAGTTCTACTTCAGCCTTCTACGAGGTTTTTGGGGGGTACCCGTAACAGCAAGATGTTGGACAATAATTTCAGCTCCCTCTTAGTGAGCCTCATGTAGAATTTTCTTTTTTTTTTTTTTTTATCCATCTACGAGTATTATAAAAGAAATACATGTTGATATGATATGATAGTTCATGTCTTTTGTGCTCGTTATTCAAATCAGTACTGTTTCTTTTCTTAAATAAATTAATTTTTTGCCACTAGGAGGTGTTAAATAATACACAGGGTCCCTATATAAAATACGGTGGCTCTCGTTGAAAAAAACAAATCTAGATAATTGGTTTCATGTCTCTGAGTCGAAAAGGTTCCCCGACCTCTGCTCTACTGTAATTTGTAGTGTTCGTACAGGCGCTTGAAATCCTCAAAAAGGCTTGAACTTTAATGTTTTGTTTTCGAATTTGGAAAAGTGCTTGAATTCTAGGTGATGTGCTTCAAATGCTTGAAATTGTTTCCATGTTTCTTAGTTTAGGTATTGGGCCGGGGTTAGGAGCCTAGGTTTGGGCTTTCAATAAAGGGTTTTAAACATTTCATGGTTCCAAAATAAGATCGGGCCTTGGGTAAGAAAACTAAGGTTGAAGCTCTGTATTAGGGTATTAACTGCATTTATGTAACCGCGGTGTACGTGTCCCACCAAAGATCCACATTCACGCTGGACTGGATGATGAGGTTTTTATTATTACAGTTTCTGCAAATGGATGAGTCACAACATTAGCTTTTTCTGCTGGGTCTGATCTCTTTGATCTCTTTGTAGTACTCTGGTTAAACTAACAACGAACCCCGCCTCCTGGTCACATGTTAGAAGCCAAAACCAAACCCCACCCCATACCAGCAGATGGCACTGTTGGACTCAGCATTGCAGGACATTTACCAAAAACTATACACATATTTTAGCAGGAATTTCAATAAAATAAAAGTTATTAATACACCCGTTACATACACCCCCCTGAAATTCTGCTAAATATGGGAGTGCTACACTAAACAGAAAAAAAAATCACAGCCGAAACGGCAAATACTGATGAAAAAGACACGAAAACTGGTACAGTATTACAAGGAACAAACTGAAGTGCATGTCAGTTCTAAAACTCTCCCAAAAAAGGAGTGTGAAAAGAAAGGAGGCGATCAAACTCCTAACTAAGCACAGACTCAAAGATGCCTGTTACATCTCTGAAATATCAAACATTGTTCCTGTAGTTGTAAGTGCTCACATAGGCACAATTCTTGTTTCTTACTCAAGCTTTGTTACTTAAACTGAAAGTGTATCCACATTCACGCTGGACTGGATGATGAGGTTTTTATTATTACAGTTTCTGCAAATGGATGAGTCACAACATTAGCTTTTTCTGCTGGGTCTGATCTCTTTGATCTCTTTGTAGTACTCTGGTTAAACTAACAACGAACCCCGCCTCCTGGTCACATGTTAGAAGCCAAAACCAAACCCCACCCCATACCAGCAGATGGCACTGTTGGACTCAGCATTGCAGGACATTTACCAAAAACTATACACATATTTTAGCAGGAATTTCAATAAAATAAAAGTTATTAATACACCCGTTACATTTAGAGTCCTGAAATAGGTTTGGGGCTAGGATTACAGCTCGAGTTAGGTGTAAGCTTAGGTATAGGAACTAGGGTTTGAGCTCCATATTGGGGTTCCAAACTGAGTATATGGGTCCAAAATATGTTAAGAGCTAGGGTTACAGTTTAAAACTGAGTTAGGGCTTGGATTACAGCTAGAGTTAGGTGTAAGGGTGGAGTTGGGGCTAGGATTTTGGGTCCAAGTTACTGTAAGAGGTTTTGTGTTTTCCTTGCTCTCATGTAGGTTTTAGAGTAGTGAATGGTGTAAGAATAGTCTGTAGTTAGTGCAGCTCTTTGAGACTTCCTGTGATTAAGGGTTATACAAAAAAAGTTGACGTGACTTTTAAATTGATTTTACATTTCTGAAATAATGTTGAGGCTAGAATTAGGGTTTGCAATTTAAGTTTAAGCTCCCTTAATTTTGATTGTCACTGGATTTGTCTTAAAAAGGTACTGGGAAAAAATGGAAAATTGATTTTATAACTCTTTGAAAAGTGCTTGAATTTGGCCATGAAATAGGTGTACCAACCCTTAAGATATGATAATATGAACTTAATGTGAAATCAGCTCTGCTTTTAAACGGAAGACAGACTCTGAGGTGAAAACTATTCGCCTTTCGCATTGATTTAGCGCAAAATAGATCCGCTTTTTTTTTGGGGCGGTAAAATATTTTCTCCCCTACATTGTCATATTTTCCATCTTGAAATGTATTTGCATTTCTTTGCAGCCGTGTCACTTTGCGAGCCAGTGCAAACGGGAAGGCTGCACCTTCTTCCACCCCGACACGTCCGTGCCTCCCAGACACGCACTCAAGTGGACCAAGAGCAGGTGAGCATGTTGCTGCAAGGTGAACAAAAAGTTTATGGTTTAGTAGACACTCAAAATAAGGAGAGAAGACATCGAATGACTTTCGAAATTGGGAGGAGAACAGGGAGGGGCAATAAACCCTCATGATACTAAATTCAAAATCTGTTTTGAAAGCCCTCTCTTGAGTCCTTTCTTTTTATTTCTGTATTTTCCAGACTGTGAGTTGCATGTTTTTTTTCCATGTTTGGTGGGGGGTGCAACTTATACTCTGGTGAGACTTAAGTGTGAAATTATTAACACATTTTCATATCATTTCACATGTTATATTTTTACCAAAACTTTATGTTAGAAATGATTAAAACATTATTACATCATTTACAGGGTTTGTTCGGATGCTTGAAAACATTGAAAATGCCTGAATTGCCATGTTTCTTTGCAGTGTGACTATAGACCACTCAATAATTGAAGTAACATTTTTAAAAAGTCAGTGAAAATTAGGCCCGGATGGTTTTTTCCTTATGGCGTTGTCGTGTGAAGCGTCACTGCCCCCTTCTTGTTCCACCCAATAGTACAGCTCTATTTAGGAACTTGGCTGTTTTGGCTTAGCTCACTGAAAAATATGGCTCTTTCAGCTCCAAAATGGCTCCTCAGATCTTATTTATTTTAAATTATATGAATGATAATAAAACTTTATGCACCCATTTATTTAGTTGGTTTATATGTTTTGCTGGGGATCCCTGAAAAACATGCGAGATATGAATAAAATTATTCACAGATCTACCAAAAAATGTAAACTACGAAACAATTTTAGCTCTTTATACACTGAACAGTTTCAGTCGAACAACAACACACAATCCTTGAAAATGCAGAATAAAACAAATATTAAAATGATCAACTGTTCAGTGCTATAAATAGCAAAAAGATAACTATTTACAATTCTATTTGAACCAATTTAGAGATTTAAAAACACGGAAAAAATATAAATTAAAATAAGTGAAACGAAAAGCAAAAGATCAGTCTCTAAGATTGAAAGCTTGAATGCACTCTGCTTCGGAGCAATGAATATCATTAAAATGAGTCCAAATTTGGCTCATTTTTCTATTTTCATACGTACAGTTTTTTTCACTCTTTTTTTATCTCTCCTATTGAACTCAATTATAGCCAACATTATTGCTCGATAGTGACAATGATGTAAACCGTGCATAATAGTCAAAATTACAAACTGGCATCCTATGCCATCTCTTTTGTCTTGTCCTGGATTATCTTTAGGGTACAATTATAAATTAAAAAAGGTTTGATTTTTCCGACATTTTCTGCTTCTTTCTCACAGCTAATGAAGTCTCGACTCCATTCCCAAGACGACTGGAGAGCCCCCCTCAAAACTGTCGATGGATTTGTTTTTTTTTTGTGTTTTCAATAGATGTTTTTAAATTACTGGTCTTTTTTTTGTTGCAAATGCTTTCAGCCCTTAAAAATAATAGGATGAACTCAACCTCACTTCCTCCCTTGTAAATATGATATATTACAACTGCGCAAACATGAAAGTATAGTAATGTTTCTGATCATAAACTGAAAAGTGGTGAAACAAGAGTATATGTGATTTGTCAACCTCAATTTGTTGACCGGAACACATTTTGTTTTATTTTTACGTGTTTAGGTATTTCTGTGACTTCTTAATAAAAAGAAATGTGCTGCATGTTGTCTTTGCCAATCAGTTTTTTTTCCACGGATTTAAGCCTAAAAAGTGAGTGGACACATTTGTTTTTTATTCCTTTATTCAATTCACACAGTCATTGGTTAAATAATCTAATGTCGTACATTGTTTAATTAAAATTGTAGGTATTATGACTATAGCCGGCAAGGTTACTAATCTCAATGTATAAGCAGGGGTATTGCACAGAGTGAATCAAGCAAGCAAGGTTTTGGGTGCTCTGAGGAGAATGATGAGCAACAAGAGTATGAGTATGGATGTTAAAAGGGGTAAGGTAAAGGTAAAAATGTTAAAAACTGTATGAGAGTGTGATTGTGCAGACAGTGTTTAATGGTGCAGAGACTTGGAGCATGAATGCACATTTGAGAAGGAAATTAATTGTTTTTTTGATGAAGTGTTTGAGGAGTATATTGGGAGTGACAAGATTGGATAGATTGAGAAATGAACTTGTGAGAGACAACTGGAGTAGTAGTGGAACTGAGCAAGTGTATGGATGAGAGTACTCAGTTGTTTTGGACACATGGAGAGGATGGATGAGGAGCGAATGTTGAAGAGGATCCACAGAGCAGAAGTAAATGGAAGGAGACCAAGAGGAAGCCCGCGATTGACGTGAATGGATGGTGTTGTGAGTGCATTGCAGGAAAGAGGTCTAAATATGAGTGGGGAGGTGTTCTGAAAGGATAGTGGGATGTTTTTCTTGCCGTCGGTCACCCCTCTCGAGGGATATGACCAGGCTAGATATTTTAAACACTTGTCATAGACTAATGGATGCTTTGTGAGCCTTTTCAGCAACCGTATTGTGCAGTATTTGTGGCCATCTAGAGAGGTGAGCTGATCTGCCTAGCAACAAGGATCAAAACACGGGTACTTTTTTGTCAGGAACGTATTAAATGCCTAGATTAAATCCTATTCAAATGTCCCCGTTAGAATTACAAAACTGACATGAAAATTAATTTACGCTCAATGCTGATCTGCCGCATTAGTCACAGGTGGCCTATAGGAGGCGCAGAAGTAAATGTCATCACAATTTTAGCATACAGTATGTAAAAAAATGGCGTAGGACTTAATAATTTTTCGGCCACATTCAAAACAAAGTGCACTTTGTCGTGTAAAATATTACAATATGACGAGGGTGTCAAACTCATTTCACTGAGGGCCACATCAGTGTAATGGCTTCTGTCAAAGGGCTTGATGTAACTTCTACATACTATATAAAGTAAAGTTATTTATTATGCAAAATGAATGTAAAGTAACTGAATTTATTACACATACTGTACCAGCAGTACATATTATGTTTCTACCACACTAATAACAAAAATTTATAATTTCGCAATGTCATCTACAGTTGTCACAATCACATGTATTGGGAACACCTGTGCTCAGGTTTTGGCGCCAACAGCCAGGACAGCTGATTGGCGCACCCTGTTCATATAAATCCCCAGCTTCCGGTAACACTTTGTCTGATTGTACTCACGCTACCTGTTGCCTTCAGCTCAGTAAGACCGTACCTCTGACTCTTTGCCTGCTCCCTGTTTTCCTCTGATTGATCTCCGTTGCCGACCCGTTTCTGTAATTGCCTACGACCTGCCCTTCCCGTCTGACTCCTGAACTCTTTTCCGAATACTACGATGCCCTTCTTCTCCAGCCCCGGCCAACAACACTACAATTACGCCTGTCCGCGACCATTCCCGCCAAGCCTTCACCCGCCTGTCAAGTTCCGTCAATCCGCCAACCAACGGTTCGAAGAATCCCACCTTGTCATTTCCTTCCTTTCAATAAAACCCAAAAAACGAGCGCAAGTGATCTCAGTCTTCCTTTCGTCCTGTCTGACAACAGTATTGGCATTTATATGGAAACTACCGAGCAGTAGCGCACACGCACCATTCCCAAGATCGGGTTTTTAACAGGCATTGTGGGAAATGCAGTTTTTGGTCAATGCACTCTTTTGATATCATTTATATTTCATACATGTTAAGTTCTTGCTGGATATAATAAGTCAGAATGGCCCACTGGTCATGAGTTTGACATGTGTAGAATATGAAAAAGGTCCTTACTAAATTTGAGACTTGGACTTTTGTATGATATGATGGTAAACTGTTCGTAACCAGAAAGTGTTTCCCCAGTGATTTATGATCTAGTATCAGTATTGTAACACACACGCTGGTGCTCGTCATTGCTGAGGTCTTGTTCATCTCTGAAGAGCAGGATGACGCATTACACTGAAAAACAACAGCAACTAAATGATGAAGGTGCTGTATCTGAGTCAGGTCAGGAGGCTTCTCATGCTACTTGTCACCGTGGAAATCACCACTATCGGTTTCATGTGGGGGAGGAAACCCCTACCTGAGAAAGCGCCGCCGGGCTGTACTTGCTCAAGACACACCACAGAAGTGGTGTGCTGATGACCCAAGTGGTTAGGGTATCAGTGAGCCGTGAACTTACAAATACTCATTGTAGCTCTTTTTCCACCTGTATGTTTCTCATATAGGCCTCTATTTTTAGGGGAATTTCCCACATGTGACAAATTACTGTGAATATTATTGTGACTGACCACCTTTTTTGTTTTTAAATTAGAGCTGTACTGAGTTTCATTTTTTTTAAATGGACATATTACCCCTTCAACACATGAATGAATGAATGAATGAATGAATGAAAACTTTTATTTCGAACATTAAAATAAAAACAGGACAAAAACAATGAGTCAACAACAAAATAATGTCACATAACATGTTCGAAAAGGGGTAGCAGAAGCAGATGCTTATTTTTCCTACCCCTTTACCTTCCCTATTAAATACATTTTACAAATCCTCCTTTCCTCTTATGTCTAATATAACAAAATCTCGTGGATATACTTATTACATAGGTCAGATAACAATAATTATAATAATTACTATAATCACATTTTTTATACACTAATCTTCGCAATACCCATCCCTCAACGTCATAATGCGCCTAGTTACCAAATGTCACTGCGGCACCAATGATAATAACAACAATAAAAATAAACATAATATTTATAGAAACAGTTATGATATAATAATAGCAACAATAACAACAAGTTAACCATAGTTTTAAACGCAGTATTTCCAATCTCCCTCATATCCCATTCTCTTCATCCCTGTATTTCGCCAGTAATCCTTTTTTGTATTTAAATTTGAACAAATGAATAGTTGGACATTGTTTGATCTCATTTTGCAAATTATTCCAAAGTCTGACTCCACACACAGACACACACTTTTCCTGGTGGTTCTCACCTTTGGGATTTTGAATTCACTACAGCCCCTCAAGTTATAATTTCCCTCTTTCAGAGTGAATAAAATTTGTATGTTTTCTGGCACTATGTTTTTGTTGACCTTAAATAACAGTTGTGAAGTGAAAAATGTTATCAAATCATCCAATTTTAATAATTTGGACTGCATGAATAAAATATTGGTACGATCCCGATATCCTACCCTGCGCATGTTTCTTATTGCACGTTTTTGAAGGATAAAAAGGGGCTGTAGTGAACTTTTGTAATTATTGCCCAGACTTCAGCACAATATGTTCAATATGGCAGAACGAGAGAACAATATAATGAATACAATGCATTACAATTAAAAATGAATTTGGCTTTATTAATTATTGAAATGCTTTTAGATACCTTAGTTTGTATGTGTCTGACGTGTGTATTCCAACTTAATTTATTGTCTATTATGACCCCTAAAAACTCAATTTCTGATACAATGTCTATTGCAACACCAACCATTTTTACTTCTAAATCTTGATTTGCATTGCGATTACCAAAGAATATTACTTTGGTTTTATTTAAATTTAAAGAATAATTTATTTATATCCATCCATACTTTTAGGTTAATTAGTTCACGATTAATACAGGTTACCAAATCAATATAGTTATCATTTGAATAGAAAATGTTAGTGTCGTCTGCAAATATTACTATTTTCACCACTGTAAGTTAATTTCATCATTTCAAATCCCCGGGCTGCTTTTGTTGTCATCTTGATTATGTTGAGAAAAGACCGCCTGCATCCAAGCGCCCTAAAAAAAAATCCCTGTGATGGTTGAACACGTTTTTGCGTAGGAGGGATGTTCTTTCGATCTAGCAAAGCTGTTTAGCTGCTGAGTTTCTTTTTTTATTGCAAGAATTTCATGTTCTACCTACGGAGGATGGCCTACAGAAAACAAAAAAGCAAAACAATTAAAAAAACGAACCACCATGAAGTTAAATTCAAGATATAAGGGTGAAAAAGAAAGTCAAATTCAAAAAGTCAAGTCACGTTTATTTGTATAGTCCTTAATCACAAAGAGTCTCAAAGGGTTGCATTTATCGCATACTATTGCTAACCACAGACTTATTACACCATCCCCTGATCTAAAACCTACATGAGGGCAAAGAAAAACTCAAAAACCTCTACATGAGGAAAATGAAGAACCCTTGAGAAGGGACCGCACATGAAGTAATCCCCCTTCGGGGAGGACGAGGTTGCAATGGATACTGCATTAACAAATAATAGACAGATATTGTCAACATAAAATATAGGTTATTCATATGCTATAGAATAGAAGTGTGTTTTAAGCTTAGATTTAAACATTTCCACTGAAGTTGCAGATCAAATCTCAGGAGGAAGTCAAAAGTAACAAAAATAATTTGACATTAGGGAAAACCCCATGCATCCTTATTTCCTGGAGTTAACCATGGCATCTCGAGGCTTTTCCACGCTGCAATGAGGCACTCTAAAGGGGCAACTCCAGCCCAAACTTCTTTTAATACTATGGTTCTAAACACTGACCTAAAGATAAAATGGACCAAGCAATAGGAAAAAAATCCTCTTAAACACACTCAATGCCAACAACGAGGAGCTCTAATGAAGCTGCACTGCATTGAAACAGTCCCTTTTTTTATATACATCGAGGACATTTCAAGAGAATATTTTTTTTATTCTGCATCAGTACAATTAAAATTTAAATCACTTTTCCCACCCTGCAACAATGAGGCTATCTAACGAAACTGCACTGCGTTGAAACAGTCCCTTTTTTATATACATCAAGAACATTTCAAGAGAATATTTTTTTCTGCATCAGTACAATTAAAATTGAATTTACTTTTCCTACCTTGCAACAACAAGGCACTCAAAAGGGACTACTAAATTTTTAGTCTGATCTGTAGTAGAATCAATAACAAAATGTCAGGACCAGAACGGAAACAGGACCTGATTTCGTTACGTTTCTCACAAGTTTTATCGGAGGAAATAGAAAGGGGCTGCGCCTACGATCCGGTGTTCGCTGGACGCGGGAGACAAGTCTCTCTCGTACTAGGATTGTGCTCCGAACGCGGAAGTAGATCTTCCGTAGCGAGCGATGGCGGTGTCATGTACGGAAAAAACGGGTCGGTAGCCGGGACTGGGAGAGCAAGGTGTGGTCGGGGTCGGAAGCGAGTCGTAAGCCAGAACGGGAGAGTAGACGTAGTTGGGGTAATAAAAGAGATCGTAAGGAGGACAGATGTGGTCAGGAGCAAAAACAGGTTGGGAGCAAAAACGGGACAGGTAGGAGTCAGGGTCGAAAACGGCTTGCCTAGTATTCACTGAGGTTCGCAGACGGACTGACCACAGGGGATTGACAGGACTGAGTTCAAATAGTGACAGGGAGCCAATCAGAACCCGCGGCGGTTGGCGCCAAATGAGCCGGCACAGGTGAGTCACATCAGTAATCATGAGACAAAAAGGAAGTTTCTCCCTCTCTTCCTTCAATAATCCTTCGTGAGACGTATGGACACTTAGGGCCAACAACCGGGCTCTTTAAATAAGTCATGCTAACTCATTTGCCAACATTCTCAAGTCTAATCTGGGAAAATGTATTGAAGAAATAAACGATAAAGGAATTGATTCTTCCCATCCTTTCTATATTCTTGACATGCACACACTCGGACCTAACAACGAGGCTCTCTAAAGGGTTCACACCAAAACCAGTCTTGGTACCTAAAAAACAAGAAAAACTAATAATTCAAGCTAAGTCCTCGGTCTCTCTTCATTATTTCATCACGTACACATACTTAGGGCCAAGAACGTGGCGCTCTAAAAATGCCAATCAAAACTATATAGCTCAAAATTTTCAACCTTGTTATTTAATTTGTGGAGATTTTGTTGTATGAAATCCTAAATGCTGTTTCATCAGAAAATGAAGACGTTTCTCTGGCTGGGTGCAACCGCCATAGTTTGTTGGACATGTTTTTCCTCCAGGAACCCAGAAAAGGTGCTCCAAAACTCCATCAACTCTGCGATAGGAACAACTCACACAGAAACTACATAAAACAAAACTGAAAATACATAGATAAAACATAAAAAGTTTGAAAAAAGGTTTGAAAACATAGGACTGGTGTTGAGCACTACTAAGGAAATATGTGCCAAAATAAATTAATACTTTGGGATGCCAGTCAAAACTTCGACTACAAATGTTTTTCTTCATTGGTACATCGACTCTTTTGCTTTCTGTAAATGAATATAAAAAATATATGAAAGGAAGGGAATCTCCCATCTTGAGTGTGTTGTTTTTCCTGTACATCTCATCATCATCTCACCCCCGCCCCCTTCTATTTTTTGGTACTTTTACCATAGTCAGAGAAGAGAGAGTGAAAGGAGGAGGAGTGAGGAGAGAAAGGCTCATTAAGGGGCCGAGTTAGATTCTTGAAAGCTTTTCTGAAGCGTGACGACAAAACTGAAGCAGGAAGGTTGTGAGGCTGCCACTTGTGGCCATGGCTCAGGGCTCCGACAGCAACCACGCCAGCTATAGGTCACCTTCACCTGGACGGAGGCAGGTAAGCATCCATTCTATTTACTTTAATTATTTTGATTATTTTTTTCATGTTTCTCACTCGGCCTGACTTGCCTTTGTTAGAGAAGTGTGAAGAGCAGACGGGAACACTTTGTTGAACCAGAAAGTGTCAATGCAGTCATCCCGTTTTCTCCCTGAATGTTGTTTTCCATTCTTGGTAGAGATTGTGACCTAATTCACGTGGTAATGCTCATTTTACTTGTGTGACAACCCAAAACAACTTCCCAAAAATGTCTGTCAAAAAATAGAAGAAAAAAAAGTGTGGTCTTAGAACTTTTGTCCTCCAAAGTGGAACAATGGTTGACTTTAAGTTGTTTTTTTAGTTATCATTATACTATTTTCCCTTGTTTATCAAGATTAATGGGGACCAGAACCGTGATATGCAAAATCTATGGCCCCGATTCGTTAGTTTTTTTTTTGGCGTGGACCCAAGTGAAGGTAAGCGGGGACTGAGGCAAGGGTATGGTATAAGCATGTAAGTAATAGGTGTGGTGTTTAATAACAAAACCAGGAACAACGTAATAAACAAACAAGGGGTCAAAAAACAAATAGAATATCCAAACAAAATCAAATCTAAAAATATCCAAACCTGAAACAAACACCAAAACCAGAAATGGTAATGCAAGGAACAAAATACTGTAACAACCAATCAAGTGGGCATTTAACAACTAACAAAATTTCCTAACAAGAAACCTGAAACAGAAAGAAAACAAAAAAAACTGGCATGGAGGCGGAAATACAATGACCTGACCCTGTGTGCTGTTTAAACAGTCATTATAAAGAGTCAGTATAACTAAAGACAGGTGTTTGGTGATTGGATGCACCTGTGCCCAGTTCCAAACCCAGATCCTAACATTGCTAGCAACAAAAGTCGACCGAGGATAACAGATCACAGCCAAAACAGTGCAGTTCACAATGGGCTTCCTCCGGGCACTCCGGTTTCCTCCCACGTTCCAAAAACATGCATTTCAGATGAATTGGGCGGTCCAAATTGTCCCTGGGTGTGAATGAGCGAATGAGTTGTCTGTCCCCGTGTGCCCTGCGATTGGCTGGCAACCAGTCCAGGGTGTCCCCTGCCCACTGCCCGGAGATGGCTGGGATGGGCTCCAGCCCCCCCCGCGACCCTAATGAGGATAAGCGGTACGGCTAATGAGATGAGATGAGATAAATAGAGACAGTAAGTGTTCTCTACCTCATCTCATCTCATCTCATTAGCTACACCGCTTATCCTCAGTAGGGTCGCGGGGGTGCTGGAGCCCATCCCGGCAATCATCGGGCAGTGGGCAGGGGACACCCTGAACTGGTTGCCAGCCAATCGCAGGGCACATGGGGACAGACAACTCACTTGCTCATTCACACCTAGGGACAATTTGGACTGGCCAATTCACCTGAAATGCATGTTTTTGGAACATGGGAGGAAACCCACGCAAGCACGGGGAGAACATACAAACTCCGCACAGGAAGTCTGAAGCTGGATTTGAACCCACGCAGGAGGTTCCCAAGACGTGAACTGTGCCGCACAAGCGCTAACCACTGCGCCGCCGTGTTGTTGTTCTCTACCTTACGAGGCCAATTTAAGGCTTTTATTTTTTTGCGGCTTCAGAAATTATTTTTGGGCCAAATATGGCTCTTCCAAAATGTTGGGTTGCAGACCTCTGCCTAAGTATATGCAGGGTTCCATGACATCCACTTGTATCAAGTGTCCTGAAATCAAGACTATTGTTAAATGTCTTATCTGACAGTACAGACACTATTTGTAAAAAAAAAAAACCAACTGTAATTGACATTACTTTGATTTTTTTAACGAATGTCATGATTAGCGATGTGATTCACCTGTGCCCGCTTCTATGGCGCCAACTGCCTCAGCGCCAACTGTCTCAGAGTCTGATTGGCTCCCAATTTAAATCCACTCCTATCTGTTTTTACACGGCAAGCCCTTTTTTGACCCTGACTCACGCCAGTCCCGTTTTTTGCTTCTGTTTTTCTCCCGCAATGACCTGTTTTGATCCCGACCACGTCTGCTTTCCCGTCCTGCATTACGATCCGTTTTTGATCCCAATCAGGTCTGCTCCCGGCTTACAACTCGTTTCCGACCCTGACCACGTCTTGCTCTCCCAGTCCCGGCTACCGACTAGTTTTCTGCCCCTGACACCGGCATCGCTCGCTACGGAAGATCCACTTCCGTGTTCGGATCACAAGCCGAGCACAAGAGCAAACGCCAGATCGTGGGCGCACCCCTTCCTCGTTTCTTCAATAAAACTTGTGGTAAACGTTATGCGAGTGGGTCCTGTTTCCGTTCTGGTCCCGACTGTAAATATGGTGTGTTCTTTGGCTTTAATGTATAATAGAGTAGTAATGAATAATAAACAAACAAAGGTTTCTACTTTGCTGGTTTTGACTATTGCGGGACCTTTTTGGAATGCAACCCTGTTGAAAAACAAGGGATTACTATATGAGTAAATAGTTATTAAAATACATAAATAGTGAGAGGGAACCTCATACCTCTAACATGTCCCTTCCCTTTTCCTGTGATTGACTCACTGTATTTTTGGGGATAGCATCCAGCCAACAATTCTAACTCAATATTTTGATTTAGTATATAATGATAATATTAATAGTAATACATTCTACTTCAAAACGCCTTTCAGGACACCCAAGGTCATAGAGTAACATACAACACTAAAGAAGGAATAAAACAAGTAAGTGATTAACAGCAAATTAAAACACAGCAAAAGGGTGGTGGTATATGAGGCAGACAGGACCGTCCCAAGCCTTCATGGGGCCCTAAGCAAAATTAGGTTTGGGGCCCCCTATTACTTCTTAATTTACATAACTAATAGAACTCATTCCATGCTCTACTCCAGGGGTGGGTAACTATTTGGAGTCAGGGGCCGTATGTGATGTGTGATGTGTGATACTTTTAAATAGATTAGTTTCATCAAATTGGTTTTGAAACGACCACAATTAGAGCAAAATTGTGTGTTTTAGGTCCCCGTTTTAAGCACTTAATTTGTATTTGTTACTGTAGTTTTATTTTTTTACTATTTTTCAGTATTTCTGAAGTCATTTTTACATAGTATTTTTATAGTAGTATATTTTTTAGTATTTCTGTAGTTCTTTTGTTGTAGATTTTTTGTTGTATATCTGTAGTATTTTCGGTGTATTTTTTCATTATTACAGTAGTTTTATGATTATAGTAATTTTGTAGTATTATTTTGTACTATCTCTGTTGTATTTTGTTCTACGGTATTTCTATATAAGAATGTTGTATATCTGTAGTATATCCGTCACGAGGTGGAAGGGGTGACCGGACCAGAACGGAGGCAGGGGGCAGGAAGGGAGAACTCAGTTGCGTGACGATCAAAACGTTTATTTACCAAAATAAAAGTCGTCCAAAAACTCCGGGACAAAACAGACCAAAAACATTCTTACACTCAGAATGGTCAGGTACAGGTTTCCTCCGACACAAACTAAACAGGACGGGGCATAACAGAACGGAAAAGGTGTAATGAGCCAACAACCGCAATACCCACAACCCAACCTTAAATAGCAGCCACGCAATTAGCTGATCTGCTTCAGCTGGTGCCCAGGGGGCGGGGCAGACCGGTCGCCATGGCGACCGTGACAATATCTGTAGTAATTTTGTAGTACAGTGTTTCCGTAGTTTTATTTTTGTAGTATTTCAGGGATATTTCCATAGGAGAGTTTTCGTTGTCTCGCTCTAGGTGTATTTCGCAGTATTTCTGTTGTATTTTTGTAGGAATATTTCTTTTTGTAGTAGATTTTTTTATATTATAGTATTAGGTATTGGTATTCTTTTAGCATTCCAGTTGAAGTATAATTGATTTCCAAAGCAGTATTTTAGTCATATTTTTGTAGTATTTCCATAGTAGTATTTTTGTCATATTTCTTATTTTTTGAATATTACTGTAGTTGTCTTTTTGTAGTATTTTTGGAGTAAATAATTCTGTAGTAGTATTTTGTCATATAGTATTAATGTAGTAGTATTTTTGTAGTAATTATATACAAGTTTTTTTTATTTTCAGAATAAAAGCAATATAATAAATGCAGTCCATGTTTTTAAGCACTATATTTGATATTTGTTTTGCTATTGTGTAGTACTTTTGTTGTATTTCTGTGGAAGTATTGTTGACACCAAAAAAGTTAACCACTTTTGGGGGCCCCCTAGTGGTTGTGCTGCCCTGAGCAGCCGGTTAGCTCGCTTATGCCTTGGGCTAGCTCTGGAGGTAGATGGTCATGAAAAGGCAAGTCTGAAGAGGTGGGTTTTGAGTCGGGATTTGAAGGTGGCGGAATTCCAGAGGTCAGGCGTCAATGAGTTCCAGAGCTGGGGGGTGGAGCGGCTGAATGCTCTGCTCCCCATGGAGCTGAGACGGGCAGTGGGTATAGCGAGATGGAGGGAGGAGGATTATCTGAGGGATGGCGTGGCAATGTGAAGGAGGTCGGAGAGGTAGGGAGGGGCAAGGTTATAAATGGCCATGCAGGTGTAGAGGAGGATTTTGTTGTTGACCCTATGGTTGATTGGGATCCAGTGGAGTTGCTGAAGGACAGAGGAGGGAATTACGGTAATCAAGGAGTGATCATTGTTATTCGATCGGCGTTTTGTTCTTCCCCAAACAAACAGAAATAAAGTAATCTGTATGGAGATGCATTTTTAAAGAAATATTTTGTATGTTTTTACCTTCCGCAGTGTTCGTCAGACGACGTAAAGAAAGTGATGCGGCGGGAAAAGAATCGCATCGCGGCTCAGAAAAGCCGAATGAGGCAAATGCAAAAGGCCGACAGCCTCCACCTGGTGAGACAAGCGACAAATGCAAATCATTTGTTTTGTTTTATGCAGGGTTCATACAAGTGCTTGAAATCCTTGAAACTGCTTGAATTTTAATATTGTGTTTTCAAGGTCAGGAAAATGATTGAGTTTTGGGTGAAGTGCTTGATAATGCTTGAATTTCTTGCTATTGCCTTGTTTGTGGGCAGCCTGATTTTAGAGACCATGCAATAAATGAAGTTTTTTTTTTAAAAAGTGTGTGAAAATGACGCCAACACGCCTGCTCTCAGTCACTATGGCGTTGTCACGTGAGGCATCATTGCACCCCACTGGTCGCACCCAAGAGGACAGCTCTATTTAGAGAACCAGCTCTTTTGGCACAGCTCGTTGAGAAGAGCCTGCTCTTTTACCTCCGAAACGGCTCTTCAGATTCAGGTTTTGTTTTACAGTCCATATCCCGCATCAGCCTATACGGGTCGTTTTATGAAACGGAGATCGCCTTGCGGAGTTCCGAATATCTTCAATCAGTAGTAACTGGTTCGAACGATGATTTCATTGGTTAGCCAATGAAATTCCCAACATAATTTTATGCCATTTTCCGGGGGGTATATTCAAATCAGAGACAAAATTAAACGTGCGCAACGCAATCCGTAATTCATTTATACGCGCCATAATTACGTGCAAGTTTGCACAATCATTGATTGACATCTGGAAAGAAAAGTGACCGGCATTTCCACATGGGGGCAGATTTAATTTCTTAAAAAATTTAACTAAGTGAACTTAGCTGAATTAGCCGAATTAGTGTCGCTCGAGTCTCCCTCAAAACTCCTCTCTCGATCTTCCCTCTCGATCTTCTGAAGTCCTTCTCCCAGCCCACGTTTTTTTCCACAAGCTGGTGTGCCTGCTCCTCCCATGGGCGCGCCCGAAAAGCCCCCCACGTGGGCTCCGTCATCCCGGAGAAGAGCGTCGCGATGTCTGTCTTTGTGCGTCTGGCCTTCTCTGTCAGAGTCCTGTTATCAAAATTCCCCAGCCAAAACATTACGCATTTGCCGCCGTGACCTGAAGCTCACTCAGTGAAAATCTTCATTGCACTCAATAAATGTAACTTGTATTTAATAAAATCCTTTAAGGTAAAATGTATAAAATCCTTCAGTTTGTAAAGCTTGTAAGCCGTTGGCGAGAAGTGGAAATAATGTCTGACATGAGGGAGGTGAAGAAGGAAGCGGCGCATCTTTTACTCCAACACCAAGGATGACAATTTCTTTGGATTTAGTGATTTGAAGTAAACCCGATAGTTTGGTAAGCATGTTATTTATCCAAATAATTACATGAGTAAAAGCACGTGCATGCTTGCAGATACTCCACGAAGGGAAAAAAACGGCGATAAGCCCGGCCGGCCCAACCTAATGATTGACATTTTACACCCAAAATTCGGGCTGGGTTCAGGTTGGGTTGGGGCCCGGGCCCAAGATCTTACCTCTAGTTTTGACTCAGATTACTCAATGTTAGTAGCACTTGCAGTGATTTTTTAATTTTGAGACAAAACTTAGAGTCTTACCTTTCAAAAAAGTCCCAAACTGTCTATATTGTCTCGAACCAGGACAGGAAACAGGAATGAGAACCCAATCGCGTAACGTTACTCACAATTTATTGGGGAGAGGAGGAATGCGCGCACACTCGATCCGAGGATCGATGGTCGCGGAAGTAAATCAATGTCAGAACTAAGGAGTGGTCAAAAATCAAACAGATCGGGCCGAAAATAAAACAGGATCAAAACACAGGCAAATTCACAGGACTTGGAACATCGCACAGAGTCTAGCAGGAGTTTCGCAGACGCTCTGACACCAGGCAACTCGCAAAACCGCGTTTAAGCAATCTGTCAACGCGTTTCAGCTGGTGTCAGTGGGCGGGGCCAATTAGGCGCCATGGCAACCATGACAGATATTCAAGAACAGATTTCAATTTACTTTGAATACATCCAGGATTGGATGTATCTTGTTTGGGAACCATGAAATGTTTAAAACCCTTATTGAAAGCCCAAACCCTAGCTCCCAGCCCCAGCCCAACACCTAACCTAAGAAACATGGCAACAACTTCAAGCATTTAAGGGGTAAATAAGGGATGATATTGTAATATTTTTATGTGGTGCATCACATCATCAGTAAAGTTACCAAAAAAGTGTACCCTGATTTTTTAGCATGAAAGCCTTTGCTAATGGTAGCAGAGTCAAGTCTGAATTCATACATAATTTATTTGGTTGGGTGGTACAGAAATAACAAAAATACCTGGTCAATGTAGTAGAAGGGAAACGTATTTCCTCTGCTCTCCTGGTATGGATGCGTTAACCAACACTATCTAGCTCTTGTTTGAATCGTATGTTTTGTTTGTTGGTTTTGATGTCCAAAGTTATCAGAAATGCATGTTCAGTGTAGTTGAGGAGCGGGTCATTTTACTCACTTTGCTTTGTTATCATGAAAGCGCTAACCAACACAAGCTAGCTCGTTTTTTAAATTGTTTGTTCTGATTGTTGGTTTTCAGAGTTGCAAAGTTATCAGAAATGCACTTTCAGTTTAGTTGAATGGGGGTGGGGGGGTCATTTTACCCACTCTGACTTGTTAACGTGAAAGTGTTAGCTGACACTAGTTAGCTCTTTATTTTATTCTTTTTTTAAAAATACATTATGAAGAAGGGCGGTGCGATGGATGGGTGGTTTGTGCACGGCCCCATGGTTTTGAGGTTCAGGGTTCAAGTCTAACTACCGCAGCCTCCCTGTTTGCATGTTCTCCCCATGCTTGCGTGGTTTTCCTCCCACATTTCAAAAACATGCATTTCAGGTTAACTGGCCGGTCCAAATTGTCCCGAGGTGTGAATGAGCGAATGAATAGTCCCTCCATGAGTGCCCTGTGACATGCTGGCAACCAGTGCAGGGTGTCCCCTGCCCAAAAGATAGCTGGAATGGGCTCCAGCATTCCCGCGTCCCTACTGAGGATAAGCGATGCAGATAATGGATGGATGGATATTTTGAGGGGTTCAAAGCTATCAAAAAGTGCCTGTTTAATGAAGTTAGAGGGGAAAAAGTCACTTTTTTACCCATTCTGTTTTGATAGCATGAAAGTTTTTGCCAAAGCTAGCTAGTTTTGATTTGAATTATTTAATTTTTGAGGAAAGTTCAGGGGTGCGAATTCATGAAAATATTTGTACCACGTAATTGATTGGGAAATTGTATTTTGACCTCTTCTGATTTCTTAGCATTAAAACATTACCCAATGCTTGCTAGCTCTTGATTTGAATTATTTTATTGTTTTTTTGTTTTTTAAAGGGCGCAAAGTTATCAAAAATCCCTGTTCCATGTTTTTAAAGGCAGAGCTAACAAATACAGCAATGCATAGTTTACTGTGACATTTCATAGCAAATTATAAAATACGCATTTTCATAAAAACTAAGAACAGAAAAAAGAGAGAAAAAGAAAAGAAAGAGACTGAAAGAGGACGATATAAACAAAAAAGAAAGTCAGAAAGGGATAAAGATCAAACGAATGGGAGAAGAGAAAAAGACAGATACATAGAGAGAGGGACAAAGAAAGAGTCAGCATGAGAAAGATATAGTAAAAGAAAAAAGGGAAAGAAAGAGAGAGATGGGTAGGAAAGAGAATATGAGAAAAATACAGGGTTAGAGCGAGAGAGAGAGAGAGAGAGAAAAAGAAAACAAGAGAAAAAACAAAGAGATCAAGAAAAAGACTGAAATAGATGGAGAGATGAGAAAGAAAGAAAAAACGAGAAAGTAAGAGAGAGAGAGTTAGAGAAAGAAAATAAAGAGAGGAAAAGAGAGCAAGAAAGCGAGCAATAGTTCAAGAGAAGATGAGAGGGTGACCGAGAAAGAGTCAAAAAGAAAGACAGAAAGAGAGGAAGATAAAAAGTTGAGAAAAAAGTTGAAAGAGAAAGAGAGAGAGAGAGAAAGAGAGAGAGAGAGAGGGAGGGAGAGAGAGGGAGGGAGAGAGAAAGAGGGAGAGAGAGAACGAGTGAGAATGGAATAAAGGGAGAGAAAGAGAGGGTGAAAAGGAAAGAGAAAAACAAGAGAGAAAAGGAAGAGAGAAGTAGAAAGAGAGAACGATAAAAAGAAAGAAAAAGTGAAAGAAAGAAAAAGAGAAAGAGTAAGGGAGATAGAAAGAGAGAAAGCGAGCGATAAAGAAAGCGAAAAAGAGAGAAGGGAATAGATAAAGAAAGACAGAGAGGGGGAGAAAAAGGAGGAAAAAGAAGAAAGAGAGAGGCAAAGAGAGACAGAGAGACAGATAGAGAGAGAGAGAGAGAGAAATTGTCATGAACCAGAACGGACTCTTGGATCTAATAGCGTCAGTTTCAAAAGTGCTTTTATTTGAAAGAGTTGTTGGAGCTGGCTTGGGACGTCGACGCTTGTCGGTCGTCAGCCTCTTCGGGCGGAATGGCAGCTCCGTGACGGGTGGACAGAAAGTACAGCTGAGCGGTAAGTCGATGGCCGGGACGGGAGAGTAGGACGCAAAACGTGGAACAGAAAACAGGTCAAAAACGGAAGGCAGGCATGAATCAGGCAATAGGAGTCGTGGGTACCTTGTAGTTTGGCGAAGCACTTAGGGATCCAAAGAGTATACCTGGATGTCCATCTCTGGACCGCTTAAGTGGAGAACGTCAGCCAATCAGGAAGGGCGCTCCAGCGCGCCAAACGATTGCCCCAGGTGACTTCACTGAGGCAATCACGACAGAAATACAGATCCAATTGCTTTTCGATTGGTGCCTGGCATTGGTGACGTGAAGTGAACCTATTCAAAACTGCATCTCATTTTTCCTTGAATTAGACGCGCCAAGGGTTTGACACCTGTAACCTAGTGCCTCTCTTCTTTTTTGACATAGTCAGAAGATTTGAATTCTAACGTCGCGTTACATGTCAGACAAAGTGTAGATTTCCCCCTCCCCCCTGAAATGATTGGACTGTTGCTTGGCGCCAAAATCGCAATTTTTCTCTTCACATATTTGCTACCTGACCATGTGGCCATGTGTCATGGCTTCTGTCGGCAGCACACTTGGAGGCCGCTCGCAGTGTTTGTGTGAATAAATTAGCACGTGTGGGCATGAGCTTGTATCCAGCACCTCCCTTGCAAACTAGAAGCAAGTAGAAAGCAAGAAGGCTCTTACTCTGTTCTCTGATTTCACTGGTCTAAAATTAAGATTGCTGTTAAAGAAGCTAGCGTACTTATTTCATGTTGATGACGTGTAAAAATTGAAGCCACAATTATCAGAAGTCACGTGTTTTGGCACGAACGAACAAGACGCCAAAGTGAGAGCGACAGGTGGTCGGGCTTTTTAGCTAACCGCAGTGGCGGGCAATGTTCCCTCGAAGCTGCGTGTGTGCGCAATTTCGCACTACCCAGAGCTTTTCCGCGGACAAGAAAATCTAGCCAGCTCACAGAAAAGAGGGCTCGAAATTGCTAATTAAAAAGCGAATTGAGTCAAAGTTACAGTGCGTGAAGGTAAAAACACGCGGATTCTACTGACGCTGTGTTCTAAATGTGGTATTTTGAAGTCAATGTCGAAGTAGAACGACGTTAGTAAAGTCAGTAGAGTTTTTCGAGAGCTGGCTTCTTCTGCTTGGCTCACTAAAAAGAAACGGCTCTTTCGGGTCCCAAACGGCTCTTCAGGTTGTTTTTGCTTCTTTAATCCCTACACGACCAAATGTTATCTAAAATTAGGCACAAAATTACTTAAAAGAAGAGGGGGGGCAATAGAACAAAAAAGAAAAAAATACCAAAATGAAAAAGTAGTGAAAAGCTGAGAATAAAACTAAACAAAAGGAGAGAAAAAGAGAAAAAAAGAGCAGGAAAAATTCAGAAAAAAAGCCAGAAGAAAAGAAAGAAGCAAATAAAGGGAAAAAGGGTAATAGAGAACAAAAAGCAAGATGTAAAAAAATGTTAGTATTTTGCGACAAAAGATACCAGGAATAAAAGAAATTAAAATATTGTGAAAGAATTGTAAAAACAAATGACGTTTGTAGGCCGTACAACCTTTGCAATCATACATTAGTCAATTCATTCAAAAGTGATAAATAATTTTGCATTGCCGGAAACTCAGCAGAATGTAATGTGATGTCAAGTTTTGGACATGTTTGATAATGATTTAGTTGCCACACTTGGGATTGCTGTTGCTCACTGTTGTTTCAAGCGTTGCTCACCGACTTTGTGTGAACGCTCAGACCCGTGGAAAACTTGAGGGAACATTGGTAACGGGCCGTGCATTTCACACCTTGGCCTATAGTAGTGCTAAATCAATCCAACTACTTTATAGCTATAACACATATAGAATAGCATTATTAGTAACCTCAGAAAATAATGTCACGGTTACCATGCTGCCCAATTGTCCCCGCCCGTGTGGCGCTAGCTGTAGCTCATTGACAGATTAGCTTTCCGTCTTTTTAAGATCAGTGCTCTCATTTTTCTTTGGTCAGTCCGTACTGTCAGGACCAGAATGGAAACAGGACCCAATTGTGTTACGTTTCTCACAGGTTTTATTGGAGGAAAGGTGTTCCCTGGACGTAAGTCACTCTCGTACTCGGATTGTGCTCCGAACGCGGAAGTGGATCTTCCGTAGCGAGCGATGGCGGTGTCAGGGACGGGAAAAAACGGGCCAGTAGCCGGAACTGGGAGAGCAAGGCGTGGTCAGGGTCGGAAATGAGTCGAAAGCCAGAACGGGAGAGAAGACGTAGTTGGGGGACAAGAATAGGTCGTAAGCCGGGACGGGAGAACAGACGTGGTTAGGAGCAAAACAGGTCATAGCGAGAGACGGACGGGAGCCAAAAACGGGACAGGTGGGAGTCAGGATCCAAAAAGGCTTGCCTAGTATACACTGAGGTTCGCAGACGGACTGACAAAAGGGGACAGACAGGACTGGGTTCAAATACTGACAGGGAGCCAATCAGAACCCACGGCAGTTGGCGCAAAATGAGCGGGCACAGCTAAGTCACACAAGTAATCAAAGTGCTGCAAAGACCACAGCCTATTACAGACTAGAGACAATTATTAAACCATCCTCTGATCTAAAACCTATATGTGGGCAAAGAAAAACTCAAAATCTCAGCAAACCTTGTGAAGGGACTGCAAATGAGGTAATCCCCCTTCCATGATGACCAGGCTGCAGTAAATGTTGCAATACACTGATATCCTAAGCTATAGACTACAAGTGTGCTTTAAGCCTAGATTTAAACAGTTCCACTGAGGTTGCAAATCCAATCTCAGAAGGCAGAGCATTCCACAGCACCAGGGACTGCATGGAGAACGCTCTCAAACTTGATTTCTTCTTGGCCCTTGGGATCATTAGCAGACCAGCATTTTCAAAGTGAGGGTTCCAAGGAGGAACATAGGGGGAAATAAATGTGAAAGGTATGAGGGGAATGACCATATTTTCACAACTTTAGGGTGCACCGTGTTAAAAGGTGCAGTTCCCGTAGCTGGTTCTATTTCTCTATTTAACACACTGGGCACACCACACATTAGGGCGGGGGTGCTACGGTCGCTTATGTGCGTAAATTATACTTCCCTGCAAAATCTGACTTTCCTTCGCGTGAACTTTGCTTCTCAGCGCTGCGATGTTGGTGGTGTTAGCATAGGTCTTAAAAAACTCATTATTTAGACAATGATCGCTTTTGTGTTTCAATCACGCCAACCAATATGCCTTTATACCAACATGATACAGATCGACACATGTTTTGTCTGAAGCATACCGCCTTACTATTTAAGTATTGATTACAAAGTAAAACACCCGAATAAAAACTTCTCCGAGTTCGTTTTTCAGCTTCCTGCACTTGCGAATCATCAATTCCTTAAGGTTCAATTCCCTCACAGATGCCCGGTTTCCATGTTTATCCGCATAGTGTAGAAATCAACACACCATGGCAGACAAAAACACAAAAAGCATTCAATGGAGCGAAAGTGAGGTTTTGGATTTAATTCATATTTTGGGGGGGCAACTCTGTTCAGCTTTTGGTAGCACAATAACTTTCAAATTCCTTGATACGCTACGGCATTAGCATCCATGAGTATTTCCGCAAACAATGGTCTCTTCTGCACTTGCGGGACATGTGGCATTCACACAGAAGATGCATACAAGTCGCATTTAGTTGGAGATGTGAACTATGTCACAAAAACATCGGAAATAAGCATTAAGCTCTGCAGTGTGAACCAACCTTTATTTATACGCCCACACATCACTCTTTAACGGTGAAGCCCACTTTTTTTTTTTAGCAGCCTCATGGTGTCCTCAGCTACGTCCGCCGCTTTACATCACGCACAGGGTGCATCGCACGATAGGGGGCGCCGCACAATTTGAAGAAAATCAGAGACTTTTATGTGCGCCTCATGGTTGTGAAAATACTCGGTACTCTGACGTCCAGATTATCTGTGAGTCTCAGTTCCATTAAGAAGTTCTTTTCTATCGCCATCGAGCTAATGCTGAAAGTCAAGCCTTTCCTGTCGTATTTCTGACATAGATTTTCATTCGATTTATGGCTGAAAATGTGTGTTCAAGAGGCAGTGGATACGGGTTTATTTTCTTCACGTTTTTCCAGTGATACCTCCATTACCGCCCCCTAGCTAATCATAGTTTGTGAAACTGCTGATGTTTATTTACACTTGCTAGAGGGCCCTGGTCCACCAACTTGGAATCTGATTGCCTAAACCAATAGCTTTATTGTCACTTATTTAACGCCTCAGGGCCTGCAAAACTGATTGTGAAGGCCTTCGGAATGAGATGTTAAATTCATAAATATGTAAGCACACATCTGAAATAAATGCAATCAGGGGGAAGCAATGAAAGTAGTAGTCTTTACATAAAATAAAAATAAAGTATAGATAGTCCCACATGAAAAGACTGCCACTTATGCTAGATGAAAAATAGCCTTAATCAGTCACCAAGCATATTAGCCAAACGTCCTGAAACTTAAACGGACACTGTGTTATATTTGACCCCAACATGGTTCTTTGTTTTGTAGTAAAATCAAAAATGAATGCTACAGAGCAAAATTTAAAAAAAAAAACACCAAATCCATATTGCTTTTGTTTTTCTTGAATAAAGTTTTTCTTCTACCACTAGAAGGCGCTAAATACTAATCCATGTCCTTTTGAAATGCTAGCAACATTATGCAGGCTACATAACTGCTGTTTTTGCCACATCCGATGACTATAGCGTAGTCTACAAGAAATCTAAGACTAGTTAGGCTGCTGTTATTATGTTAAGTTTACTCACAAGCGCCCCCTGATGGTTGGGGTGGTTTAAAACACTGTGTTTCGCGTACAAGCTGTGCTAACTCAGTAATTCTAATGAAAACTAATTTTCATAACAGGTGGGACTTTCGTAGGTAATCCAAATATGATAGGATTATAAGATTTGTTATATCAGTGATCATATAAAAATATAAGTTCTAATAATGGCAAGAACAATACATTCTTAAAAGGAATTATAGATGTTCGCGCCTCGGCCGAGTCATACCTAAGACTTATAACATTGGTAAAAACGGCGGCGCCCACTGTTGGCTGCGGCTGCATCGGCTCGCTACAACGGGTCAGGTGTATCGACATTTCGTTCTGTGTACATTGTTACAAAGAATGACAATACAAAGGAAATTATTATTAATTATTAATTATGATAATTAAATGGATGAATTCAACAACAGAATTAAGACTAAGCTTAAAATAAAACAACAATACAACAATAAGTTGTTGGAATGTATTACTATCATTTATAGTTATTATTAAAAAGAATATTACCAGTACTGTATTAAACACATTCAGAAGAAGCAATTAAAAGAATGATTGATAAAAATGTTACTCACAATAAATTATTACAAGAAAATATTTGAACAAAATCAAACCAATCTGAAAATTACCGTAACATGAAAACAACATGCTATTTAAATTATAATAACAAATTGTCGTTCACTCGTTTTTGGAACTGCTACTTCTTACTAGGGAAATGGGGATTCATATTCAAATTATCATGAAAATTCAGAGTCCAGATTAAAAAAACATTTTTTGAGTCAAGTCAAGTCATGTTTATTTGTATAGCCCTTTATCACAAAGAGTCTCAAAGGGCTGCACAGACCACATATTATTGCAAACCACAGAATATTATGACACCCTCCCCTGATCTAAAACCTACATGAGGGTAAATAATAGAAAGATATTGTCAACATAAAATATAGGTTATTCATATGCTATGGAGTAGAAGTGTGTTTTAAGCTTAGATTTAAACATTTCCACTGAGGTTGCTGATCAAATCTCAGGGGGAAGAGCATTCCACAGCCCCGGGGCTCGAATGGAGAACGCTCTGTTCTAGGCTCTTGGGATCACTAGTAGACCAGCATTTTCAGAGCGAAGGCTCCGGACCGGAACATAGGGGGAAATTAAATCTGAAAGAGCAAGTCCATGCATGATTTTGTATACTACCAACAGAACCTTAAAAGTTCAAGTTTTCTTTAAAAGTAGTGCGTTACAGTAATCGAGACTGGAGGTAACAAACACATGAATTATAATCTCTGCATCCGACTGAGACAGCGCATGGCGAATTTTAGAAATATTGCGAAGATGGAAAAAAGCTGTTCTAGTAATATTCTTAACGTGTGTTTGAAAGGACAGATCAAATATGACACCTACATTTTTGACTAAGTCACTCTGGGTGATTTTACATTTGTCAATGTTCAGAGCCGTTTTTGAGAACAAGTTACGGCATTTAGATGGACCAACAATTATTATTTCAGTCTTTTCAAGGTTGAGGGGCAAGAAGTTGAGTGACATCCATCGTTTTATCTCAGTGAGGCAGGCCTCCAAATTTCCACAGTTTAGTGTGGCAGATTCCTCCATCGGAAGACATAGTTAAGTGTCATCTGCATAGCAATGGAAACTGATATCATACTTGCGAATAATATCGCCTAATGGAAGCATGTAAATGCTGAAAAGAAGGGGGCCAAGTACTGAACCCTGCGGAACACTACAGGTAATTTACGGTAATTTAAAAATACACATGAACAATAATTTTAAAGACCAAACAGACGCTCAACGTAATCTGTTAAAACCAAAATAATAAGCATTAGCTCTTTATTGTATGAGTCTATGGATGCATAATGTACTGTATATTCTTAATGATAAATACATATTTTCCTAAAATGTATACCTCACTTTTGGACAGAGCATGAAGGGTGCGGTGGGCCGGCCTATTGCGGTTTTATTTGATGGTCCCCTGATAAACAAGAAAAGCGTATTTTCCCCCGCAGTCCTGCAACAGCGTTTTTTCCGCCAGCCACGTTACTCTATTTCCTTTTGAAGGAGAATTATCATGGGGCCCTCCGAGGGTGGGGGCCAGCCACAGTTTCTTGTAAAGCTCGTCGGCTCCCTTTTCCGTTGAAGTGACGCACTCGCTTGGGGTTTGCCCGGAGCTTAGATCAGCGGTTATGATCATTTTGGTTTGATGATGACCTTTTTCTTTTTTTCTTTTTTTTTTTTTACAACAATCTCAGTGGAAGATATCACCCACTCGACAACCGCTTTGGGACATTTTGCTCTATTTGCCTTATATCAAAGCTGACCAGCATGCCACTAACGTGCAAATGTCTGGTAATTCTTTTACCCTTTGCTTGCCAAATATCTTTCTCTCTTACCTCATTTTTATTTAACTACAAGCATCATATTTCTCAAATTATACGGCACACTTTGAAAAAACAAAATTGTCCCTAAATACCGGAATGAATACGGTGTACAAAATTGGAAATGCATAGTTACAATTAAATGTTACTGCATGCAGTAACTCTTCTTATTGTTTGTCTAGAACAGGGGTGTACATCTCATTTTAGCTGGGGGCCATATGCTAGAAAAACATCACGGGGGCCACCCTAGTAGATTTAAGAGAAAGAGAAAGAGAGATAAGGTAAGAGAAAAATAGATTTAAACAGAGAGAGAGAGAGAGAGAGCAAGGGAAACAGAGTATGAGAGTGAGTGTGAGACAGAGAGAGAAATATATATATAGAGAGAGTACAGTAGAGCGAGAGAAAGGGAGAAAAAGACAAGAGAGCTTAATAAAGAAAGACAATGACTGAGAGGGGTAAGAAAGAGAGAAATCGAGAAATGAGTGTGGAAGAGAGAGAACATGTGAGAAAGAAAGTGAGAGAAAGTGAGAAAAAAAGAGAGTGAGAAAAACTGAAAAAGAGAGAGACAAGAGAGACACGGTGAGTTAGAAAGATAGAAAAAAGCAGAGAAAGGAAGATAATTAGAAAGAGAAAGTGAGAAAGAGAAAGTAAGAAAAAAGAAATTGTGAGAAATAAAAATAAATAGATAAAGAAAGAGTGAAAGAAAGAGGGAAAGAAAAAAGGGATAAAAAAAGAGAAAAAGAGAGAAATAATGAAAGAATGAAAGAAAAAAGAAAGAAAAAGAGAGAGAGGTGGGTAGAGAGAGTGGGAGAGAGAGGGGGAGAGAGAGGAATAGAGAGATGGGGAGAGAGAGGGATAGAGAAAGAGAGACAGGCAGACAGACAGACGGACAGAAATAGAAATACAGCTCCAGTCGCTTTGCGAGTAGCGCCTGACTCTGGGGAAATCTAGTGGACATTTTTAAAACTGCAGCTCATTTTTCTCTTTAGCTTTTCTCAGCGTTGTCTCACTGGCCGGATTAAAACACTAGGCGGGCCTGATCTGGCCGACAGGCCACATGTTTGACACCTGTAGTCTAGAAGGAAACAAAGGTTAAGCGCAGAACTCAGAGGCTAACTTTCGAATGCTCTTTGCAAATCCTCTTTTGTAACTCCTTTTAAAAATAAATATCCGTAAGTATGAAACGTATTGTACAAAAAAAGCGTAAAAACTTTTGTTGGAGTTTTGATTAAATGTTATTGCATTTGGTAACTGTTCTGCCTTTGAGAAACATATAAAGTGGTCTTCGAGTTGCCTCTTGCGGTGACAGGTTAATTGCTTTTTGCTAGAATTAATTTTAGCGGTGAAAATAGAGATTATAGAGATTATAATTTATGTCTTATTAACAAATTATTTTAATACGCATCTTTTACGCAACGCTAGATTTGATTAAAGTTTTACTTCCGTGCGCCTTATAATCCAGTGTGTCTTATATAAGAGAAATATATCGCAAATTAAAATTTTTGGGGGGGTACTCTTATTATCAGGTGCGCATTAGTGCAGAAAATACAGTAGTTAGGATTCAGAACAGGCTACATATAGTTTGTAATCTATGTAAACATTTCGAGTGTGCTAATAGCGAGTTTATGTTTAAAGGGACACCGCGTAATATTTGACCACTAGATGTCGCTGTATTGTGTTTTGCAACCTGGACCAAGTTCTAAAAAGAAAATCATCCAAACTCTGGAGATTCAAAGTGATCAAACATTACACCATTTTGTTTCTCCTTTTTGTAGAGGTGTTTGGTTTTTCGAGTACCCGTTGCAGCAAGATACCAGATAATTATGTCAGCTGAAAAATAAGTACAAATGCTAGTCGAGATCATGGTTTGTATGTTTTTGTTTTTTATTCAAAACGATATTGTTTGTTTTTAATCAATAAAGTTATTTTTACGAGTAGGGGGCGATACATATTACACAATGTCCCTTTAAGCCGAAAGCGGTTTTTAGACTTTAAAAGAAACACCACATCAAACCTGCTGTTACTGCAAGTGTACAGCAGAAAGTACTAGAGCAACAAAAAAATAACAAAGGAACATTCAACATTGTCGACCTAAAAATGAGCATGGTTGATTTCTTGACCTTCGAGTATTTAAAAAAATGCACATGTGTACGACGGTTTACATCAGGGGTGTCCAAACTTTTCAAGAAACTGTGCGGGGGCCGACGATTCAGCCTGGCATTTTTCGAACAGTCTTGAAAAATTCACCCTCCGTGAAAGGTTTGCAGTGCTTGGAAATCAGCGTTGTGACCTCACAGCTCGCCTCTGTAGCATTTTCATTTAACTCGCAGGGTCTCATAAAAATCTTTACGGAATTCACGGGTCTTTTCTATCAGCAAACGGACGGCAGAGATGTGGTCCGTTGTGGAGCGGTTGGGCATAAAGCCAGCCTGCTGGGGACGGCGGCAGCTTCTGATTGCTGGAAGGGCACGGCTGAGCAAGATCCTGGTAAAGACCTTGCCCGGGATGGAGAGTAAGGTTATGCCTCTGTGGTTTCCACAGACAAGCCTGTCGCCCTTGCATTTCCAGAAGGGCAAGATGACTCCTCTGGTCCAGTCGGTGGGCAGCTGCTCCGATTCCCACACCTGGTTGAATAGGCGGGTTAAAAAATCTATATATCGGATTCATTGATCTGAAGGCCGCCTTTGACACCGTCTGCCACTCTTCACTGTGGAACATCCTCCAAGCTCTCAGAGCACCACCCAAGATCATAGCCCTGTTCAAGCTGCTCTACAGCAACACAGAGAGCTGTGTCCGTATCAACGGCATTGACTCCGACTGGTTTGCTATCTCCAGCGGCGTTCGCCAAGGCTGTGTGGCTGCTCCCGACCTTTTTAATTGCATCATCGACCATCTGATGTTCAGGGTTAGTGAGCGCATCCCCGGAGTGTCTTTCGGCAACTACCACCTGACTGACCTGGAGTATGCTGACGACACCATCATTCTCAGCACTTCCTACAGCCAGCTGAGAGACGCTCTGGGCATTTACAGCGAAGAGGCAGCGCGGCTTGGCCTGCAAGTGAGTTGGACGAAAACCAAGTTCATGTATGTCGGTGATGGACCAGATCCACCTCCCATCCAAATTGGTAGCGACATCGTAGAGCCTGTCAAGAGCTTTGTATATCTGGGGTCCATGGTGACAGACAATGGGGACCTAAAACCAGAGATTTTCCGCAGAAGAGCCCTGGCAGCATCTGCTCTGCAGTCTCTCTGGAAACCACTCTGGCGGCACCAGACCATCGCACGCAAGACGAAGCTCCGCATTTACAACCTCGCCGTACTCCCTATCCTGCTTTATGGCTCAGAAACATGGCCCCTGAACGACACCCTGGCCACAAGAATCGATGGTTTTGATAGCAGGGCTCTCAGAACCATCGAGAACATCAGGTGGCCCCAGCGAGTCTCCAATAAAGAGCTCAGAGCCCGCACGTGCCAGCCACAAGCATCTTCCTTGGTCGCACAACGCCGCACCCGCTGGTTTGGCCATGTCCTTCGTCTACCACCAGACCATCCGACACGAGCCATTCTCCAGTTTGACCCAAAGGCCGCAGGCTGGAGACGACCACGAGGGAAACCCCGCACTCGATGGCTCGACGTCGTTGCGGGCGACCTCCAACAACACGGAGTTGCCGTAGAGGATGCAGAACAGCTGGCACAAGACCGCCAGCATTGGAAAAACCTGGTTCATCTGGTCGGCTCAACGCACAGGGACGGGACCCCCCGACCTTCGCTGGAGCAATAAGGGAAGGGTCTCATAAAAAGGTGCTGCTGTGCCGTTAGAACAGTTACTTTACCTTTTCACAGCGTTCGTTTCTAGTTAGCTTGTTGTAGTCCGAATGTTTTGTCCGGCAGTACCTATTTATCCATCCATTATTTGCACCGCTTATCCTCAGCAGGGTCGAGGGGGTGCTGGAGCCCATCCCAGCTATCTTCGGCCAGTGGGCAAGGGACACCCTGAACTGGTTGCCAGCCAGTCGCAGGGCACACAGAGACAGACAAGTCACTAGCTCATTAACACCTAGGGACAATTTGTACTTTGAATTTGAATTAACCTGAAACGCATGTTTTTGGAATGTGGGAGGAAACCGAAGTGCCCTGGGGAAACCCACGCAAGCACGGGGAGAACATGCAAACTCCACACAGGAAGGTTCGATCTCATAACCTCAGAATTGTGCCGCACACGTGTTAGCCACTGCGCTGCCGTACCTATTTATATTATATTCAAAAACATTATTGTTATATATTAGTATTATTATTATTATCATCATATATGATAATAATTACTATTACATTATTATATTTAAAAACAGCCACAGTTTCTTGCAAATTAGGCAATCGCAGTTGATTTGGATTTCGGGGAAGATATGCTCCACTTATACTGAAAGCGGCAGACCTCACAGTCAACTTTCCTTTTTATATTTACAGTTGCTCTGTTGGAAATGGGGTGGGCTAAAACACAACAAGCCCAGGGCAAAGTGACCAAAAGGATACTCCCATCATCTGGTGAAATGCTGATTTTTCTGGTACAAATTGATGTTATATTGCTGTCAACATTAATGGCGGGCCAAATATTATTATTTTATGACAGATCCTCAGGCCAGTAAAAATTTCATCACGGGACCTTGGACTTGCTTGGTACACATGATTTGATTAATGTAATTTTCAAGGGGACGGGACCAAGATAAGCTCTGGCTTTTACCCGTTAGCCCGTTTTTCTATTTGTATTTTTTACGACTAGGAGGGGCTAAATAATAATAATGTGTAAATGGTTGTAGGTCAACAAAATTGTATTTATTTTACATAACACGAGGCTCACCTAAAGAGGGCTGACATTATTGTCTACTATCTTGCTTCATAGGGTACCCCGTAAAACCACAAACTCTGTGAAAGGCAAGGCAAAAAAAAAAGAAAAAAAAAAGTTGTGGTTTCGCCAGTATCGGTAGGTTGTTATGTGTTTTGTACACAACACAATACAGCACCATCTAGTGTTCACATTTTACACGGTGTCCCTTTTAAAAAATGCACATTTATATGATAGTTCATGTTTAAAGGCGGGGTGCATAGTTTGAGGTGTCCTTAAAATGTTGAAAGTTAAATATTTTTTTCTATTAAGGACGTGTTAACAATGACCAACTGAGACCAAAGAGCCCTTATGCTTTATTTTCCACCACATATATCTGGTTTTATTTGACTTTGATCAGACTTGTTGGAACAAACCCCCAAAAGGTGAAAAGAAGAGTTTATCCGAGCATGTCTAAGAAATAAAAGCAAAACATGTGGGTACTCTGCTGCTATCTTCTGGCTTAGAGTGATAATTGCTGGCTTATGTTTTCAAATGACGCCCCCCTACCTTTAGATCAATATTGTTTCTTTTATTGAATTAAGTTGTTTATTTGTTTGTTTTTTTAACACTGGGAAGCGCAAAATAATAACTCTCCCTTTAGATCAGGAGTGTCAAACTCATTTTATCTCGGGGGCCGCATGATAGAACAAACATTCTCTCAGGGGCCGGACTAGTAGATTGAGGAAAACGGAGAAAGAAAGAGAGAAAAAGAGAGAGAAAGAGAGAGGGACAGAGAGAGAGACAGAGAGGGATGAGTGAGTGAGAGAGAGAGAGAGAGAGAGAGAGAGAGAGAGAGAGAGAGAGAGAGAGAGAGAGAGAGAGAGAGAGAGAGAGAGAGAAGATGAAAGAGAGAGAGAGAGAAAAAGAGAGAGAACATGAGAAACAAAAGATAAAAAGAGAAATAGTGAGAGGGGGGAAAGAAAGCGAAAGAAAGAAATTCAAAGAGAAATAGAAAGAGATAGAGAGGAGAAAACAGGAGAGAGAAAAAGAAGTGTAGAGAGAAGGGGAAAGCAAGAGAAAGAAAAGGAAAAAAGGAAGAGAGAGCAAAATTAAAATGACACAGAATGAAAGAGACAAAAAGGAACAAAGGAAGAGAAAGAGAGAGATGGAGAAAGTGAAAGAGAGGAGAGAGTAAGAGAAAAATGGAGAGAGAAATACAACTACAGCATCTTTGTGAGAGGCACCTGGCTTTGGCAACATCAAGTGGACATATTTCAACCTGCAGTTCTTTTTTCTCTTGCGCTTCCCTCAGCGTTATTTTGCGGGTCGGATTCAATCCCTTAACGGGCCTGATCCGGCCCGCGGGCCGCCTGTTATACACCCCTGCTTTAGATATATAGAAAAATATATAACTGCAAAGAAGAAAGAAGGTGTTCTGGGGTTTTCACACATTGTTTTGTGTGTGTATGTGTGTATGAAAATGAAATGACCTAATACAAATTTCTAACATAGGATTAAAAAAATATCAAATAAATGTGATGGATTTCAGCTTCGTGGTGTAACAAGCACATATATACACTAGGTGGTGCTAGAGCCTCTAACACCACAAAAATGCCCTTTGGGAAAGTTAATTTTTATTAATTGTTAAACAGTTTGGCGAGGTCAATAATGACTAATTTAAAAAGATAATAATTAATTTATTTTTTTACCAATAAACATCCAAGCAAGTTCAAGCAATGAATAGCAGTTTGCATTCAATCATTGGAAATGATTCTTGTCTGAATATTTTCAATTTTTTTGCCCCCCACCCCCCTGTTTTTAACACAATAAAACATTAAACAACACAAATCCTCTCTCCTTTAAAGCAGTGGCAAAAACCAATTGCAAACCGGCATCTTATATGACGTCGACCAATAGCAGACTGGCATATAAGGTCTTAGTCAGGTGACTTGAACAGTTATACTTACAAACACTGCACAATTGTGTACGTTTTTTGGGCACAAAGATCATTTGTTGTTGTTTTTGTCCGGAAATGCTGAAATGAACGTTTGAAATATGTTTTATTCTGTACCATAACTTGAAAATATGAAGCTAAGGATGCTGTAACAGGGGGGTATACGATGGGCATAACAAGCATGTATTGGGGGTTCCTCGAGCACCCCCAAACTCAACTCAGGCACCCCTAAAATTATAGCATTAAAAAACTATTTTTTCCTTAATAAAGGATCGGCTAATATATGATGAAAAGCGCTAGATTGAAATAAAAAAAACAAAAGTAAAACAAAACAAAAATGTGAACAATGCAGCATCGGAAACATTCCACTGCTTTGAAATTGTTTAATACATTTTATTCCTAGCACCTCTTGTATTTCTGCACTATTTCTGCTATAGTATTATAGAGTAAACTGCTTTAATTTATTATCATTTAATTCAGAATCGAATTATGTGGTTACCGATTCGACCAGCAGGTATTGCTAACGGTTTCCCATCTGAATTTATTCGACATAGCCTCATGTTGTCTCTAGCCTTTATAATGATTAATCAGTCAAGAAAAAAAACAGTAGAGACCGAAGTATTTGATATTAACAAACTACATTTAATTACATGACAAGTAAAATGGAATCACAAAAAAAGAATAAACGGACGTTGTTAACACGAGCCCTCGCAGTCTTAAAAACGGGGAAAGAAATTTGGTAGCAATAATTAAATCACTGATCCATGAACCCGTTTAAAATAATCAAATCATTTAAATTGTCATAAAAAAAAAAATCGTAGCATGCCAGAATTGAAAGAATATTTGCCCCTGCACCCAAACAATTTTCTGTAAAAATAGGTTAGACAAAGCGGCACGTAGGGGGTAGGAAAAGGTGTGGGTGGTAGTGGCCACACGGCAGAAAAAAATCCCTCCTTGAAACGGTATCTCTATCCTTTTTTGTTGCATCCTTCAGCCGAGGGATAGGGAACATGAGAACCATGGCTTGGTGTTGGAATGTTCCCTATTTGGGGAGACAAGGCTATGGCTCCTCTTGACCCTACTTAAGATAAGAGGTGTAGATAATGGATGGATGGATGGATAGATGGTTTGAGGCCTGCGAGGCCTTACCCCTCCACCCTCTGAGCACCTATGGAGGCAGCAGAAAAAAGAGGCTGTTTGGAGCTTTACCTTACCTTTTATAGGTGTGCCCTGTCAAGAGTTGCAGACTTAGTCGCCAGTGAATTCCTGCTTTCCAAAATAAAGTTTTCTAACTGGTTGACTATAAATATTAAAATTATTATAATTGTTGATAATAGGCAAAACTTTACTTTGACTCGCAGTGAACTAATTCCTGTCATGAACATGACACACAGATGCATATCATTAATCTTTTGATTACATACAAAAACTTTGGGGTTTTCAATCTTTAATTTACAGCTGGAGAGGCTGGTCACTTCCTGTGCCTAGCCATTAGTAGTTGGTGGAGTCGACTTGGGCATTTCCTCTAGATTATATGTGTTGTATTTCTGTAGTGGAATCTTTGTAATACATATTTGGTATTACTGTAGTTGTATTTTTGTAGTATTTCTGTAGTCATAATTTTGTAATATTGCTGTAGTAAAGCTGGTTTTATTTTTGTAGTATTTTTGCAGTTAAATGTAAATGTAAATGGTCTGCATTTATAGCACTTTTCAAGTCACTGAAGACCTCCCAAAGCGCTTTACAATTTGCTTCACACTTACCCATTCACACACACTCACACACCGATAGCAGTGTTGGCCATGCAAGGCAACTACCTGCTTATTGGGGGCATTAGGGATTTAGTGTCTTCGACATTTAACACGAAGCAGCCAGGAATCGAACCTGCGGCCTTTTGATCCTAAGCCCACCACTTTGTATATTTATAGTATTTTGTAGTATTACTTCAGTTGAATTTTTGTGGTATTTGTCTGGTATTTCTGCGTTCAGATCTTTGAAGTATTTCTGTAGTATGTTCATTGTTCGAAGCCAAACGGATGGTAGACCCAAACGCGTAACGTTTTCACACCAAGCTTTATTTATGGAAGCGGAGCAGTCATGCACGGTAACACAAACGCCAGCGATCCGGCAATCGCCGGGCAGAAGAAGCGGAGCAGAGAAGTCAGGGGCGGGAAAACAGGAAGCCAGGGGGCAGACAAGCAGGATACCGGACAGGACGGGATCGATACTGGATACAGGATACAGGATAAGAGGGCTTGGATCAGGAATCGTTACAGGATACTGGACAGACGGAATCAATAACGAGCATGATACCTGACAGGAGGGGACAGACGGGATCAATACCGGATACAAGATAACGGGGCTTGGATCAGGGATCGATACAGGATACAGTATACGGGCCGGACGGGATCAATATCGGATAAAGGATAACGGGGCTTGGATTAGGGATCGATACAGGATATGGAACAGACGGGATCGATAACGAGCAGGATACCGGACAGAACGGCACAGACGGGATCGATACTGGATACAGGATACAGGATACAGGATAACGGGGCTTGGATCAGGAATCGATACAGGATACGGGACAGACGGGATCGATAATGAGCAGGATACCTGACAGGACGGGACAGACGGGATGAATAACGGATACAGGATAACAGGGTTTGGATCAGGGATCGATACAGGGCAAAGGATATGGGACAGATGAGATCGATACCGGATACAAGGTACAGGATAACGGGGCTTGGATCAGGAATCGATACAGGATACGGGACGGACGGGATCGATAATGAGCAGGATACCAGACAGGACAGGACTGACAGGATCAATACCGGATACAGGGTACAGCATAACGGGGCTTGGATCAGGGATCGATACAATATACAGGATACGGGACGGGCGGTATCGATAACGAACGGGATACCGGACAGGACGGGGCAGACAGGATCGATAGAGGATACAGGATGACGGGGTTTGGATCAGGGATCGATACAGGATACGGGACAGACGGGATTGATACCGGATACAGGATAGTTCGAGAACAGAACGGGAGCCAGAGTCAAAATGCTTGCCTTGCGAGTGCGAAGGTTCGTTGACGGTCTGACAAGGAGTGAATGAAAGCACGGAGTTTAAATAGGAGGGGAACCAATCAGGCAATGAGCCGCAGCTGGCGCCAAACGAGCGGGCAATGGGCAATCATGACATTTATAGTATTACTGTACTTTTATTTTATAGTCTCATCTCATCTCATCTCATTAGCTGCACCGCTTATCTTCAGTAGGGTCGCGGGGGTGCTGGAGCCAATCCCATCTGGCAGTGGGCAGGGGACACCCTCAACTGGTTGCCAGCCAATCGTAGGGCACACAGGGACAGACAACCCACTCGCTCGTTCACACCTAGGGACAATTTGGACCGGCCAATCCACCTGAAATGCATGTCTTTGGAATGTGGGAGGAAACCGGAGTGCCCGGAAGAAACCCACGCAAGCACGGGGAGAACATACAAACTCCGCAAAGGAAGTCCGGTAGCTGGATTTGAACCCACACAGGAGGTTCCCAAGACCTTAGAACTGTGCCGGAATGAAGACAAAATAATATGTTAGGTCCCTGTTATCAAACCCGAAATTTGACGTGTTTTTGTGGTACTTTTGAATTATTTTCATTGCAGACAAAGAACAGGTTAATGGGGACATAGTTACACACACAAAAAAACAGTTTTTATTACTAGTACTATATTTACTCTCATATACATTTTCATTATATTATGACTGTTTTTGTTTGGCAGGCTGGATGAAGAAGCCCGATGCATGAGGCCCGCGAACCGTAGTTTGCCCACCTTGATCTGGGTGCTAAGCACCCCCAAGCTCTGAACCTAAAATAGCCCCTGGAGTATACTATATTTTGTAAAGCCATGTAATGTTCCCTAATTATCAAACATAGTTGGTTCATGAATTAGGGTTGTAATACTATATTATTACATTAATAGTCTTATTTTATTTTATTTTGTTTTGACGACAGTTGCGAGTGCCTTGTTGCTTCCTCACTGATACTAGACGTGTGTGTGCGTGTAGATAACTGCTTTACTTGTCACTTGTGCCAGGAAATGTGCGGCGGGTTGCACCTTTTGGTGACTTCCCTCAGCAAGTTGCGGGCAATATTTTTTTAAATGTGATATTTACTGTATATACCAGTAACGTGCATTCAAGGGGCGGTACCTCATCTATCTTCACGGAAATATAAAATTAAAAATATATTAAATGGTTATATTTATTCAGTGTTCTTTCTTATTTAACTTTACAGTTTTTAAATGTCTTTTCAAAATCACTGAATTTTCACATTATATTAAGAATATTATGAATACAATTAGTATGTAAAATAACATTTTGCTGAGCAGATACTGAGTGAGACACGCAATTATCTTGCCTCATAGTAAAAGGCTATAGTGAGACCAAAGATTCCAGTTTGGTGCACACCTCAGCCCCAAACAATAGAATAAAAGATAATATTTGTAAGCTAACAGGAAGTTAAGCTATCATGTAATATTTTTTCTCGTTATATGAGCTTTTTTTCAAACTGACGAAATACCTATTGATTGACGATTTTATTCATAAGGAGCAGTATATAACGCATTAGTTGGCCGAATGTCTGCAGATTCAGAGTGAGGCAAACAATTCTGCTGCTTCTTGGCAGAGGGCGATAGTAGGACCAAAGTTTCTGATTTGACACACACATATTCCCCAAACAATAGACTTAGTGATAATTATAGCAAGCTCACAGCAAGTCTCTCTACATATTAATTCTTAACATGGTGTTCCACAAGCCTCAACATTAAGCCCACTCCCGTCCTTCCTAAAGACTTTATTGTTTCTGTCTATTTCCCCAAGGAGAGCGAAACCCTGGAGAAAGAGAATGTGGCACTGAGGAAGGAGGTAAAGCAGCTGACGGAGGAGGCCAAATACTTATCATCCGTGTTGAGCAGCCACGAGCCCCGATGTTCTGGCCTCACCCCTTCCAGTCCGGAACTAACTTACCCGCTGCTTCACCACCACCAGCACATCGCTGCCTACCACCAGCACATCGCCGTGCCACACTACCAGCACTGACCCCACCCGAAGAACCCTGTGCATCCGATCAAATCAGAACCAAAAATGCCTCAGAGATTCAAATTGTGTTCCACAGGGACAAAATTTACATTTTTTTAAATTTTCATACATTTCTCAATTAGAAATTACGGCATCCTTCAAGGTTCAATACTGAGTCCAGTCTTCATGAATGAATGAATGCAGTTTTGTGTGAATTTCTGTTGTAGGGTGATTTTTTTGGGTCATGATGATTTTGTTACATTTTCTTTTGCTTTGTGAACATAGACTTCAAAAACTCAGGAGAATGTTTTCTTTTTGTATGACCAATTTGATTGTTGGACAAAGGGAATGTAAAGTCTAGCCAAAGTTTGACGAACGGTGATATTTATTAAATGTTGAAAGGCCTTATGTTTACCCATCCTCCTTTGGCAAGCAAATTTCAATCGTGAACTATTTCCCCTTTTCTTCATTGATTCCTTTATATAATGCATATTTGCATCAACCCCTATCTTCCTTTCTCCCTTATTTATTTTCATGCTAGGTTTTTCACAATCTTCTAAGGCCAATCACAAAGAATTAAAACACAATTGGCATTCAGTTCTCACTTTTAAAGTGATTTCAGATTTTTCAAAGGGCAGCATTCCATATTTTTTCTTGCACTTGCCACTTTCACGTATTTCCTCTGAGAAATGTTTAGTTCACAAAACGATCTGACATTTATCATTCGAAATCTAAAAAAGGGAGAATTTTGAAATGTCATCGTCAGGGTTGTTGGATTGAAATTAGAATTAAATAAAATGTTATTTTTACAGTGAGAAACGTGGAAAAAAGTGTCATTTCTGGCAGAAAAAAAAAATCGGGCCTCTTTCTCTCAGGAGACCATGAGTCCATCATCTGCACCGCTTATCCTCAGTAGGGTCACAGGGGGTGCTGGAGCCCATTCCTGCTGTCTTCAGGCAGTGGGAAGGGGAAACCCTCAACTGGTTTCCAGCTAGTCGCAGGGCACACAGAGACAGACAACTCACTCGCTAATTCATACCTAGGGACAATTAGGACCTGCCAATTAACCTGACATGCATGTTTTTTGGAATGTGGGAGGAAACTGGAGTACACTCATGCAAGCACCGGAGTATATGCAAACTCCGCACAGGAGGATTCGATCCCATGAACTGTGCCGTGGAGGCATTAACCACTCATCCGCCGTGCTGCGCTTTCTCTCAGGAGTCTCACTTTGAAATTGAAATACATATTTTTTATTCCTCAAACTTTGCAAAAAAAGCTGACCTTTATAGTGAAAATCTGAGAAGAAAAATCAAAAAAATTATTTCTGATTTTATTTTAAATCCCAAGTAACACTTAAAAGTTACATTCTGGATCCAGAAACCCAATTATGAATTTAAAAGTGAGAATTCTGAGAAAAGGTCAGGTCTCAATAGAAAGAAAAGATAATTCCAAGAAAAAAGTCTGAATTCTGACTTTTGGGGTTTATGCTTATAATGTTGTGTACTAAATTGAACATTAAGTTTAAGTCTAAATTTCAAGAAAAGTCCCACTGATGACCTTTATGACATTTTTTTTTAAAGTTCGGATTACAAAACCGTGAAAAGTTGCACCGTTGGCCCTGTGCAGACTGTCTATGTTGTTGTTGTTTTCTTAAATCATACAAAAAAAGGCAAGATTATAACATTTTCTTAGTTTTCCTATAGCCTGACTTTAAAGGGACAGTGTGTAATATCTGTTGGTACAAAAAAAACATCATTCATAAAAGATTAGAGCACAGGGTAAGAACTACCTACCTGCATGGTGTATCCGCTTGACACACCTCCCCCAATGCCAAATGGGAGGGGTAGCAGCAGGTTCATCAGCCGGGAGCCACCCTTCATTGATGTATCACTCCTTTCATCCCAGAATATCTCATGGTGCAGGAACAACAGCAGGGACGTATCCCTGCTGTCCCCTGGCGCCACACCTAGGATCCTTCTTTCCCTCATTAACTGTCCTTCCTGCTTAGCCACAGCCAGAAGCTGGCTCTTTCCGCCTCTTCTGCCAGGTCCCTGATTGCCTTCTTTATTTTCGCCCTACTCACTCCAATATTCCTGAGGAGGCGTTGGATTTTGTTCCATCAAACCCAACCTCTCCTGGTACCACCTCTGTGTATTTGTCTCTCTTTCGTATGCAGCCTCTAGTCCTCCCTTCCAGGGGATGGTTAACTCTCCGAGGATTGGTGTCTTGCTTTCAGGGGACCACAGGATGACGTATGCCCTCAGAGATGTGATGTTATCTCTGTTGGGGACTTGAGCTGCTGACCTAAGTCCACCCGTAAGTTCCAGTCACATCCTGGTGTTAAAGGTCGTGGCCTCTCCCTGTGGATGATGTTCTGAGCTCCGGCCTCCTGTCTAATGAAGCAGATCAGTTTTTGCGTCTTGGAAGGATGGTCTTTGGAAGCTTCCATTCTCTGCTCTTTGGGTACTTCTGCAATCTTCTGCAAAACCTGAGTGCAGCCCACTATACCTACCCTGCACCAGCGCTGTCTTGCAATTGGACAGAACTGTCACAGACCAGAACGGACAGGACTCAATTGCATGCGTTTCTCAGGTTTTATTGAAAGAGAGTGAGATTTAGGCTTGCTTGATTGCTTGATCCGAGGACTGGCGAAGAGCACAATCGAGCAAGGCGGGGGTGACACTTCCGTGTCGGAAGAAGGCAGGCGGGAATGGCACGTCGTTAGACCAGGGCTGGAGATCAGAAGCGATGTAGTCAGGTTCAGAAATGGGTTGAAAACAGGGATCAGACTGAAAACAGGTTTAACAGGGATGGAGTTGGACGGAAACACTCACTGTGTGAAAACACAAAAGGTCGCAACGATCTGACAAAGTTTGAACTGGAGACAGGGGCTTAAGAAGGGTGTGGCCACCAATCAGCTTGTCCGGGCTGATGGCGCCAACAAGCTGGCACACGTGTTCCAAATAGGACAATCATGACAGAACCCCCCCTCAAGGGACGGCTCCAGAAGTCCCAATGAAAAAAAAGGAAAAGTAATCCAACAGACAGGAACAAAAAATAAATAAATAAAAAATCCCACAGACCAAAAAAAAAAAAAAAAATCCAACAGGCAGGTAATCCAACAGGCAGGTAATCCAACAGGTCAAAAGTAATCCAACAGGCAGGTACCAAAACATCAGAACCCCTCGAAAACGGACTGAAGCCCCATCGTCATTAACAGGAGGCGAGGCGGAAGAGGGACAAGGCGGAGACGGAGACGACAAACGGGCACCCCTAGGATGACCTCGGCGAGGAGCAGGCTGGTCCGGATGCTGACGATGGAACTCCGTGATGAGAGACCGGTCCAGAATTTGTCGAGCGGGGATCCACGAGCGCTCCTCCGGGCCGTATCCCTCCCAGTCTACCAGGTACTGGAATCCCCTTCCCCTACGACGTCAGCGGAGAAGGCGACGTACCATATAGATGGGGTCACCATCCAGAAAGCGTGGGGTCGGAGGAGAAGGTGTCTCAGGAACTAGCAGACTCTGGCAGACAGGCTTGATCCTGGACCCGTGCAAGGTAGGGTGGACGCTCATGGTACCAGGCAGGCGAAGTCTGACCGCAGCAGGACTGATGACCTTCTTCACCGGTAAGGGACCCAGGAATCGTGGAGCCAATTTATTAGATTCCACCCACAGCGGAAGGTCCCTGGAAGACAATGATACTTGCTGGCCCACCTGGTACGTCGGCGCCGGAACCCTCCTACCGCTGGCCCCATTAGAGTAGGTGTCGACCGCCTGCAGAAGATTGGCACGTGCCTGGGCCCAGGTGCGGCGACAACGTCGGGCGTTGGCAAACGCCGAAGGGCAGGAGACCTCACCCTCCTGGCTGGGGAACAGAGGTGGTTGGTAACCATATACGCACTGGAAGGGGGACATACCAGTGGACGAGCTGATCGGGGAGTTATGGGTATACTCCACCCACACCAGCTGCCGTGCCCAAGAGAGGGGCTCCCTGGAGACCATACAACAAAGCGCTGTTTCTAATTCTTGATTCAGCCACTCGGACTGACCATTGGACTGCGGGCGGAAGCCGTAGGAGAGGCTGACTGAGGCCCCCAGAAGACGGCAGATCTCTTTCCAAAAGCTAGAGGCAAATTGGGGACCCCGGTCGAAAACAATGTCCATAGGTATCCCAGGCAGCCGGAATATGTGTAACTGGACCGCCTGTGCAGTTTCCTTGGAGGAAGGTAGCTTGGGGAGCACCACAAAATGAGCCATTTTACTAAAGCGATCCATGATCGTCAGGACTGTCGTCATCCCGTCCGAGGCAGGCAGTCAAGTTACAAAGTCCAGTGAGATGTGGGACCAGGGGCGATTGGGAACCGGTAGGGGTTGAAGCAGACCAGCAGGAGGTCGATTAGACGCCTTGTTCCTGGCATAGGTCTGGCAAGCTCCGACGTACTCCCGAACGTCCTTAGCCAAGGAGGGCCACCAAAAACGTCGGAACAGGAAGTTGCTGGTGCGGGCTGCTCCCGGGTGGCAGGAAAGGCGGGAGTCGTGCCCCCATTGGAGGACCTCGGGACGTAATCCCTCCGGGACAAAAAGACGATCCTCCGGACATGTACTGGGGCCTGCTTGGTCCTGGAGAGCCTCTCGGACGCGATCCTCAATGTCCCAGGTGATCTTGGCCACCACCCGGGAAGCAGGAAGGACGGACGTCGGCCCCCGGGATTGGTTCTCCTCCTTTTGAAACTGACGAGAGAGAGCATCAAGCTTAACGTTACGAGAACCAAGGCAATAGGAGAGGGTGAAATTAAACCTGGCGAAAAAGAGGGACCAGCGGGACTGTCTTGGGTTTAAACGTTTTGGAGAGCGGATGTACTCCAAATTTTTATGGTCGGTCCACACCAAAAATGGAACTGCCACCCCCTCCAGCCAGTGATGCCATTCCACTAGTGCCAGTTTGATGGCTAACAGTTTGCGATCCCCCACAACATAATTACGCTCAGCAGGGGATAGACGTCGCGAGAAGAAGGCGCAGGGTTGCATCTTGTCATCATTAGCCGACCTCTGGGAAAGGACCGCCCCGACTCCCACGTCGAAGGCATCCACCTCAACCACCAGTTGACGTTCCGGATCAGGCACTTGCAGGACAGGAGCCGTCAAAAAGGGTGGCAAAAGCATTGTCGGCCGCTGCAGACCATCAGAACGCACCTTTTGGACTGGTGAGTGCCGTGAGGGGCGCTGCTACCGTGCTGTATCCCCGAATGAAGCGGCGGTAGAAGTTGGCGAAACCCAGAAACTGTTGAAGCTTCTTCCGGTCATGGGGAACGAGCCAGGAGGTAACCGCTGACACATTCGTGGGATACTTCTGTAGCTTCCCCTCCGCCACAATATATTCCAGAAAGGATACGGTCTGAGCATGGAAGTCACACTTCTCAGCCTTCACAAAGAGGGAGTTCTCAAGCAGTCGGCGAAGGACGAGTTGGACGTGCTGCGTGTGTTCTTCCTGGGACTTGGAAAAAATTAATATATTATCCAGGTAAACGAAAACGAACCGGTTGAGCACATCATGCAACACGTCATTAATGAGGGACTGGAAGACAGCGGGGGCATTGGTTAATCCAAAAGGCATGACCAGGTAATCATAGTGTCCCGTGGGCATATTGAAAGCCGTCTTCCACTCATCTCCCTCCCGGACACGGACCAGGTGATAGGCGTTCCGGAGATCCAACTTCGTGAAGACCGTGGCCCCTTGAAGAAGCTCGAAGGCGGAGGAGAGCAATGGTAAGGGGTACCGATTCTTCACTGTAATGTTGTTGATCCCCCAGTAGTAGATGCACGGCCGTAAGGACCCATCCTTCTTTCCCAAGAAGAACCTGGCACGCGCCGACGAGGAGGATGGTCGTATAATGCCGGCCGCCAGCGCATCGGAAATATACTCCTCCATCGCTTGTCTCTCGGGTGCTGAGAGAGAATAGAGTCGACCCTTAGGGGGAGTAGAGCCAAGAGGTCGATAGCACAGTTGTAGGCGCGATGTGGAGGTAGTGAAGTAGCCTTGGCTTTGCTATATACCTCTCGTAGGTGGTGGTAGCAGGCAGGAACCTTGGACAGATCAGGGGGAGGCTTGGAAGCAACTAGTCGGTCGGGGTGAGATGCGGCGCGCAGACAGGTTCGATGGCACTCGACGCCCCATTCCATCACGGTTCCAGAACGCCAATCGAAGTAAGGGGTTGTGCCGTATGAGCCAAGGATGACCCAAAACGAGTGGCTGACCGGGGGATGGGAGCAGGTGGAACCGAATCCTCTCTTGGTGGTTGCCTGATAATTTCATCTCCACCGGTTCGGTAACTTGCGTGACTTTACCCAACAGGCGCCCGTCTAACGCTCAGGCAGTGATAGGGGACGAGAGAGGAACCAATGGTATTCGTAATTTGCGTGCGAGGGTGATGTCTAAAATGGTTGCTTCTGCACCGGAATCGACCAATGCAGGTAGAGACTGGGGAATACCGGAAATCAAGAGACGGGCCTCGAGGACAGTTCTTGGGGTTCTGGAATTTGGGATAATGGCTGAGCTCAATCGGATCCCTCCGCCGTCCGACGAGCTCTTCTTTTTTAACAGGCACGATGAGATTCGATGTCCCTCGCCGCCACAGTATAGGAAAAGCCCTTGGCACCTCCATGGCTTCGTGGGTACTCAAAATCATAGGTTGTGAAGTTCGGAAACCACCTGGCTCTTTTGGCGAGTTGGTAGGGAATCGTCTCGGCTGGCTCCGCTCCTGTCGTCGTGCCTGGACTCGCCGGTCGATTAAAGCCGTCAAAGCGATGCCTTTGTCGAGGGTAGTTGGAGGGACATGGGACACCAACTCGTCTTTCAAATAATCTGCCAGACTGTGGAGGTAAGCGTTGACCAGCGCCTCGGCGTTCCAGTGACTCTGGCTGGCCAGGGTTAGAAAATCTATGGAGTAGTTGGCAGTTGTGCGTTTACCCTGGCGGATGTTCAGCAGGGAACGGGATGCATTGGCCGCTGAAGATCCTGTGTCAAACACCTTTACGATCTCCTGGGCCAAGCGATCGTATGAAGAACACGTCACTGAGCCACGCTCGAACTCGGCGGTTCCCCAGAGTCGAGCTCTTCCGGTCAGGTGATTGATTGTGAAAGCCACTTTTGCCACTTCGGACGCGAAGTTACCAGGTTGCAAGTTGAAAATGAGACGGCAGTTCACCAGAAATACACGAACTTGCGCCGGATCTCCACAAAACTTTTCAGTTGCGCCCACTCGCGGTTCTGCAGATCCGACGACGTCAGAGGTAGGAAGTAGCATTACCGGTGTCGGGATCGGGTGCTCGGGGACGGAGTGTCGGAAGGCGGAGCTGATGACATCAGTCGCCTTGACAACTGTTCTGACAGACTCGCTACTTGGTGTTGCTGTCGAAGCAGGAGATGTTGTTGCTGATCTAGCATTTGTTGTTGTTCCTGAACTTGTTATAGCAGAGCGGTGACGGTACTCGTGGTTTGTTGCATGGGGCCTTCAGCCCATTGTAATCGCTTCAAAGCGGAAGAAGGCTCAGCGTTACTTTGATCTTCACTCGGAGAATCGCGTGCTGAGTCCATGATTTTGGTCAGATCGTTCTGTCACAGACCGGAACGGACAGGACTCAATTGCATGCGTTTCTCAGGTTTTATTGAAAGAGAGTGAGATTTAGGCTTGCTTGATTGCTATCGAGCAAGGCGGGGGTGACACTTCCGTGTCGGAAGAAGGCAGGCGGGAATGGCACGTCGTTAGACCAGGGCTGGAGATCAGAGGGGATGTGCTCACTGAGTGAAAACACAACAGGTCGCAACGATCTGACAAAGTTTGACCTGGAGACAGGGGCTTAAGAAGGGTGTGGCCACCAATCAGCTTGTCAGGACTGTTGGCGCCAATCAAGCTGCCACAGGTGTTCCAAATAGGACAATCATGACAAGCACATGTCAGAGGATTGTGTTTTGGGCGTTGCAGAGCTGGCAGTTCTCCTCAGAGCCACACCACTGCCTCAGAATGCTTGGACTTTGTAGGGTGTCGTACGTGGCCTAAATGAGGTAACTCAAAATGAAAATTAAGAAAAAAAACATTGATTTGAATAAGAGGGAAAAAATAAATGGACTGTCATGCCAATGTTGATTATTTATGGGTCGGGAAATTAGTATTTATTTTAAATAGTGGAATCAATACCTGGTAGTCACCGCTATATTTGTCTGGCATCTTGCTGGTCAGCTGTGCTTGAGTGGCATTGGTTTTCGTTCACATTAGATATATAAATGTTAGATGTATAAATATTATTGATGTTGGGAATAACATAACGGTGTTGTTTTTTTTTTTTCAGTAACGGGGTAATCTCAATAAATTATTATTTTTTGCTGTTACCATTACTGGCGGTCAAAAGCTTTGTATTACTTTGCCAACAGTGACGTGTCCCAGTACTCCTGACACTGTTTTCTGCGGCGCAGGTTCCCATTTTCCTCAAAGTTGTTAACATCACATATTTTCGGATAATGTCACCATTCAAAATAGCTGCTACCATGTAGTTAGCGATTATGGGTATAGAATTTACTAATTTCAATGATTCTGTGTTGTTGACTTTAAAACTGTTGAGTTTAAAAGAAGGTGAAAATTGTTTCTTACTGTATCTTTTTGGGGGGGTTATATTTATAAATGTTTTTATTGTATTTCCTGTGGCACGGCAGTTGAGTGGTTAGCGCGTCCAAGGTACCTGGAGTTTGCATGCTTGCGTGGGTTTCCTCTAGATTTCCAAAAACATGCGTGGCAGATACTGTAAATTGTGACTCCAAATTGTCCCTAGGTGTGAATGAGCGAGTGAGTTGTCTGTCTCTGTGTGCCCTGCAACTGGCTGGCAACCAGTTCAGGGTGTCCCCTGCCTACTGCCCAGGAATAGCTGGGATAGGCTCCAAAGACCCTACAGAGGATAAGCGGTGCAGATAATGGATCGATGTTTCCTGTCTTTTTGAGTGTTTATTTGTATATACCAAAAAAATAAAGTTGATTATTTTTTCTTCTTTTATTTATTTTTTCCTTTTTTTATTGTGACTTGGCCATTTTCTTTGTGTTTCCTTTTTTAAACAATTATATGGATACCGATACATAAATATTGGTAATTTAAGGATTAAAGCAACAAAAACAACCCGAAATAGCTTTTTTTAGTGAGCCGAGCAAAAAGAGGCAGTTCCACTCCAGAGCCTTTGCTCCAAAAATGCTGGTCTACTACTGATCCCAAGAGCCAAAAGGAGATCCGCAGGTCCGAGAGCATTCTCCATTCGGGCCCCAGCACTGTGGAATGCTCTGCCTACTGAGATTCTATCTGAAATCTGAGTGGAACTGTTCAAATCTAGGCTTAAAACACACTTCTCTTCTAACAATTATAAATGACCTATATTTCATGTTGACAATATCTGTGTATTATTTGTTATTGCAACATCTATTGCAGCCTGGTCATCCTGGAAGAGGGACATTATATGCGGTCTATTCTCAAGGGTTCTTAATTTACTGCATGTTGAGGTTTTGAGTTTTTCCTTGCCCTCATGTAGGTTTTAGATCAGGGGATGGTGTAATAATAGTCTGTAGTTTGCAATAGTCTGTGTATCCCTTTGAGATTCCTTGTGATAAAGGGTTATACAAATAAACATTACTTTTCTAAAAATAGTAATAGGAATTCCCATCTCTATAAGTAAACTCCGCTAAATGACGTCCCCGAGGTGTATTGTTTTTGCTCAGGAAATGTCATATTCTTTGACATACAACAATTTATTTTTAACGTAACTGACATAATTACTCTCCCTGGTAGCATTCAACAATGTTGTTCATGAATGTCACTATCCATTTGTGAACATTCCATAACACTTTGTGGTTAGCAGAAACACTATTACTCTGATTCAATGGAGTTAAAATGACGACTTATATCTGTTGATGATAACAAAGTGAAGGATATTGGGTGCTAAAATTGTCACAAGCCAGAAACGGAGACAGGACCCAATAGCCTTCGTTTTCCTCAGTTTTATTGAGAAAGAGAGCAGTGCTTGCTTCCACGATCCAATCATCCGACACGCGTAGATGATGCCAGGAACGTGGAAGTGGCACTCCCGTGTCGAGCAACGGTAGTCTTAGGCAGCGGGAAAACAGATCGATGGCCGGGACGGAGGAGCAAGGCAGGGACGGGTCCAGAAACAGGTCGGCAGCAGGTATCAGGCTGGAGAAAACAGGGCAGGAGAATGTCAGATAGTACAGAGCTTGCTTAGCTGAAAGCACAGGTTCGCAGAACGATCTGACAGCCTCATATCGGAAGACGGGAGTTTAAAAAGAGTCAGGGAGCCAATCAGCGACCAGGACTGTTGGTGTCAACGGGGCAGTCGCAGGTGTCCCAAATCAGCAATCATGACAAAAATAGTTGCGCCATTATAAGGCAGTGGAATATTCCCGATGCTACCTTGTTCACATTTTTTTAACATTAAAAAAAAAACAATCTAGTGTTTTTCATTATATTTAATACTATCCTGTCCCTTATTAAGGAATAGAGTTTTTTTTAATGCTATATTTTTTGTAGGTGTTCAGGTTCGGTACGCCCATGGCCCCTAATCTTTTTTTGTACTCTTATCTTTGAGACTGGGAGGTCGGTGGTTCGCGCCCCGGCCGAGTCATTCCTAAGACTTAAAAAGTGGTCGGCGGCGCCCTCTGTTGGCTGCGGCTGCATCGGCTCGCTACAACGGGTCAGGTGCAATCGACATTTCGTTCTGTGTACATTGTTACACAGAATGACAATACAAGGAAATTATTATTATTATTATTATTATTATTATCCTTTTTGTGTCAATGAAAAACACATTGCAGCACACAAAACGCCCTCTAGATGGGGCAAAAACCGCACTTGCTTGAATAGCCTCTCTTTAGGTCTGCACGCAATGGAACATACCCACCCGGATGTAAAGGCTGTCAGTGCCCGGATGTCCATATAGATTTGCAGCGCTCCAAAATAGAGTGGCACGCGTCCGGAATACAAAAAACAATGACGCACGTGCGTCCCATTACCAGTTCCTCTCCTAACTCAGCCGATACCGGTTCGAATAACAGAACCGCTTAAATAAAGTTCTGCCATGACGGTTGACCAACTCCACGTGTTGATATTCAGGGAAGGAAGAGCCAATAAAGGGGCGGCGTGAGACTTTATCTGACTCACAAAATAAAGGAAACACGAGCCTAATTTTCAGCTCCCTGGCGACGACTACGACCTCCATTCACCTAAAAGTTCCACGCAACTCTGGGGGTCGACTTGACCTTCAAAAGTCACTTTTCATGATAATTCGACCACTTTAGCGCCTTAGTCAAACTTTCTATGATATTTTCTGCGCGTTTTGATCAACTCGCGCGCTGACTTACAAACTTGCCATGAGCGGGGATTCGGACGAGAAGAAGCCTGGCGAGGAGACGCCTGAGTCGGACAAGTGCGCCGTACCGGACGCAGCGGGAGAACCGGATAAGTCCCACCGCCACGAGAGTCCAAACGAACCCGCTTCAGTGGATAAAGTCTGGGCGACGCGTTTGTACAAACGCCGATGGGTTATGGTTTTCCTCTTCAGTTCTTACTCGCTGTGCAACTCCTACCAGTGGATCCAATACGGCATCATTAGCAACATCTTCATGAAGTACTACCAAGTGGACGCTTTCACCATCGACTGGATGTCCATGATCTACATGCTGACCTACATCCCTTTCATATTCCCGGTGACGTGGCTGCTGGACAAGAAGGGTCTCCGGGTGGTCGCCCTGGCCGCCACGGCGCTCAACTGCGCCGGGACGTGGTTCAAGGTGGGCAGCGTCCAGAGGCACCTGTTCGCCGTTACCTTCGCGGGGCAGTTCTGCTGCTCCCTGGCGCAGGTCTTCATCCTGGGGATGCCGTCCAGGATCGCATCCGTCTGGTTCGGGTCAAATGAGGTGTCCACTGCCTGCTCCATCGGCGTCTTCGGAAACCAGGTGAGACTGTAGTGAATTAGGGTGAGGTTTGTGTCTGGTGAGGTAGTCTCATTCACATACCTGTCAACCTGTACGTTTCTGCCGAACAAAGTACCTTTATTTTGCATTTTAAGACGTGTGCGACGTACGATGAAATTTGCACGGAAAAACACAAATTTGTCAATTATGGGTAGCATCAGGTATACACCGACTATCACGAAACGGCAAATCAATCAAGATAAATGAGTTGGCCGCGGTAGCCTCTATCTCTGTATCGTTTTTTCCGTTGCAAACGAAGTGAGCGGTCTGATGCTAGTGTGCGCATGCATCTGCCGCCTCGGATTTCTAGTGGTAGTTTTGTAGTGAAAGGAAGTCCGTCTCTTTGGAGAATCTGCTTTTTCGGCTCAACTCATTAAAGAGAGCCGGCTCTCAAACGGCTCGCTTGCTTTGATGCATTATATTACGAATCATTATTGTTGTATAAAGAAGTTAAGAAGAAAAGGAAGTATAAAATGAGAAAATGAAAAAAGACTGGTTTGTGGTTATCCCTTTAATCAGTATATTACCAATAATAATTTAATGCAGAAAATGAATTCATAATTTGAATAAGAAAATGTATTATTCTACTTAATTATATTTGCATGTATTTTTTCCTTCTACAGTGAACGTCCTAGCTACTTAATTTTCAACTTTTTTTTTATAATAAACCTCATTCATGTCGAGCAACTCAGTATCTCACAACAAAATGTTAATTAACAATATATATGATATAACGAAACACTAGTACAATATAACATGTTAAACTACATAAACAAACACGTTTGAAAAAAAATACGGTGTAAGATTATTTTGTATTTTGTAAGGGAAAATACGACATTTTGTAAGGGCGTGGAGGTGACAGGTATGCATTCATAAAGTATAACGGACCTTCATTTTATATACCATTTGATCGACAGAGCAAGAAAGCAATAACTAAACCATAAGCATAGAATAAAATGTTTTATTGTCTTACTTAACTTATGAACGAAGTATATGTGCTGTTCCTTTTGAACAAAAGCATCAATAGATGGGTAGTCTTCCATTACGATAGTAAGGCCATACCACCAATAAAAAAATGACTGGATCTTTGACTTGCTGATAGCCTGCTAATACAAACCCTAATTATATTGTTTGCAGGGTTCCCTCAGATCCTTAGTCTCATTACGCATTAATTTTATTATTCTAAAAATGAAGCCAAGTTTAAATATTAAATCCAATTTTTGAAAGTCTTTAACATGTGAACCCAAAATAAGATTTATACTTGTTAGAACTACAAAGATTTAGTAACATTTATTGATTGTCTTTTTTATTAGTTCATCTATTTACTTTTGTGGCAACAATAACGGAACTATCAAAACGGTGGTTTGGTGTCAGTCAGGCCTTTTTTAAAGTTTAAATTTAATGAGAAGTGGCTGTCCAACAAATATTTTTTTGCAATGGCTAAACGCTGTGCCAGGTAATGTGTATGAGGCATTATGTATTGTGTGCAAGCGATATTCCTTTTTTTTTTTTTTTTTTTTTCTTTTTTTTTCCCAATTGTTTTTTTGTTTACTTGGTCTTAAATTTTATTTCAGAAGGCATTAAAAAACTTCAAATGTTTAATTTAACTTTTCTACTCTATAGCATATGAATAACCTATATTTTTTGTTGACAATATCTGTGTATTATTTGTTATTGCAAAATCCATTGCAGCCTGGTCGTCCTGGAAGGGGATTACCTCATGTGCGGTCCCTTCTCAAGGTTTCTTCATTTTCCTCATGTTGAGGTTTTTGAGTTTTTCCTTGCCCTCATGTAGGTTTTAGACCAGGGGATGATGTAATAATAGTCTGTAATAATAGTCTGTGGTTTGCAATAACCCGTGCAGCCCTTTGAGACTGATTAAGGCCTATACAAATAAAAATGACTTGACTTGACGAACTTACATTAAACTGTAGGCACCTAGTGTTATGTGCTGAAGTTTGCGCAAAATCAGAATCCTTGATCTCACTATTGTCCTTTGCCATGAACCAAGAGGATTGTCTGCCAAACTCTGCATTTTTTATTCCCATTATGACAGCTGTGCCTCAGCTGCCTCCCTTGACTGCATGTCACTGATGGGGGAGAAGCTAGGGACCTTGACTACTCACTTGCTGAAAAACCCACTTATATGCTGGTTCTGTTCCCCTTATATAGCAATTTTGCTCCTGGTAGGTTTACCCAACCTGTTGTCAAAGCACTGAAGGCGATAAGAAAGATTTGAAAATATATTTAGAAATAAATAATAATTATTTAAAAATAGGTGATAAGACTCAAAATTACAATCTTGAATTTTATATAAATTCTTGGCAATTACTATTGCAATCAATTTTATAATCTACACTTTCTTAAATCTGTTTGCCAAAAACAACTGATGGGTTTTACAAAAAAACATTCATGGCATGTGACTAAAAAACAGCTTTTTAATCTTCTGTGTCTAACTCTTCATTTATTTCAAATGCAGCCTGTAAACCAGTCCATCAAGTATTTTGTCACATCAGCACAAGCCACATCAGAACCACTTTAAAAAAATAAGTTTCACAAATTTCAAATAGTTGATTCTTAAAATGGAGAGGTAATGGAATTCTCATCTCATCTCATTAGCCGTACCGCTTATCCTCATTAGGGTCGCGGGGGGGCTGGAGCCCATCCCAGCCATCTCCGGGCAATGGGCAGAGGACACCCTCAACTGGTTGCCAGCCAATCGCAGGGCACACAGGGACAGACAACTCATTCGCTCATTCACACCTAGGGACAATTTGGACCGGCCAATTCACCTGAAATACATGTTTTCGTGGGAGGAAACCGGAGTGCCCGGAGGAAACCCACGCAACCACGGGGAGAACATACAAACTCCGCACAGGAGCTGGATTTGAACCCACGCAGGAGGTTCCCATGACATGAACTGTGCCGCACAAGCGCTAACCACTGCCCCGCTGTGCTGCCAGTAATGGAATTCTTTTGATGTATATTCCAAGCCTAGTTTAAACATCCATCTATCCATTATACAGACCGTTCATCCTCAGTAGGGTCGCGGGGCCGCTGGAGTTCATCCCAGCTATCAATGGGCAGTGGGCAGGGGACACCCTGAAGTGGTTGCCAGCCAGTTGCAGGGCACACAGAGACAGACAACACGCTCACTCATTCACACTTAGGGACAAGTTACTTACTTACTTACTTATTGCTCCAGCGAAGGTCGGGGGGTCCCGTCCCTGTGCGTTGAGCCGACCAGATGAACCAGGTTTTTCCAATGCTGGCGGTCTTGTGCCAGCTGTTCTGCATCCTCTACGGCAACTCCGTGTTGTTGGAGGTCGCCCGCAACGACGTCGAGCCATCGAGTGCGGGGTTTCCCTCGTGGTCGTCTCCAGCCTGCGGCCTTTGGGTCAAACTGGAGAATGGCTCGTGTCGGATGGTCTGGTGGTAGACGAAGGACATGGCCAAACCAGCGGGTGCGGCGTTGTGCGACCAAGGAAGATGCTTGGGGCTGGCACGTGCGGGCTCTGAGCTCTTTATTGGAGACTCGCTGGGGCCACCTGATGTTCTCGATGGTTCTGAGAGCCCTGCTATCAAAACCATCGATTCTTGTGGCCAGGGTGTCGTTCAGGGGCCATGTTTCTGAGCCATAAAGCAGGATAGGGAGTACGGCGAGGTTGTAAATGCGGAGCTTCGTCTTGCGTGCGATGGTCTGGTGCCGCCAGAGTGGTTTCCAGAGAGACTGCAGAGCAGATGCTGCCAGGGCTCTTCTGCGGAGAATCTCTGGTTTTAGGTCCCCATTGTCTGTCACCATGGACCCCAGATATACAAAGCTCCTGACAGGCTCTACGATGTCGCTACCAATTTGGATGGGAGGTGGATCTGGTCCATCACCGACATACATGAACTTGGTTTTCGTCCAACTCACTTGCAGGCCAAGCCGCGCTGCCTTTTCGCTGTAAATGCCCAGAGCGTCTCTCAGCTGGCTGTAGGAAGTGCTGAGAATGATGGTGTCGTCAGCATACTCCAGGTCAGTCAGGTGGTAGTTGCCGAAAGACACTCCGGGGATGCGCTCACTAACCCTGAACATCAGATGGTCGATGATGCAATTAAAAAGGTCGGGAGCAGCCACACAGCCTTGGCGAACGCCGCTGGAGATAGCAAACCAGTCGGAGTCAATGCCGTTGATACGGACACAGCTCTCTGTGTTGCTGTAGAGCAGCTTGAACAGGGCTATGATCTTGGGTGGTGCTCTGAGAGCTTGGAGGATGTTCCACAGTGAAGAGTGGCAGACGGTGTCAAAGGCGGCCTTCAGATCAATGAATCCGATATATAGATGGCGATCTTTACGGAATTCACGGGTCTTTTCTATCAGCAAACGGACGGCAGAGATGTGGTCCGTTGTGGAGCGGTTGGGCATAAAGCCAGCCTGCTGGGGACGGCGGCAGCTTCTGATTGCTGGAAGGGCACGGCTGAGCAAGATCCTGGTAAAGACCTTGCCCGGGATGGAGAGTAAGGTTATGCCTCTGTGGTTTCCACAGACAAGCCTGTCGCCCTTGCATTTCCAGAAGGGCAAGATGACTCCTCTGATCCAGTCGGTGGGCAGCTGCTCCGATTCCCACACCTGGTTGAATAGGCGGGTTAGCCACTCCACCATGCCATCACCGCCGGCCTTGAGCATCTCGCCGGTAATGGCACAGATGCCGGGGGCTTTCTTGGTGTTCAGCTTCTTCAGAGCAGCTCTCACTTCCTCGGGTGTTACAGGGTCTGTGCAGCAGGTGTCGTTAGGAGGTGCTGTGCTCGCAGCCCCTAGGAGGGTGGGATCAGCCGGGATGGTGCTGTGCTGCAAGAGGAGGCTAAAGTGCTCCTTCCAGCGCTCGAGGCAGTTGGCTTCTGTCACGATGAGGTTGCCGTCTGAGTCCTTTACCAGGGCTGTCTTTATGTGTGGGCCGCTACGGGCTTGGCGTAGTAGACTGAATACGCGGCTCATGTTGTTGTTGTTGGCCGCGGACTCAAGCTGTTGGGCTTCTGCCTGCCAAAACCTCTCCCTATCTTCAGCAATGGCCACATTGCGCAGGCGATTCAGTCTCCGATACTCTGTGAGGTCGCCTCGGAGTCGGGCCTCACGCCGCTGGTCTATGATGTTTAGTGTCCTCTCTGATATCCAGGGCTTTCTCGGGGAGGATCGCGGGCGTCCGAGGACATTGTGAGCAGACTGGAGGACACTTTCCTTGAAGGCCGCCCAGTCTGTCAGCTTGTCAGGAGCCAGGGTATCAAGAGAGCGGCGGATAGAGCAACTGAAGTCTCTGGCGATGTTGGGGTCGCTGAGTCGGGAGGAGTCGGGGCGAGGCAGAGTCTTGTGCTGGTTGGCTCGGAGCTTTAGCTTGAGCTGGGCCACCAGCAGACGATGGTCTGTGTTGCCAAGCTGTGCTCCTCTGAACACCCGGCAGTTGGTTACAAACGACTTCCAGCGTCGTGATATCAGGATGTGGTCCAATGCCTTCCTGGTTCTGCCATCTGGGCTGTACCACGTCCAGTGATGGATGCATTTCCGGGGAAACCAGGTGTCAGCAACACAAAGGTTGTTTTGGTGGCAGAGGAGGAGGAGGCGGTTGCCATTGTCGTTTGTTGTGCTGTCAACGAAGGTGGTGCCGACAGGTGAGCCGGGGGACCGATCATTGCTGGATAGAGTGGCGTTGGCATCAGTGAGGATGATGGTGACGTCGTGTGGTGGGGCTTGGTTGACAGCCTGGTGGAGTTGGTCAAAGAACGCGTCCTTCGCATCCTCATCAGCGACATCGGTGGGGGCGTAGGCGACGATCACTGTCATCTTGCCGTGATGGTGGAGGAATCGAGCAGACAGTAGTCTGTCGCTTATTGGTGTCCAGCTGATGAGGGACCTCCGGAGGGCTTTTGGAATGGCAAGAGCCACACCGTAAAGGCCGGTCCGACTCTCGGGGCCACTCCAGATGTAGCAATGGTTGCCAGCTGTTGTTTCACCATTGCCTTGCCATCGTACTTCACAGAGCCCTGCCATGGTGATGTTATAGCGACAGAGCTCTCGGGACAGCAGGGTGGCAGCTCCGGGGCGAAGGAGTGTCTGGACATTCCAGGTGGCGACACGGGTCTTATGACGAAGATCGATCCGTACTCGTTGGTCGGGGGCAGGCTGGGGTCCGTTACCGTGTTGGTCAGTCCGGCTTCTTTCTCTGGTCAGTTTCGTAACAAAGTGTGTTTCTCCTGGGTGAGTTGTTAGCCCTCCGCAGGATAGTCGGTTGGTGGGGCTGCCACCTCACAGCGTACCGACACGCTTGGGTCTTTGTTTGTCTGGAACCTACCCCGGAGACCGGCCCGCCATGGGTGACCCTACCAGGAGCAAGCTCCCGACGGTATCGCTCTCCAGGGTCACTGGAACACGCAAGCCCCCTCGCCGCATCAAGGCCAGACCCATCCGAGGGGGTAGGGACAAGTTGGACTGGCCAATTAACCTGACATACATCTTTTTGGAATGTGGAAGGAAACTGGAGTGCCCGGAGGACTTGCACACCTAACCTTTGCACCATGGGGCTCCGAGCTAACCACCCAGCCGCCGTGCCGCCAGTTAAAATATAGTTATTACGGGAAAACTTAATCTAATAAATACAGTATTCATAAACACTTTGAGTCTATAGTGTACCTTTCCACTCATTGGGTTTGTTTGTTCTTTTTTAACCCCTAACCCCTCAAACATTGTTGTTGTTTTTGTAACGAGACAAACAAACTAATGGGTTCTTTTTCTACAACATGAAAATATCAAAGCAGTGTATTGACAGTTCTACCTAATTTGCATTAATATTTTACCTTAGTGTTTTCATACTTTATTTTTTATACATATGTTTTCATTTGTTTTTAAATGTTTGTAAAAATCACACACAAAGTAGACTTTCTGCTGGTTAGGGGTAATTGAATATGTAGATCTTTGCAACCAAAAACCTGTTTTGGGTGGTATGTTAAGAATATTATGAAATTGCCCAGGAATGTAAAATTCTTCACTTGGGTCAGCCAGCCTCAATGCAATATCAAGCTGGATGTCCCACTGAGGAATTTATGTCAATGTTTGCAAAGGTCGTAAATGTTGATTTATTGTTGCGGTTGTGCAAGGTCACTAATGTCCAACAACAGTGTTTATCTACTTAATTACACAATCAAATGGCGCGTAGCATAATCCGATAAATGTTTTCAAAGCCCTGAACAGTATTTTGTTATTCAACAATTCCCTGAATGTCTTGTGAACTCGAGCAAATGCCTAGTTTAACAGTGAGCCGTAGTAAAAACAAAGATATTTTGTGCAATTATAATTTTATCAATATGGAAAATCTATTGAATGTATTCACTTTTTGCCCAGTTAAAAACTGTTCCTTCACATAGCATTCAAAGGGGGAAACTTTTTTTTTGACTTATTTCAATTGTTGCTTTATGTGTGTGTTTTTAAACATATAACCTTGTAAAAGATTCAAGTGTTTATTGTCATATGCACAGTAAAGAACTACAATTCCCTGCACAATAAAATTAATACTTTGCTGTCCACACAGTTGCCAGCGTAATAAATCTAAGAAACTATATACATGTATACATAAAAGAATATTTTGAATATTAAAAGATAAAAATGCAAGATTGACTCGAGATAAGTTAAGATATTAAGCTAAAACACAGTTGACAGTGACTGTAGTGCAAAAATAGTCCAAGTATGGTCCAGTTTAAAGTGTCTGTAATGTCCTGAACGTGTCTGTGGTGTATTGTTCGATCATCAGCCGTTTAAGAGTCCGATAGCGGAGGGGTAAAAAGAGTTCTTTAGACGGGTTTTCCTGCATTTCACTCTCCTTTACCTCCGTCCTGAGGGTAGGAGTGTAAACAGTCCGTGTTGTGGGTGGGGTCCTTAATGATGGAGGCAGCCCTCCTGTGAACTATGCGGTGGTATATACTCTGCAGCGAGGGCCATGGAGTCCTAGAGTCTAAGCGTTCTTAACCACTTTCTGAAAATTAAAACTTTCTAACATTATTTCTCATTTTAAATATTTTTTTACCTGTATTTTATTTTAATTTAGGATATTTTGTGACAATATTTCTTTTTTCATTTTAAAAACTATTTTTAGTCTTTTTATAGTAAAGTAAAATATCCTGTTCTGTTGCCAGATAATTTTACTGCTTTTAAATATTCTCTTCATGATTTATGTTGAGAAATGATACATAATAATAAAAATGGTTATCAGTAAAATGTGAAAAATACAATGCTACATTTAAGTAAAAAAGGGGGATGTTTGGAAATTATAATTACTTGGCAAAGTTATCCATTTAACAGGAGTTTTTGTTCATTTGTTTCTAATAGTTACTCTCTGAACAACAGTTAAAATGTAGCTGTAGAGGTTTTCTAAGAGCTCTCAAATGTTTTAGCTGAGTCTGTCCCGGTGTTGCATGACAAAGTCAAGTTTTTTTGGCAACAATGGATAAGAAAGTCATTATCAGTATCACAGTGGCCTTGTTCTAACTTGGTCTCAATGAACATTGACCCAAGAATCCCCTCATGATCAATATGGTGATTGACAATGAGCTATTGGAATTTTACATTGTATCCAGAAATGCTGCGGTTGCAATTTGAGCAACACGTGACTTAAAACCAAGCTGTGACCAGCTTCCATGAATTCGTCCTCATTACTATGACAAACATTTGACACGCTGCCGGCTCCGCAGCCTTCACGCTCGGGAATTTCACCTTCCATGGTTTTGTCATGTCTGGATACAGTCTTTTCCAAAACAAGCGTGAAAATTCAACTTCGAAGTGCGATGAAAAGAAGAAACTGGCTGGCACAACTTCTGCACCATGCATCCTTTCCTTGCAGTGGTCTACCGGCAATCCCTTGTGCTTGCTTGAGGATCAAGAAGAAAAGACTGGAAATACAGAGAGCAGACTATACTGTCGGCGCTGGGTCATGTTGTTCTTGTTTTCTGCCGTCTCGGGCAGCAACGCCTTCATGTGGCTCCAATATGGCATCATCAGCGACATCTTCATGAAGTTTTACGGTGTTGCAGAGGTTGCCATTGACTGGCTGGCGATGGTCTACTTGCTGGCCTATGTACTGCTAGTCCTGCCTGTGCTTTGGTTGCTGGACTGGCGCGGCATCCGTGAAGTTCTACTTGTGGGCTCTGCCTTTAACTGCATCGGTGCCTGGATTAAAGCAGCCAGCGCCCGGCCAGATCTATTGCTATTGGCGTTTTTTGGACAGTCTTTGTGTTCGGTGGCTTGTGTCTTTGTCCTGGGGTTCCCGTCCTACCTGGCATCCGTGTGGTTTGGGGAGTCGGAGGTTTCCACGGCCTGTTCCATCGGAGTTCTCGGGAATCAGGTTGGCAAAGCTGTCTTCATGAGATTTTTAGGCAAAATGGGCCCGGATAGATTTCACAGTCACATTTTAGTGTCTACGTGTGAAGAACACTGTGACTTTGTTTTGTATCTCACATGGGTGCTATTGTCTGTAGAGCTGCTGCAGAATGTGCAAACCGTAAACTACAATTCCTGGAGTACAGGGCTCTTTGTTTAATCGATTGTGCTGAGTATCCTTTATTAGAGATCGTTTTTTTTCTTATCAGAAGAGTGAAGACAGTTGTAAAGTGAGCAAAAGGCTAATTCTTTGAGTTAGACATTTTTTTTTCCTATTTCTTCACTGAATACTGTTCTATTGAATTGTCTTTACTGTCATTGATATGTTGTAATATTGATGCCATGAAAAACAGTGTATCGTAGCAAAAGTGCCATAAAAAGAAGTGCAACATTTAGCAGAAATGGAAATTCCCCAAATAAGTTATATATTTTTCAGTTTTGCAAGCTTGTTTAGAGATGTGAAAGACCCTGGGGAAGAAACTCTCTTGTCTGTTTGGCTCTGGGGCCGGTTCCAGGATTCAGACTTTCTGTTCTCAGGCAGGCCCGGTCAGTAAAAGAATGTCAACTCCAAATAGGTAGCTTTGTTTTTCAGTACAGTCTTATGCTCTATCATTCGGCCTACATTAGAACACTACCCTACATATTATAATCACCGATAACAAGGTATATTTTTTAAACACTACACATTTATTCACAAACAACGAGGAAACAATATTTAAAAATTTGGCATTGTATGTTTTAACTGGTTTAACAGTTGAGTGAATGCAGTTTTACGCAACACCCAACTCACCACATGAAACAAACAACATTGCCCTCTATTGTCCGGAGAGAGCATTTGGTTTGCATTTATTAAAAAAAAAAATGTGAATTTTGATATAATTAACCCTCAGACTTACTTCTTTTTTTAAATACTGAAATTTATGGCAGGCTGGATCAAATCATCCAACGGGCATGATCTGACACGCAAACCGTATGTTTGACACACCTGGTATAAGTCCTCTATTAGAGAGAGGGTAGTTTTTCTCTTCAGAAGAGTGAAGACAGTTCTTAAAGTGGGAAATGGGCTACCCTTTTGTGTTAAACATTCTTTTCATCCGATGGAAACAAGGTGCCCATTTCTTCACTGAGAACTATTGAATTATCTTTATTGTCATTGATGACAACATAGTGAATATAAAAATATAAACAATATAGAGGTTGAGTTGTAATAAGGGCAGCACGGCGGCGCAGTGGTTAGCGTGTGTGCGACACAGTTCTGAGGTCATGAGATCAAACCTTGCTGTGTGGAGTTTGCATGTTCTCCCCGTTCCTCTGGGAACTCCGGTTTCCTCCCACATTCCAAAAACATGCATGTCAGGTTAATTGGTCGTTTCAAATTGTCTCTAGGTGTGAATGAGCGAGTGAGTTGTCTGTCTGTGTGCCCTGCGACTGGCTGGCAACCAGTTCAAGATGTCCCCTGCCCACTGCCCGAATATAGCTGGGATGGGCTCCAGCACCCCCGGAACCCTACTGAGGATAAGCGGTGCAGATAATGGATGGATGGAGTTGAAATAATCGTGCAGTAAAATTAGTGCGTCATAGCAGCAGTGCAATGAAAAGTGGTGCAACATTTAGCAGCAACAATAATTCTCAAATAAGTTGCAAGTTTTAAATGTTTCTGTTTTGTACACTTGTTTAGGGTGATGGCCCTGGCAAGAAACTTGTCTCAGAGCCTGTTAGTCCTTGTTTAAACGGACCTATAGGGCCTACCAGAGGGAAACAAGTCAAAAAGGTGGAAATAAGTCTGTTATAACATTTATGGCTCTGCTGTGGTATTTCAAGCAGGCAAAGTCTTCCAGACTGGGAAGAGAGCAGCCAATAAAATAATTCTTTGGGCTGTCTTGATTTTTTTTTTCTTCTGTCCGCTCCCATACTAAGCATATTTAATCCGTCCAATTTTAACTGTGCAACGGGTCAGCTACGTTAGTGTATGCTATTCAAATTGTATTAGTTTTTCTATCAATTGTATTTTTAAATCTTATTCCTTTGTTCATTGTACAGTGAGGACTAGGGTATATATCAGCGGTAAGACGATTGTTTTTTTTTTCAATGAATGCAAAGTGTTTATTAGGAGTAAGGTGTAATATTTATTTTCTCCTTCCTAGAGATGCAATATCTGTGAAGTATGGTACAGGCCTCTGGAATTTATACTTGTTCAGATTTTAATTCTCTCCATTTAGTACCATCTGCCTATTTAGGGGACTGGTGTTCATTTGTGTAATACACAAATAGACCAAGGATCAGGCTTTTTAAAAAATGTTATATATATATATATATATATATATATATATATATAAATTAGGGTTAAGGTGTTCACCGACTCCCTCAGAGTGGCGGCACTCACTTGTACAATGTGTAACAAGTGTTTTTTCTAGAGTAAAGGATTCCTTTACGCTTGCTCAAGAGAACAAAATGTTCCATGCATTCATTATTGTTAAGGTGTTTGGTTTTCAGTTAAAATATATGTGATGCTTTTCTCTTTGAAAGCAAAATTATCATCTCCTGATTGGGATAGGGAAATGATTCTATTCGCTCATTAACTGTGTCATAAATAAAAAGCCAAATTTGAAAATGGCACTGCTTTTAGTTTTGGGGCTTGATTTTATGACTGAAATATTTCAGCTCTGTACTGTTGTTGAAAAACATGTGTCAATGCCGCAGCTTGGTATCGCCATCGGGTTCCTGGTACCGCCCATCCTGGTGCCCAATGTGGATGACATGGATGAACTGGCCCACCACATCAGCATCATGTTCTACATCACAGCAGGAGTGGCCACTTTGCTTTTCATTCTGGTCGTCATCAGTAAGCATTCTGTATCCTAAATATCCACATATTTATCACGCAAGTGTTGATCAGCACGTTCCCTATGAGTGCAATTATAAACTTGAAGAAACGTAAACTAAACTGATGTCATGAAATATATTTAGGATTTATATAGCGTGTTCCAGCCTGAAATACCATGATTCATATTGCAAGAAGTACACTTCCACGTCAACTAGTCATATTGCAGAGTTGCTGCACGAGCGTAGACTGTAAATGAGAGTAATGCCTGTTAGTATTCAACTACACAAAAGGACATCTGTGAAGGGCTTTGGTGCACAGTGGCACCATTCTTTCCACATTCTCAATTTCTCGCAGCTGGGCTCAACTCATTCACTGCCGTTGACGCCTATAGCTGTCAGGATATACAGTTTGATTGTTAAACGGTCAAACTTTCTTCAGAGGACTGAGAAGGAAACGAGTTGATTCAAGCTAAAATCCACGAGTTTAAACAGTTAAAAAGAAGAGCTTTTCTGAACGCGTTCAATCTGTTAAAGTTTACTTCCTTGTTTGGAAGAATCACAACTGAGGGGCTTAAGCTAATAAAAATCTAGTACTGTACGTAGCTAGGTTTTTTTTCCATTGAATTTGGATAACAGATATCACATGTTAATTGTTTTAAATATGTAACTATTGTCCTTTAAAAGATGCTACATTTAATCCTTATGAGAACAACGCATGCCCACCGGGGCTAGCTAGCTAGCATGTTGGACATCTTTAATTATAAGAAAAAGTTACTTTGGATAATATGTCATACATTTCTCGTGCATTAATTCAGACACGCCACTTTAAAATAGTGCGGTCGGTTAAAGCTTTAACTCCGTTAAGGTGTTGAACCTGCTTTAATAACTCCGGGTTAAAGCAGGTTTAAAGCTTTTATCTCAGAGTTAAACAGGTTTAAGTATTTCAGACATTCAGACAGAGTTGAAGCTTTAACTTCTGAAAGCAATATTTAAAACAGCACAAGTTAGAGACTATGGCTTTTAAGTGGTACTGATTTTTTTCTACTTTCATAATGTGAGTAGAGTTATCACCTAGGTCGGATGCTTGTGATTTTATGTAGTTGTTGTCAAAACACACAACAATCTCCTTCGGCTATCTTTTATCACGTCATCCTTCCTCTACGTTCATGTTCTGACTCGTTTTCATATTGTGTGCCGTTATCTCACATAGCGACTCATGTGAGGATTTTTTTCCCCCCTTTCACGCCATCATTTGGGGGAGGCAGTAGCTCAGGAGGTAGAGCGATCGTCTTAGGATTAAGGGATCCCAGTTCGAATCCCGGCTTGTCCATGTTACATGTCGAAGTGTCCTTGGGTAAGACATTGAACCCCTAATTACCCCCAATAAGCAGGTTAGCGCCTTACATGGCTGCACAGATCACGGCCGCTATTGGGAAATGTGAAGCACAATGTAAAGCGCTTTGGGAAGTCATTGACTTGAAAAGCGCTATATAAATGCAGATCATTTCATTTCATCTGTAAAGTTAAATGAAGGCTAACAGGGCTGAGGGTAACCATGTGGATGTCAAGTTCAATTTTGGATTGTCCATGTAAACATCCAACTGTTAGTCAATTTGTTTTGTTCTGTCTTTCTTAAGAGAGCTGAACGCTCCTCTCATTAGATGTTTCTTGTGTATTCTGGTGAAATTTGAGGATGATTACTTGTGTAGAAGTTAAGCTCAGAGGGGGATAAGCACATTTTTAGTTTAACTAGCTTCAAACCAAATTCCGTGGCTGTAGATTTTTGTTTCTTTAATACAGTGGTACCTCTTCATAAGAGCTTAATTCATTCCAAGATCATCCTCCCAAAAATTATTTGAACCCTAAATACCTATAAAAACATCATCCTGATCACTATAAAAACTCTTCAAATAGTAATTAAACATGAAAAAATAAATCACAAGATGAATAAGATATGAATGAAACAAAATGCAAGTTTATTATGAGCACTTGCCATGGAGGCAGTCGCTGTAACAAAGGTGAGCATGTGGTGTTGAGCAAGGGTAGGTGTTTACAAGGAGGAGTGATGGAGATCCCATACCTGTCAACCTATACGTTTTCCCCATGTTTTATACGTTTTTTTGGATAATTTCAAATTGTGCATGCCGTACAACATCATTCATCAGGGGTGAAAAAAAACAACTTCCTCTTGCCTATTTTGTCTCTAAACCAAATTGTCTCGGTCGCTGGTAGCAGATGACAATGTCGTTGTAGATTAATATTGAGGATGTATTCTACATAGTCTGGCTTTCTGTGAGTAATTCCAAACATTTAGACATAAGCACTTACTCTACTCTAAAAATTAAAGTTACTGTAACTTTAAATGAACATACATACAAACATTTTACAGGACATTTTTTTTCCAACTCGTATCAAAATTCTCATTTTTAAAGGTCCTTGGTTAACGATTTCAGTAATTTAGTTTAATATTGTTCTCCATGTTTCTCTCAAGTCTTCCAGGAGCGACCTAAGCTCCCCCCGACCCAGGCCCAGGCCACAGCTCGAAGAATCCCGCCCGAAGAGTATTCCTACACTGCCTCTATACTGCGACTCCTCCGCAACAGGCCCTTTATCCTCCTCATCATCACCTACGGTAGTTGTAAATTCTGTGAAAACGCATATGCCATTAAATCTCCTCATACCCCCAAAGTTTATATCCTGGCAGGAAATCTCATAAAAATCTTCGACTGGTAGTGAGACATGATTAGATAATGGGAGCCAGTTGGCATTGGTGGGGTCTAAGGTTTGTTTACATTCTGCCAATGATTAACTTGTCGTGAGCCCGGCTTTTATTAGTAGCTCCCAGGTTTTTGCCTTGGCAGGACTTTTCACTTGGTTTGAACTTGAACCCGTGTCGCCTTGAATGTGACACACAGCCACTCGCGTGACTATTCTTAGTCACCGGTACTTTCTACACCTTTGACCTCCAATTGAACCTTTGTAAACATATTATGTATTTGATGGTTCTGTTCTTAATTTAATCTACTAACACCCTTAACTTCATAACATTTTGTTGAGAAATCTGCGGCTAATGCTAGTTCATGAGTTAATAGGCACTAATAATTTTTTGTGTTTGAACAATGGTGACTTTTAAAACAGTGATTATCGATGCTATCCATGAGCTTGTAATTGACATTTTGCTTGTTAGCATGAAGCTAAGCTGGCTTACTTCAGGCAAAGCTATGTGGTTGTTTTAAAATGATAAGGTGTCAGCGTCAACGTTGGGATTAGTAACAGCCTGGTATCCAAACTACAGCCCAGGGGGCATTTTTGGTTCGCCAATCATTTTTCAGTGGTCACAAAATATACAAAAAACATTTTCCTGCAGTGTTGCATACACTGTTTTTGTGTGTGTTTTTTTTTTAATGTTCAAAAATCCAAAGTAACTAGACATTTTGTTTCTGTGGGAAATTGTCATAAAAGTATAAGTTAACTATTTAGAAAGATATTGAGGTTTCTGTTTTCAAACAAGGTAAAACAAAAACACTAAGCTGTGCTTGCTATATTGCTGTTTAAAAGACATAGTTTCTTTGTATTCTTCAATTATCCTTTACAAGCAGAACAACATTGCGGGCTGTGATTGGTTGAAATGTGTGCTTAAGAAACAATTGAAAAAAATCAATGTGTTGCTTCCAATAGAAGATTGGATTTGAAACCTTTGAGTAGACCGCGCTTGGGAGCTGCAGTAGCCAAAAGCAGATCTTCATTATTATGGTATTTATTGCGGGTGCATTGACACGTAAGCGAGCTAGAGAAATATGCAAAGGCCTGCGAAGGTGGGTGTGTGTAAATTTTCACGAAAATCGGGTCTGCCGTCTTGAAGCCTTTAAGTCACATACAAACACACCCACACACACACATTGGGATTCATAAGGTATTTTGGATTAGATTAAAGCTGGGTTCGATTTTGATTGGATAAGTTGCATACAAACACACACAAATCAGGATTTCTAAAGTACTTTGGATTTAGACAGAATTACATGTGGCTGTCAGAAATAATGTTTGGCCAACTCAGAGTTAAAGTATTTAGATATCAAACAGCTACTCTGCTTTTTGATCCTTGTTCACCTTTATTTTGAAACACTTTAAATATTTTTTGTTTTTGATGGAACACAAGCATTTCAGATCTACGCCAGCCATTGTTAAATTCCTTGGAACAGGAAAACATTTTTTGGGGGGGATAATTGGCCAATAAAAATACACCCAGGAAATCCTTTAAAGGCTTTGACAGTCACAGCTTCCTGCAAGGTGTTCATGCTGATCCTTTGTTGGCGCTCTAAAAAAGCAGTTTTTTTCCTTCCTCTTTTACCCAGAGTGTCCGTTAAACATAGAGTAGCATGCATTTTCCAATAATTCCAATAATTTCTGTTCTCATTTTCTAGGCTTGAACGTAGGCTGTTTCTACGCTGTTGGCACCTTGCTCAACCGCATGATCATCGAACACTACCCGGTCAGTCATGTAAACGCGCAAATCACAGAGTCTGACTTTAAAACGAAAGTAAATTGATGTTCTTCTTGAATTGTCGAAAGTAAAGTAGCTGCCACCTATCAAAATATTTTCAAATTCAAATGTTTATAAATCTCTATTCTTTTAAAGTGAGGTGATGGCCTGTGTCAATTTTAGAACGTCAGCATTCGGAACAGTTCACTTCCTCATTTCCGGCTATGGACGAATGAGCAAACAAATGGAAGCGGCCTCCCCTTTGCTTTATCTCTCTTTTGTGTGCACAGTAAATGAAGGAAGCAGAAGCTCAGTCTGGGGAGATGGAGATATTCTCTAAAAGACAATATATTCAATATTTGCCTCATGAAAAAAATCTAATTAGATTTTATTGTCCGTCCGCAAGACCTTAAGTGTTTTATTCATTGAATAACACACACAGAACAGTATATTGCAAAATTTTTGAAATATTGACATTACCCTTATAAAACAATGCGTACTCTGCGCAATTCAATTGACAAAATAAACACTACACTGGAACAAATCTGAATCAAAATAGCAATGTGTAGAACTCTGCTTTGAAAATTGTTGCTGGCTAGGGAAAAAAATGCAAGAGTTCAATCAACGGCCGCTGTTGTAAGCTGTTCCATATCCCAAATATGTAAAGGCAAGTTCATCCACTTCATAAGGAAGCGTTTATGTTCTCAGAATCTTATCTAGGATGCCATTTGTCTGTAAACAAAATTGGCTCCATCCCTTCCAGGGCGAAGAGGTGAACGCCGGCAGAATCGGCCTGACTATCGTCATCGCTGGCATGGTGGGCTCCCTCATCTGCGGAATTTGGTTGGACCGGACCAAAACCTACAAGTAAGTGTCGCAAACGGGGGCTCCAATCAGGTGCAGTCCCCCCCTCAACACTGGACCGTCACATGCATTTGACATTTGCACTCCTCACTTGTTTTCTATGTTTTTTACTCAAGTAAGAATCTTGAGCTGTTTATCCAGGTGTCGCTTTCATGCTGACCCGGTGCGATCTTTTGCTCTCCCTTTAGATTTCCGGGGGGTTGAGGCGACCTGATTGGCACCCCTGTTGTTATTTATTTCCAACAGTATTGTCCAGCAAATGGTGGAATGTCGAGACTTTGTTTCTGAAGTTTATGTTTGTTGCGTCGTGGCTTCCAATGACAACAGAAAGGACCTTTTTGAAGTGTGCGTCTTGTGGTCTTTTTCAGGCAGACCACCCTTGCCGTGTACTTGATGACTCTGGTGGGGATGATCATTTACACTGCCACGCTCGACCTTGGCCACCTTTGGGTAGTCTTCATTACCGCTGGAGTTCTTGGGTACTGTCTTGAAAGTGATCATTTGGAACCGGATAGAAAAACACCTGATTTTATAGACAGATGTACGGATTAAAAGTTTGGGGTCGTTTATTAATGTCCAAATTATGGAAGGAAAAGCACTGTTTATTTTTAATACAGATAAAATGTAAATAATGAGAAATACAACCAGTACCTTGTTAATGTGGTAAATGAACATTTTAGCTGCATATGTCTGTTTTTTATTGCAATACCTACATAAGTGTATTGAGGCCCATTTCCATAGACCTGCAAACTAGTGTTCTAATAGTACATTGTGTTAGCTAGTTGCATTAGAAGGTTAATAGATAATTGAAATACACTTGTTTAACTGGTAAGAGAAACTCTAAAACGGACCTTTTAAGTTAGCCAAGTACCGTATTTTCCGCACTATATGGCGCACCATGTTATAAGGCGCACCTTCAATGAATGATATATTTTAAAACTTATGCCATACATAAGACGCACCCCATTATAAGGCGCTATAAGTGCATGCTGGTTTAAGATCAGGTAATTGTGCAATTTTGTAATTGTAATCCTGTGCAGTCCTTCGAGACATTTTTGGGATTAAGGGCTATTTACGGTAAATAAATGTGACGACTTGACTACAGTAGAGAATGTAGTTACTTTATGCAACCTCTAGATGTTGCCACGCTCAAGGGAATGTCAACAAAATATTCAAAAAGGTCAAACATTATTAACAAACAAGCTTTCCACAACTCCATTCACTCCCAAAATAAATAAACAGCCGTTTTATTATTTTCTCTGAGGTAAAGCATTTTCGTGACACATCTTTGAACAACATCGACATATCATTTTATTTTTTGTCCATTTAGTCAACACGCAAAGAAAAAAACGTCTGATACTGTTATTTTAAATGAAACGTTAGTGCAATCGCAATAAAGTGACACTCCTAATGTGCAAAAACAACGAGTGCAAAGCAATAACATAATAACTGTAAAATGTAAAACGTAAACACACAAAAGAAAAACAAAGATCACTCTATAAGCTCCTCATCGACGAATCCCTCGAATTCTTCTTCTGCTGTGTTCGAATTGACCATATCTCAGTGAATGGGCCATCCAACACGTCCGGTGTTTTTGTGCCAGCGCTGTTGCCTTCATACGTATAGTTATCGTACTGACACTTCTGCTTGCCGCTCTCTGTTGAACAACCCACTGTTCAAGTGTCTCCTCTAACTCTGGCCATCTTGCTTTATTGCCACGGAAACTTTGTTGAGTTTTCCTTACTTGGCGGAGCTTATCTTCATCCTTTCTCCACTTCCGTACCATCGATTCATTTAAGTTTAACTCTCTCGCTGCCGCTCTATTGCCGTGTTGTGCTGCGTGACTGATCGCTTTGAGTTTAAACTCGGCGTTGTACGCGTGTCTCTTAACAGGAGCCATTTTCTTATACAAATGCACGTATGAAAGAGAATCTCGCTCTCTCTCTCTCTCTCGCTCTCTCTCTCTCTCAAACGTGACATTCTGAATAATTCTGCGTTTGTTTAAGGTAAATTGTGCTTTACATCTTCACCAGTCATAACCCTGGATTCAGACAAATACTGTATTTGTTGAATATGAATTAAGCAGTTTAATGGGGTAGCCATTTTGCCACTTAGTAAACAAATACAACACGAGCCCCGGCAACTACCAATCGTTTAATATTTCCCAGTATGCACAGCGCGAAAAATGGAGTCGGCGGCTGTTTCTCGTAGTTGCAAGACCTTGCGAATTTAATATTGAGCCATATATAAGGCGCACTGTGTTATAAGGCGCATGGTCAGCTTTTGAAAAAAAACAAGACTTTTAGGTGCGCCTTATAGTGCGGAAAATACGGTACAAGCGAAAAAATATTTTTTTCAATTGAGAGAGATTTTGATTTTAAGACAAAATTTAACAAAACCGCCAGACAAAAGCTGATTCTTCAGCACATTTTATTTCACTGTGTGACATTTGATGATTTGATCAAATCTAGGATATAATAATAATTACAGAGCAAAGAAGTGTTCTGCTGGTTCGAGAGCGTTCTCCATTCGGGCACCGGTGCTGTGGAATGCTCTTCCCCCTGAGATCCGATCTGCAACCTCAGTGGAAATGTTTAAATCTAAACTTAAAACTCACTTCTACTCCATTGCATATGAATAATAACCTACTCTTCTTGTCGGCTGAAAAATAGTCTGTGTAACATAGTGTACTAATCTGTGAAGCCCTTAGAGACTTATTGTGATTAAGGGCTATACAAATAAAAATGACTTGACTTGACTTGAACCTGTGTCCCATATCAATAATATACCACTTAAAATTTGTCTCCCTCCCTCAGTTACTTAAGAGTGTTTAAGCTCATTTTGGCCGTCATTTTGGTCCCAAATAATGATTTCAAAACAAAGTGCAAGCAAAGTTCTTTTGAAAAGTGTCACAGAATACAGTAAACGTGAAGGATATTGTCGTATTTACAGACTGCACTGACCGAGACAACGAAAGGAGCGCCTTGCGCTGTATGCAGAAGTCTGCTCACCTCTAATGCTCACCCAATCAAATTGCTCTCAGTGGTTTGTGGGTATTTTCCCCTGATGGCAGTTCGTTTGTCGGTTTTCATAATAAATTGTATCAACAGTGACAGTACATAGTTTAATGAGCTTCCAATTAAAAAAATTCATAGCAACCTACTTCCAAAACAGGGTATGTTGGTGTGAAACTGACTTTAAACTGTAGTTGAAAACGTATCTTATATATACTGGACTGAACCACTACTTTTCAGTTTTGGTTGGCTTTTCATGAACCAAAATGGTGATCCATTCCCCCAACTTTGGAATGCCATAGAGAAATGTGCTGTGGTCCAATTTTATCTGTGAGCCATATGTACTCATGAAAAGAGCCATATACAGTTCAACCCGGAGCATAACAATTATGATGCTGGGTATGATTTATCTTTTTGAATGAAGAGAGAAAAATAACTTTTATCTGTAACCCAAAGGGTATTCTTGTTTGAAGAAAGGCTATTCTGTGCAAGAAATTACCAAGAAACGGAAAATATCCTACAACGGGTCTGTACTACTCCCCTTAGAGAACAGCACAGAGTAGAAAGAGAAGGGGGAGGCCTCGCTGCACAACCAAGCAAGAGGACAAGTACGTTGGAGTCTTTAGTTTGAGAAATAGACACATTACAGGTCCTCAGTTGGCATTTTGGTTAAATAGTACCCACAAAACACCAGTGTCAACATCTATAGTGAAGAGGCGAATCAGAAATTCTGCCCTCCAAAGCAGTGTGGCAAAGAAAAAAACATTTCTGAAACTGGTAAACAAAAGAGATTCATCGGGTTAAAAGAACACATTGGAAAACTACTTTTAAACTTCAGTGTATATTGAGAAAAAAAAGCTTTATCACTCTTTAGGATAATGACAGATAAATTGTTAATTTTTTGCCTGTTTTTCCCCCCAAAATAAGGAGCCATCTGTGCTTGCATCAAGTTGTTTTTTTTTCACCATTTGAAGTTGCCGATAAACATGCCAGAGCAGTGTTTGAACTCCTAAGGCAGCTAGCTAAATGCTAACATACAAAGTAGGTGATAGGTACGCCCTGATACATGGAAGGGAGGTTGTGTAAATTTATGCTTGTGTTTTGGAATTTGCGGTATTCAGCCCCCCGCTCCCTTCCCCGATAACATAATCAGGTTTACCCTCGTTACTCAGACATTGCCTAGCAAATAAAACATTTTTTATGATTCGCTCACATTCTTTGAATAAAAAAAAAAGCATACATTTTACAAGTGACTGTTAAAAACTATGACAAATTTTTAAAACATCAGGTTCTTCATGACTGGCTACCTGCCGCTCGGCTTTGAGTACGCCGTGGAGCTCACCTACCCGGAATCGGAAGGAACGTCATCCGGACTCCTTAACTGCTCAGCTCAGGTAACATGACACACACACGATATAAGTGAAACTTCGATTTCACTGTAATTGGGTTTGGATGTAAATTGGTTAATTGAATTATTTTTTGTCACAATTCAGACATTTCAATTTTCAATTAAGTGTGGCCATTTTGTGATTTTGTTCTTTGTACTACAATTCCTTCATCCCTTAGCAAGATTATTGGGGGGGAAGAGCGTATTTTCTGTACTTTAAGGCGCATCTAAAAACCAAATAATTGGCAGAATTATGAAAGTGTGCTTTATAGACAGGAAAACATAGTGTATAAATTTGTTATTACTTTGAATTATGGGGAAATTAGAATACTTAATTTCCCATACTATCAGGTAGACCAATTTAAAGAGTAAAATTTCCCCAAAATTTGAAAGTGCGCCTTATATACCGTAAAAAATGTACAGTTTGGGTTCCCGCAGATGCTTGAGAAGTTTTAAAAGGCATTCAATTTATTATTCTAAAAATAAGGCCTTAATTGGCTTTAAAATGTCCTAAATCCAATTTTCAAAAGTCTTGAAAATATAAACACATAATATTTGTTTGAACTAGAAAGTTTAAGAAGCATTTATCTTTTTTTCTTTTTTAATAATTCACCCATTTACTTTGTTGGCAACAGTGACGTCACCAAAACACGGTGGTTTGGTTTTAGTCGGGTCTTTTAGAGCAGACACATGTTTTAGGTCTACCTACAACACACATAGCAACTTTGGACGTTTACTTTGTAGCATGGGGAAGTGTACTGGATATTTAATGAGAAGTGTCTGTCCAACTAAAAGCTGTGACGGTTTATGTGTACGAGGCTCCGTGTATTGTGTGCAAGAAATATTTGTCTATTTCTGCTTTGATTGTTTTAATTTTTCTTTTGTCGACTTGGTCTTAAAATATTTTTCAAAAGGCATCAAAAAGTGTTAAAAAGTCTCGATTTTTAACTTTCCTTGAACCATAAGAAACCAGTACAGGCGCTCCCCTACTTACGAACTATCATTTGTAAGTTAAATTTGTTCGTAAGTTGCTTCAGTGCTATATTTGGTATGTTTAAGGCTTGTATAAGTATCTTGTATTGTTTTGTACTAAAAAATAAACATTTCATGAAATAATTTGCCCTGTAAAGATGAATAAAGTTAAGTTTAACTTACTTTTGGAAGATGTTAGGCTACTTCCTCCTCCGTGGTAGAAAGTGGCCGAAAAAAAGTGATCCATCAATTTTCTCAACCACAAGCTTTCTTATTCCACTTTTGCCTCTTTTTTTACACTTTACTCCAACCATATTGAATTGAAGCACGAGATATATAAACAATTAAAAAAAAGTTCTTAGCACGCCGTAGGTACAGTACAGTATGTTTACACACGAACTAGGAAGAGAAAGCTGGATTTGTTCTTCGGAATAGGATACTGGGTGCGCTCTCAGAGCGCCACACGTCGGTAGCGGCGGAAAGAAGCACTACAGTAATGTCCCGTACAAGGTGCACAATACAAAATCTAACTTACAGCAATGTCCGGATATTTTTCGACATCCCCCCCAAAAAATGTTCGTATTTACGATTTTTTTTCTTAACCCGAATGTTCGTAAGTAGGGGAGCGTCTGCGTAGTGTACAGAGATCCTTCGGTTTTTGTGGTGAAAGGGGACCAGAACCACTTGCGAAAAGTGAAAATCCAGAGAGAGAGAGAGAGAGAGAGAGAGAGAGAGAGAGAGAGAGAGAGATTATGCGGCATGACAAAGTGCGCGGGACGAAAACTCTGCTCAGCCAATTGTAGAAAGAATGCAGAGCAAGTGTCAGGTCCCAATACAGTAGGAATGATGCTATGATACGAATTGGCCAATCGGCATTGAGACCTCAACTTAAGGGGTGCTGGCCAATCGGCTTGAATCTTGGCTGCCCAAAACGATCCTCGTGGTGGGGGAAACATTCGATTTTGTCCTTTTTATTTTATTTTGTACACATTTTTTTCTCCGCAAAAGAGTCAACCAGCGATATCTGAAGCGCGGAGTAGTGAGGGTTCTCTTTATTTGCATTAAAATATGTGTCCACATTTGTAAACGTGTGAGTGCATGATTGTTTCATACATTATATGATGTGCCGGCACAGATCTTCGGCATCATTTTCACCATCTGCCAGGGCAAAATCATTGACAAATTCGGCACGCTGCACGGAAACATCTTCCTGTGTGTCTTTTTGCTGGTCGGCACCGTCATGACGGGTAAGCACAAAGCAGCGTACATGCTGCTAAATGAGAGGATTACGTTTTACACACAAATGCCAGCGGGCCTTCTTGACAGTGTTGGTTTTCCAATTCTCCCAAGGAGGACCTTTGGGACACACTTTTGGCATTGTGAAAACACACCTGTTTTTAGTCCTCTAAACAAGGACACTTATTTTAGTCAGCACTCACAATGGCTCACCTTCCCCAAGGCCATAAAACAACCTAACTTGTGGAGGTGTAAATGACCTAGGGATGTTTGATATTACTACTTTCAGACCGCTACGGATCTCAAGGAGCAACAAACTAAACTTCCATAGCCAAAATACTAATAACTTTAAATACATATCAGTAAGCGCCATCATTTTTTAATTGAAATGTCATTAATTTAATGATAGAATTTCTCTATTTTTAAATATATTATTGTGAAACGTGGAGCACATTGTAAAGCGCTTTGGGAAGTCATTGACTTGAAAAGCGCTATATAAATGCAGATCATTTCATTTCATTTTTATAACGACCACTAGAGGGCTTCCCTAACTTAAACTGGCCACCGTTGCAAGCACTGATACTTAATAAGGCAGTCAACGGCGCTGATATCGCTTAAAAAGACCCGTGTGGGTATTTTTCACCTCATACGATGTCGGGGTGACAATTATGTTTTATAAAATTTTATATAATAATATTATAAAATACTTTGCAGTAATAATGTATGTTCTTGTACCGTATTTTCCGCACTATAAGGCGCACCTAAAAGTCTTGTTTTTTTTCAAAAGCTGACCATGCGCCTTATAACACAGTGCGCCTTATATATGGCTCAATATTAAATTCGCAAGGTCTCGCAACTACGAGAAACAGCCGCCGACTCCATTTTTCGCGCTGTGCATACTGGGAAATATTAAACGATTGGTAGTTGCCGGGGCTCGTGTTGTATTTGTTTACTAAGTGGCAAAATGGCTACCCCATTAAACTGCTTAATTCATATTCAACAAATACAGTATTTGTCTGAATCCAGGGTTATGACTGGTGAAGATGTAAAGCACAATTTACCTTAAACAAACGCAGAATTATTCAGAATGTCACGTTTGAGAGAGAGAGAGAGCGAGAGAGAGAGAGCGAGATTCTCTTTCATACGTGCATTTGTATAAGAAAATGGCTCCTGTTAAGAGACACGCGTACAACGCCGAGTTTAAACTCAAAGCGATCAGTCACGCAGCACAACACGGCAATAGAGCGGCAGCGAGAGAGTTAAACTTAAATGAATCGATGGTACGGAAGTGGAGAAAGGATGAAGATAAGCTCCGCCAAGTAAGGAAAACTCAACAAAGTTTCCGTGGCAATAAAGCAAGATGGCCAGAGTTAGAGGAGACACTTGAACAGTGGGTTGTTCAACAGAGAGCGGCAAGCAGAAGTGTCAGTACGATAACTATACGTATGAAGGCAACAGCGCTGGCACAAAAACACCGGACGTGTTGGATGGCCCATTCACTGAGATATGGTCAATTCGAACACAGCAGAAGAAGAATTCGAGGGATTCGTCGATGAGGAGCTTATAGAGTGATCTTTGTTTTTCTTTTGTGTGTTTACGTTTTACATTTTACAGTTATTATGTTATTGCTTTGCACTCGTTGTTTTTGCACATTACGAGTGTCACTTTATTGCGATTGCACTAACGTTTCATTTAAAATAACAGTATCAGACGTTTTTTTCTTTGCGTGTTGACTAAATGGACAAAAAATAAAATGATATGTCGATGTTGTTCAAAGATGTGTCACGAAAATGCTTTACCTCAGAGAAAATAATAAAACGGCTGTTTATTTATTTTGGGAGTGAATGGAGTTGTGGAAAGCTTGTTTGTTAATAAAGTTTGACCTTTTTGAATATTTTGTTGACATTCCCTTGAGCGTGGCAACATCTAGAGGTTGCATAAAGTAACTACATTCTCTACTGTAGTCAAGTCGTCACATTTATTTACCGTAAATAGCCCTTAATCCCAAAAATGTCTCGAAGGACTGCACAGGATTACAATTACAAAATTGCACAATTACCTGATCTTAAACCAGCATGCACTTATAGCGCCTTATAATGGGGTGCGTCTTATGTATGGCATAAGTTTTAAAATATATCATTCATTGAAGGTGCGCCTTATAACATGGTGCGCCATATAGTGCGGAAAATACGGTACTTAAAGTGGAGGGAGAGTTGTGGCTTCACACGAAGAGTTTGAATGTTAAGAAACAGAAACTGGCTCTTATAAACATTTCCTATGCTATTTCTAACAAATTTGATTTGATTAATTGTATTTAGATATTTAAATATATGATTTTAAACATGGGCAGCACGGCAGCGCGTGTGCGGCACAGTTCTGAGGTCATGAGATCGGACCTCCTGTGTGGAGTTAGCATGTTCTCCCCGTGTTTGCGTGGGCTTCCTCCGGGCGCTCTGGTTTTCTCCCACATTCCAAAAACATGCATGTCAGGTTAATTGGCCACTCCAAATGGTCCCTAGGTGTGAAGAAGCGAGCGAATTGTCTGTCTCTGTGTGCCCTGCGATTGGCTAGCAACCAGTTCAGGGTGTCCCCTGCCCACCACCAGAAAATAGCTGGGATGGGCTCCAGTACCCCTGCGACTCTACTGAGGATAAGCGGTGCAGATAATGGATGGATGGATTCTCAATCTATCAAGCTATTCTCAATTTTTTTTAATGGTTACTTTTCAATATCTTGATTTTGAAAGCGTGTTATTTGACCGAAATGGTACGTTTTGCAGTCATTCTTGGTTGTTGTGATCTTCTGTTTCATAATCCAATAGCCAAAGGCGGTGTCTCATGCACACATATACACTATACAGTGAGTTGTTTAGTTTGTTACAAAGGTTGCCATCCAAGTGCAAATTTGAGTTAATGATTTGCGCATCTTCCATTTGCGCAATGTTTTCCCCCTTTTGGGGAATACATCATGTTGTGTTTGTCTTATTTATCAGTATTGACTTGAACCTTTTTAACCTTTTTAATCCCTGTAAAACATGTCGAGATATATATTTGAATTTTAATAGGTCTATTTATACATGGATGAAAAATCAGCTCACATCCTTTGCAACAAGATTAGACTTGGCACTCCAGGATAAACACATAATAAAGACTGAAATGAGAAAAATAAGATAAAGGAATGTCAGGATACACGGCCAAAAATATTTAAAAGTTGGCTGTAGGACTGGCCGAACTTGTGATAATAGTGCATCGTAACAATAGTGCAATGTAAAGTCGTGTAATATTTAGAAGCATCAACAACAACAAAATCTCACCTGTCAAGATATATATTTTTCAGTTTTATGTTCTTGATAGGGTGGGGATGGCCCTGGGGAAGAAACTTTCCCTTCACCTTTTAGTCCTTGTTTTAAGGGACCTGTAGTACCAGAGGGCAATAGTGGAGCTCTGGGGAGAAGAATTCTTTTATGATATTGATTGCTTTGTTGCAGTATCTCAAGCCGGCAATGTTATCCAGACTGGGCGCAGAGCAGCCAATGATTTTCTGGGCTGTGTTGATGACTCTGAAAGTGTTTTTATGTACACATCAGTCAAGTCAAGTCAAGTCAAGTCAGTTCTAAGTACTTTGGATGACTTGTTGTTTTAAAGCAATGTGTTTTTGTGAAATTCCGTTAGAATTTTTTTCAGTTATGGATGTGTTGTTATGAATGATGTATTTGACATTTGACCATTAGATATTTTGGCTCACGCTATGAATTTAGCAGTGGCCTCTATTTATTTGTTTTAAATCTACCGGTATGTTTTGTTTGAAGAAGTTGTCCAAGTTTGTTTCTTTCCAGTTTTGTGGTTTTAGTTGTTTAGATAAATAAAATGTTACACGTCCAGGTAATGAATTACAATCCTTTAAAATTGTAAGTAGCAAAGGAATCTTGGCAGTCGTCGGGAATGTATGGCTTTTTGAGCCAGATATGGCTTTGTTCATGAGTACATGTGGCCCGGAGATAGAATTGGGTTCATAATAATCTTCTCTGTGACTTTCCTATTTTAGTGAATGCAAAGCCGAAGCAACGCAGAAAATAGTTCATCCAGTCCGAAATATATATCAAAAGGCAAAGTTTCAACTACAGTTTTCACTAGCAGTGTTACACGAACAGGCCCTGTTTTGGCTGTACGTCCTAAATAATCCTTTATCTTGAAGTTCATCAATCAATATCTGTTTACTGTTGATATGCTTTATGACAGGGATGTCAAACTCAGTTTGGCCCTAAGTCCGATCCAGACCTTCTGTTTTCAGGCGGGCCTGATCATTATAAGATGGTCAACTCCAAATTATTAGCCTTGATGCTTTATCGTTCAACTTACATTAGTAACCCTGCGTATGTATTATAATCACTGATGACAAGGTTTCTTTTCTAAACACATTTACAACACTATGGCTTGACTATTTAGACAACCGCTTTTTGTTTCTTAAAAAGGCTTATTGTTCTTTTTAGAAAATTTACTGCTGTTTCCAATTTCACGATAAAAATTGACACGACTAGTATTTTAGTCTCTTTAGTAGAAGTTCACCAGTTCCAGGCTCAAACAAGCACATGCTGTTGTTGTTTTTCAATATTTTGGAGATGGATTGTGTTTTTCATGTAAAAATAGAGTGCACAATCAAATGTACTGCTTTTATGTACAAAAAAAACATGTACAAAAAAAAAAAATATATATATATATATATATATATATTTTTTTTTTATTTTTTTTTTTTTTATATCTAATAATGAAAAAACGTTTTGTGGGCATTGAATGTGTTGACTGGTTCGCTTTAACATCTGAATGCAGTTTTACACTTAAACCAACTCACCACTTGACTCTACCTTTGAACAACCGACAGGCTTCATCAAGTCGGATCTGCGGCGGCAGAAAGCAAACGAATTGGCCAAAGCAGAAGTAAGTGCGGGAGGCGGAAACTGCTCGTGATCACTCTTCCTGTCGACGTCTCGTATGCGCGCCTCTCTAAAAATATTTTTTGTTGTTTTTGCTATGACTCCTGCATGCCGTCTTTTCCCATTTCCATGCAAATACAATAGCTTATACAATACAACAATACCTTCAAATAAAATAAACATTTCATTTCATGCTTGAAATGAAGTTTCAGCACAAAGTGTAAAAGTTCCTGGTAAGAGCTCTGAGCTTTGTGTTAAAATATTATCTCCAATTACTGTTTAATGGCTTGAGTGCGAGTAAGTACTGATTGCAATTTACTAATGCAATTTACCTACTAATATCAACCGGAGAAATGGAGTTATGCTAAAATTCTTGATTACTAGTTCAACCATCTTTTAAGAGTGGAGGCACCTTGTTTGATAATAAACCTTTATATAGAATGGATGTTTTTTGCAAGGTTTAGATAAAGACTTTGATTGTCGATGGCATTTTCTGAATAAGTGAAACTGCTGTACATGACTTTGACCCTCAAAAATTTTTAATTTTTAATTTGTTGTAATAGCTTTAAATTTGTTGTGGCAAGATGTTTGAATATGACGGAAACGACATGCAATAAGATTATTAAGATCTTATAAGCATGATTTAAATAATAAGTGTCAAACGGACAGAACTTGACTGTCAGGTGGTGCAATGTAGTCTGCGTGGGGATATTTCTGTAGATTTTTCACTCTGCTTTTCACAGTTAAGTCCGCTAGAGAGCGCCCTTTCTATTTAAATGACATTCGGAAACCCTCCGTTTTGCTTAGGATGTTAAATAAACCATACCTGTCAACCTCCACGGCTCAATGCCCTTACAAACTCGTATTTTCCCTTAAAAAATACAAAATAATCTAACACCATATTTCTTTTTTCAAACATGTTTATGTAGTTTAACATGGTATAGTGTACACGTGTTTCGTTTTATCATTCTGTACATATTCTTAATAAATGATGAAATTACAAGTGTTGCTTAATTACTACAGTGTTCTCTATTGTATGCCACTGTTGCCTTCCTTGCTGACATGAGTATATCTTTTGATGGTTGAAGGTCACAACAATTGCCTGGGTAATTCATATTCACCTGCAAGTAGGTAACAAGTGTGTCTTCTGACATGCTCTTTAAATCATAGAAACCGGAGGCAGCTACTTTTACGTCTATTTTGCAAGCAACTCAATACGAATATTCCACACCTTTCTTCGAAGCGTGTATCAATCCCTCGTATCGTCCTGACATTTGCTCCCACTCTTTGTGATGCTTGCCTCTTTCATTTAACTTACGGCGTTTTAATTCAGGTTTGGCCATTGCGACTTGATGATTGTATCCAAAGAAAATTCAAAACTATGTTGTAATGCTTTCGCTTTGTTTACGTGTGATCGTAATGATGCATGATGGGAAATCCCCAGGCGGCAGAAGCGTGTGCACAGTAGCATCAAACCGCTTGCTTCGTTTGCAATGGAAAAAACCATACCGAGATAGAGGCTACCGCGGCGAACGCGTTTGACTTGATTGATTTGTCGTTTCGTGATAGTCGGTGTATACTGCATGGTACCCATGATTGACAAATTTGCGTTTTTCCGTACAGATTTTCTTGTATGTCGTACATGTCTTAAAATGCATAATAAGTGCTTTGTACAGCAAAAACGTACAGGTTGACAGGTATGCATAAACATGTGTCCACATTAAAAGAAATATAAAAAAATTGGACTCTTTTCGAACTGATTTGTTGCTTTTTTTTTTAACCATTGCCCCCTTAGAAAACGTAGTCACAATTCAATTTAGGATTATTTGGAGCATTTAAGACCATTTTTTATACAGTATTCATTGATTTGGGTTGGATGCAGTTTAGTTTTGTGGGAAATCCTTAGAAAGTTCGGACTGAATGTACTGCTGACTTTGAAATCGTTTGGTCTGGAGTAGTAGACTTTAGATCTGCAATACTTGAAATGCATTTTTCTAAAATTACCAGTTAATGCCAAAGTTGGTCGCTTGCTTCCTGTCTGCACGTGCAACTGACTACCCTTTTTCAATGCATATATGACAAAGCTTTCTTTATAATCATCACAAGAATGTCTGATTGACTGTGTTTGACCTCTTTGCCACTAATTTCATTGAACTGGGAACAACTCATAAGGTGTCTCGCTTTGCCACAAGCTGTCGCTCGGTTGCCATGGCAAGGAATGATGGGCTTGTGATTTTTAGGCGGAGGCCAGGATTTCTGGACGAGACTACGGCACCACGGCATTAATCTCCACAACGCAGATGCCTCCTACAGTATAAAGTGTTCTGTGCGCAAACATACCATAAACAAATTTCATCAAATCGTGGCGCTACCCGCTGAAGCAAAGGTAATGATCATGTACCAATCCCTCTTGCTTTTTATCCGCTGCTGCTTTTTCGCGCTTTCGAAACAATCACGGGTTGCACAAATGAAATCAAGCTCCACTGTGAAAGCCCTTGTGTTTAAATTTAGGAATAATGGCCACCATACAGTGTCTGTGATGTCATTTTTAGAAAAAAAAGTTTTGTTGTCCTTGCATTTTGTATTTATTTTGTTTACATAAAAATGAGAGATTCTTTCAAGTATATATCTTGATAACTGCTGTTATTATTTTCATAATGTTATTCTTCAAGCTAAATATCTGAGATATTAATTCTAATAGAAGCACATTTTAATTTCCCAAACATGCTAAACATTGTCATAGTTATTTGAAATGTTCATTGGACTGAACACTTATTTTTTTTTAATTAAATGTTGATGGATTAATAGCACGTGTTGATAAATCATATATGTATAATTATATTATATAATATGGATGGATATAGATTTATGTTTAAACATGTTATATACATTTTCCTTATCTACAGGGACTATCAGGCAACATGAACGGGAGTTTGTGTGCACGCCCAATAATCCAAGAAGCAAAGCTCTAATTCAGTGGCACTGTGACGGAAACCGTTTACATGGGAAAACCACACTTTGTACATAATTGTCTATTTTGATGTAATTCGGATTTTTTTTTTCACAAACCTAAACACAATCATTCTGTATCCTGTAATATCAGCAAATGAAATGTCTCAGACAATTGTTCTTTGTACATTGACAATTTTGCCGCCATCAGTATTTAAAGTGGATTATGTGAAAATTTGAAATATGTATGACTGCTTTCAAGAGAATTTGTGCTCAAGACCACTCTTGGTTAAATTTAATGTGATTTTTGAATGAATTTCATTTTCATGCACACACTACACTTGTGCGTATAGTGGAAATGTTTATATAACTGTTGTTTACTTTTTAACTGGATATGGAACAGATTTAATAAAACATAATTTGTACCTTATTGGGAATTGGAGTTTGCCTTTTTGCCACAAGGTAGCATTATTGCAACATATTTAAAGGTAAATACTTTGTGTTTTTAAACATTATAGATTATGATTTTTACATTTAATTGTAAGCCGAGTACAAATGTATAACATTCTATTCAATATTATTTTTAACAACTTGAAATCAAATCAAAATCCAGCCTTTTTGATGTCTTACGTCACACTGCTAAGCAGGTGCCTTAGATCAAAACAGATACCGCAAATAAGCCGTGATGTCATATCAGACAAGCAGAGTGGTTGCTCTTGAGACGGACGGATATTTTCATTTCAAAACCAGGTTTTAAATCAGAATTGTTTTACATCAATGTAATTGACTCCTTAAGACAGGGGTCATCAACCTTTTTGAAGCTAAGAGCTCATCTTTGTCACTGGCACCAGTTTAATATTCATTTCTAAAATGGCTTTGTCACAAAATGTTGCACTCTTAAATTGGGCTGCAACAATAAATCGATAAATTTCATTAAAATAATTATTAAAAGTTTTGGCAACGACTTGGATCATCGATTCGTTCGCTGTCGTCTCAAGCACGTCTTTTCAATGCAGTTAATGCTTGTACAACCCCTGGCAAAAAGTATGGAATCACCAGTCTTGGGCAAGCCCTCACATTTTATTCTGTTGAAAAAACTCGGATCACAAACATGAAACAATTGTAAGGTCATTCCAAAATACAACATATTGGTATTCAGAAACACTAAAAAAGTACGAAAAACATTGCAATGGTCAGGAAATGTTACTTTTATAGAGCAAGTGCAGGGAAATAAATGGAGATACTCAATTCTGTGGAAAAAAATAGAAACAGTGCAATTTGAGTAGAAAATAAGGACACACCCAGTCGATTTCCTTTCTTGATTTGGGTACCTTCAGACTAAGTCTGCTTATTAGTCAGCAGTTAAAAAAAGGGCAGTTATCACACCTTGGAGGGATCCTGGACTCAGTGAATTAGCAAAATTATGGCTCTAAAAAGAGAGATGTCTCTTTAGACCAAAAATAGGATCATCAAACTTCTTGAAGGTAACTACTCGTATGGTTGCCAAAGATGTAGGGTGTTCACAGTCAGCTGTATCAAAGATTTGGACCAAATACAAATGGCATGAGAAGCCTGTTAAAGTTAAGTGCACCTGTAGGCCAAGAAAGACATAAAGGTAAACAACTCAAGGCCATATGTTTTAAAAACAGAAAATGCACAACAAGACAAATGAAGAGGAAATGGGAGGAAGTTGGACTTAATTTATGTGGCAGAACTGTGCAAAATCGCTAAAAGCTAAATGGAAACCATCGTTGACGCTTAAACACAAAAGTACAAGACTGCAATGGGCTAACGAGAGTCAATCATGGACTTTGGATGACTGGATGAAGGTTTCTTCAGGGATGAGTCAGGAATCTGCATTGGACAAGGTGATGATGATGGAACGTTTGTTTAGTTCCATTCCAGTGAGATTTACAAAGAAGACCGCCAAACGAAAACATCAAAATTCCCACAGTCCTTAATTAATAAATGGGGCTGCATGTCAGGCAAAGGCACTGGGGAGATGGCTGTGGTCAAATCTGCAATAAATGCAAGTTTACAAGTTCACCAGGTCATTCAGTGCCAAATCAAAATGTGTTTATATAACACTTTTCAGATACCAAATATTCACTAAAGGTTCTGTATAAAAACTTTCCATATACAAGGTTCAGACATTGGATTGATGAGTAGACAAATACATATATTTGACCTAATACCTTCACTTAATGTACAGTTCATAATTTGCCACAAGTTATTATACAGAGATTTGGGGAAGTAAATAAAAGATCAACATAAAATCACAAATTTGATTATAGACGAAAGCTATTAGGATTGTGCATCACGCTGGGATGAAAAAACATACAAACCACTCATTCTGTCTGGTATCTTGCTCCAGCCTTCGGTATCTATCCCGTTTGTCTCCTCCTGTCCGGTATCTTGCTCCAGTGTCCGGTATCGATCCTGTCCTTCCCGTCCAGTATCTACCCGTGTGTCCTGCATCAATCCCATCTGTTCTGTCCGGCCTCGATCTTGTCTGCCTCTGACTTTTGTCTCACTTCTTCCGCCCAGCAATCGCTGCATCTCTGGCGTTTGTGTTCACGCGTATGACTGCCCCATTCCAGTAAAATAAAGCGTCTGTGAAAATGTTATGCGTCGGGGTCCTCCGTCTGTGTGGGTTCTGATATACCTGTATATTATCCAATATGCTATTTTGTGCTCTATTTGTTTATCTGTCCAAAACATCAATATTAGAATAAAGATTAAAGAAATTAAAAATGTTTTTTTTTTTTTGTAGAATCTGATTCGTCGATTAATCGGAAAAAAAAAAAAAAGATCAACCAATTCTTCGAGTATTAAAATAGTCCTTAGTTGCAGCCCTACTCTTAAATGGCTTTAACTATGACTTTTTGTGTAAAGCGAAACATTAAATGACGAAGTAGGGTGCCGGCGTACACTTGAAGGCTTTCCCTTATGCACTTTTTGCATTTGATTGTTCAGGCGGAAACCATAACAGCTCATTTCCCCTCCGTTAGCGGAGGTGTCGCTGACACATGACATTTTCCTACTGTACAAATTACACAAGCGCTAATTGGAGCGTGGCGGCTTTCAAAGCTGAATCCTGTATGGAGCCTTTTTCGTGTCAACCTAAACGAGGGCTCAATGACTGGCCGCTTTCATGCTAGAACGGATCATTTCCTATGGCTTTGCATCCATGCTGTGCTACATGATGCGATACCCTGAAATTGTATTCAGGCGTCTGTATGATTCATTCCATTTACACTGATGCAGCATTTTGGGTTAAAGAGAGACAAACTGTTTAACATTTTAAAAGCTCAGATTTCAAATTTTTATGCCAGAACGTTTAATTCAGGTGTCTGACTGAACATCAACAATATGAACAGAACCATGGATATAATTTAAGTCATTCGACTTCTCCCAAGGGGCAGCACGGCGGCGCAGTGTTTAGCGGGTGTGTGGCACAGTTCTGAGGCCATGAGATCGAACCTCCTGTGTGGAGTTTGCATGTTCTCCCCGGGCACTCCGGTTTCCTACCACATTCCAAAAACATGCATGCCAGGTAAATTGGCTTGTCCAAATTGTCCCTAGGTGTGAATGGGCGAGTTGTCTGTCTCTGTGTGCCTTGCGACTGGCTGGCAACCAGTTCAGGCAACCAGTTCAGGGTGTCCTCTGCCCACTGCCTAAAGATCGCTGGGATGGGCTCCAGCACTCCCGCGACCCTACTGAGGATAAGCGGCGCAGATAATGGATGGATAGACTTCTCCCAAGGAAAAGTCACTTGTCTTAATGCTAAAACCCAATTGAGGGTAAACGGCATATTCCCATTGTTCTATTGGCAGATGATTTTCGTTATTTTAGGGTATTTTCAATTCTTGATATTTATCCAATTCACTCTTATACCTGTCAGGTACCAGGACAGGAAGCAGAACCCACTCGCGTAACGTTACTCACAGTTTATTGGGGAGAAGAGAAAGGAGCGCACACTCGATCCGGAGATCGTTGGTTGCGTGGAGTAGATTGCTCAGAAAGCGGAAGTGGTCAAAATCAAACAGGTCGGGGCGGGAGCAAAACAGGAGCGAAAACACAGGAAAAACGGAGATTCTCAGGGCTTGGCGTGTCAAAACAGAGTTTCGCAGACGCTCCGACAAAAAGCGACTCACAGGACAGCGTCTAAGTAGTCACAGGGAGCAATCCGTCAATGAGTTTCAGCTGGTGTCCATGGGCGGGGCCAATTGGGCGCCCTGGCAACTGTGACGGAAGCTGGCGCCACACGGCGGGGCCAATTGGGCGCCATGGCAAACGTGACAATACCATGCCCCCCTCCCTAACACATTTTTAACTATGCAGTTTTGAGCTTCAAGCAAAAAAATAAGACAAAGGGTTATAAATATAATAATTCAGATACAATTTGGTAAAATAATAAATTCAATAGTTCTTTAAAATGAGAAAAATAATGTAAGAAATGTAATTTCATAAATGAGTACGAGAAAATACAATAACATAAGACGACATTGTCCGATTTTACTTCAAACTGAGGTCAGCTGAGATTACATTGCATGTGTTTGTTACACATGTATTGTCTTGTCTTGATAAATGTAATGTTTAGCTCTCTGGTCTCCCTATCTCTGATAAGTTTATATTTTAGTAGACCCTCAAAATTAAGACATTAATGAATTTTGAACTTGTTAAGAGAACGGAAGATGACTGTACAAAAATACCCTCACAATGCCTAATTCTGGTCTTAAAGCCCTGAGCCCTTTCTTTTTATTAGATCTGAGATTACAAAAAAACAGAACCACCTGAAAGAACAGCAACAATATTGGCCGATAGTGATGGTATAAATAGTGCATAAAAGTCCAAATAAGGAACTGGCATTCCATGCTATCTCTTTTGCAGGTGTCCAAGATTATAAACAGAATAAGCTTATAACTCTCACATTACAAGTTTTTAGCTGGTGCAAAACCTAAGACTAGGACAACTTTGGTGAATTTTATTTGTGCCAAATATTCCTGCTTGGACTCATTGTGACTCCAAGAGTCAAGAAGAAATTTGCGGGTCTGATGACCAGTGTTGGTAATAACGCTGTTATAAGTAACGCTGATACGTAACAATGTTATCTTCTTTGGTAACGGGGTAATCTTATTTTCTCTGAGGTTTCTGTTATTGACGATCAAAATCCATGCATTGCTTTGGCCGCTGAATGGCAAGGGCAGCGTGCCCTCGCCAATCTGTTCTGCGGCAAGTTTTTTTCGCTCTTCTCAGAGTTGTTTTACGTGACTCCGTGTCTTTTTGGATCATGTCACCATTCAAAATAGCGACTACCATATAGTTGGATAGTGAATATGAATATCGTGTTTACTAAGACCGGAAAGGAAAAGCGAATAAGGGCTGAGATTTGACAGTCGCGAACGAAACATCGCTGGAAGTTAACGGAAGCCGGGATCCTACCAATCAACAGCTGGGTCCCTCTGAGACGCCTTTTTTCTCTTATGATTGGTCAAAATGCATTTTGGGGGATTCTGTGTTGTTGTCTTTAAATTTGTTAAGCCTAAAAAGCTTAAAATCGTTTCGTATTTTATCTTCTTTTTGTAGACTTAAAAATATTTTAATTATTTCCTTTGTTTTTCAGTGGCAATGTGTTTATATTGTCTATTTTTCGCTGTTGTCTTTTTTTCTTTTATTTTTCTCCCTTTTTGCACAATGTTACATAACAATTGGTAATGTCGGGAATAAAGCAACAAACCAACCTAAAGAGCCGCTTGGGACCTAAGAGATCATCTATCTTTTTAGTGAGCCGAGCTGATAAAGCCGGTTCTCTAAACATAGTCAGAATTATCCTGCTTGCTCAGGAAATTTCAAATTATTTGACATACAACTTCTTTTTAAAGTAATGGAAATAGTTTCCCTAGTAAATAGCTACTTTTACTATAGAGTAATTCAGTTACTAACTCTTTTTGGAAGAAGTAGTAAGTAAGCATAACCGATTACTTTTTTAAACAGTCTCCATTTGTGCCTCGGTGCAGTGTTAAATCTAGACTTCAGACTTATTTACAGTATATACACTATAGCTTAGGGCTGCACAAGTAATCAGAATCTAATGGATATAGCGATGTGATGCAGTGCGATTGTAGAATCCCAAGACACTGCGTTTTTTCACAGATTTATAGTTTCATGTTTGTGAGTGATGGGGTGTTTGGCCAACCAGTTCGGGTTATAACGACGCAAGGCAATCAGAGGCAAGTTTTAACCACATTAGCAGTGTCTGAAACTCATGACAAAAAGTTACCGGACACCAGGGCAGACAACTCTGTAAAGCTGCCTGCCCAGCCATAAAGTCGCCTGTCCCATTTTTCACAACTTGAAACACAATAAGACGACTGATTGCAAAAAACCCATTGTTGCAAAGTATTAAGGATTGATACTCAGAATATATAACAGTCAAGTCAAGTCAAGTCATGTTTATTTGTATAGCCCTTAATCACAAAGAGTCTCAAAGGGCTGCACAGATCAGAGACTATTGCAAACTACAGACTATTATGACACCATCCCCTCATCTAAAACCTACATGAGGGCAAATAATACACATATTATCAACATAAAATATAAGTTATTCATATGCTGTAGAGTAGAAGTGTGTTTTAAGCTTAGATTTAAACATTTCCACTGAGGTTGCAGATTGAATCTCAGGGGGAAGAGCATTCCACAGCACCGGGGCCCGGATGGAGAACGCTCTCGAACCTGCGGATCTCTTCTTGGCTCTTGGGATTACTAGTAGACCAGCGTTTTCAGAGCAAAGTCTCCGGACCGGAACATAGGGGGAAAATAAATCTGAAAGATAAGAGGGAGCAAGTCCATGCATGATTTTGTATAATACCAACAGAACCTTAAAATCTAACAGAACAACTTCTAACAGAACAAAACTTTAAAATTAAGTTTATCATAAATCTAATAACATTCATTGCATGTATATGACATCACTGTTTTCCATCTGCCATCAGTATGTACCTGTAGGTACTCATTTTCATTCATGTAATGTTTGCGTTGCGTTGCCTGCTACAAGCCACGTGAACTCCTCTTTCCACGAAGCTTTTAATGTACCTTTATGTTTTGTATCGTCATAAATTTTGTTAGCTTCTTTTGAATCTTTCTTCTGGGGCTGAGGTTTTGGCCTGATTCCTAACCACTTATCCAATTTTATGCTGTGTTCTCTGTGCATCTACTTTGGAAAATGATATGCTGATGCACAACCTTATAACACTCGGGAAAGTCCCAAAGCAGGAAGGTATTCGATGCAGGCTTCTTATAGGCTATTCTGCCGAAATCAAAATAAAGCAAACGTTTAATTTGAAAAAAATGTGATTAAGGTCCATACTAGACTTGCAATTTATGGGGGACAAAAGGAAAATAAGCAATATATAAACTGATTTATTTGATCTATTTATTTAACAGACCTGGACAACCTCAATTAGAATGATTATGTGTTACATATTTTTTGTGGTTAGTCTTTGCCAAACATGCATATATTTATAGTAAACACATGCTCTGAAATGGCTATTTCACTTGAATAGAGAAGTTGCATTTTTGGGAAGTAGCAAAAGCTAGTTTTTTAAGTGTGTGTGGTTCTGTTCAGGCTTGTGTAAAAGTGTCCACACGTGTGGAAATTGATTAGGCTGTTATGAAGCTGGCCTGCTGAAAGGCCTGAGTGTTTCAAACAGGCGTCATGTTTACATCCCCACAGTCAAACTAGTTACTGGCTAAGAACTCTCTTTTATTAACCTACTCTTATATTTGGCCCAGGAAGAACAAATACCCCTTGGTCAGTGCCGTGGTCAAGTACCATTGGGTATTTTGAGGGAAAGTAATGCATTATGGGATACATGAAGGCTCCATTGTATACTTTAGTTCTGTTATTTTTTTACTATTCTTTCCGAATCCAAGTTGTTTTGCCCACTAACACAAACGTTCAATCGAACTCTGCTGCGACAAGAAACGAACGAATGTCATGTGGCGTGAGGCCGCGTTGACCTTGTAAGGTGCTAAAATAGGCCGGAGGTTTGCTGATTCACAGCACTTATCTAATCAATAAGCCTCATGGGCGCGTTACGTGGACGTTTCGAAATAGCTGATCAATAATCGTCAGTCAGCAATCCATGCTGACTTTTAGTGGAAACTATTTGCTCATATAGTGACTCTTCTATTAGACTTTGCACCCTTGTAATTGATAGTTACCAGGATGTAACAAAACCAAGGATTTTAATACACTGTTAAAATCAGTTTCAAGCTTTTACTTTTGAGAAGCTGCAAGTGGCATTTTGATGAGATATTAAGCAAAATTTAGTACTGAGTCACTCTATTAGTAAATACATTTAAATTAAAAACATATATATTTTTTAATTTCATGTTTTTCAACTTATCATTTTCAAAGTTAATCCTTTTTTATTCCAAAATCTAACCTTCAATGTTGCTGGGTTACATTCAAAATATATCTGTAATATCTAAGAGATAAGGGGAAAAAAAAAATTATATATATATATATATATATATATATATATATATATATATATATATATATATATATATATATATATATATATATATATATATATATATATGTGTGTGTGTTCAGGATTCTAAACATGCCTTTATAAGGAATGCATTTTGAAAGAATGATCTAAGATCTATATAATATAATATAATATATATATATATATATATATATATATATATATATATATATATATATATATATATATATATATATATATATACATATATCATGTTAGAAATAGTCTTTTTGAAATCATGGCTCATGGATTCTTTAACCAACTGGGTCATTTTGGCACCACTTCCTGTAGTGTGTCTTTGGCTACTACATCCTGGCAGTGCCCAGAGCCACCAGATCCCCTTAGCCTCCAGATTTTACTCAGATACAGCACTATCATCATCTGGTTGCTTCTGATTTTTAGGGTAAAGCACCATCCCACTCTTTACAGATGAGCTGGACCTTAGCATTAAATACATGACCTTTTTCAGTTATTGATTTTAAAATATAATTGCAGTGATTTATCCTAATTATGTTATATTTTATAATTTTTTTCTTGAGAATTATATCTTTTGCATAATTCTTAAAATTGTCAGTTATTACCAAAATCAAAAAGTAAATTTGTAAAATTCTGAAAAATCTGGTGTTTTTTTTAACATTATCCTGGTTTTGGGCCTAAACATTCTTTGAATTTTTAAACAAACAACAAAATAAAACATTGACTTTAAAAGATTTTGCTTCTGAAAAATGTTGAGGAAATTTAGAAAATCTAAAATTAATTAAAAAAGTAAATAATGCAATATATATTTAACTTGGGCAAATGGTGTAAAACAATTAACAGTCCCTGGGATTTTCCAGTTGCGTTGCAAAAGAACCTTGACGATTTGCATTTGGGATCTGTGGGCGCCCTATCTCAAATATCTGAACATCAATTAGATTAATGAAAGTAATGGATAACCTTTGCACATTCTTTATCATTTCAGATAACGTAATTCTCAGGCAAACATAGTAAATACTTGTTTAATATAACCAAATTAGAAATTCTGTAATCAAAGTGCTTTGTGGTGGGCTGTGAGTGCATGCACGACACACAAAACAACAACTGCTAAATCACTTTAACTTTGACTTGACATCCTGCCTGCCCACTTTAGAGTGCCTCATTGTCAGCCATAAGTGTTTAAAATGTGAATATTTGTCTAAAGTTCACGGATCACTGGGTAATCATACTGTCTATGCTACTTGATTCATCCTGAAGGCAACACAACCAGGAAGTAGATGTTTTTTTATATACTTTAATACAACTCGAGTAAATAAAATTAAAGCACTTCATTAAATCAACATAAAATATACGATATCCAAAATACTCACACCCAAAAATAATATAAAATAAATAAACCTGACTGTTTGGAATTAAAAAAAAACTGTGTACAAAAATTAAACAACCTGGAAGTAAACGTGTCCTAGCAGCAGCCCCACGTTGACACCAACACTATGCTACCGGTATGGTTTCTTTTTTCTTTTTTATAATAATTATTAGTCAGGCACCACTGAGGACACAACTTGAGACAACTTTCTGGCCTTTTTAGGTCATGGCAAAGTTCGCACCAGTCCATTCCTTGATGCTGTTGGCCCACTTTTTTCTAGTCTTCTGCCCTGGAGAACCATATTGGCCAGTCCTGATGATCTTGATTTAATAACCATCCATCTATTATCTGCACCGCTTATCCGCAGTAGGGTTGCGGGGGTGATGGAGCCCATCTCAGCTGTCTTCTGGCAGTGGACAACCTGAACTGGATGCTAGCCAATTCGCTCCCTCATTCACACCTAGGGACAATTTGGACCAGCCAATTAACCTGACATGTATGTTTTTGGAATGTGGGATGAAACCGGAGTGCCCGGAGGAAACCTACGCAAGCACGGGGAGAACATACAAACTCCACACAGGAGTTTCGATCTCATGACCTCAGAATTGTGCCGCATACACGCTAACACCACTGCGCCGCCGTGCTGCCGATTTAATATTTAATATCAATATTTTATTTGATCCTAAAATCCTATCGATTTCACTGTTAAGTTGAAGACTCGTAGGGCCTTGGCGGAGGTCTACTCTATAATGAAGTGACATTTCACGATCCAAGAACATCAAGCTTACACGATAAACGTCTTCACAAAAGCGGAAAGCGAATGGATACTTTAGTGGTTTTGAGTTGGCCAGCAGCTCCATAGCGCCGCGCTTCCAAGATGAAGTCATTGTTCTAAATCTTTTCAGCTGCTTGATTTCCTTTTTATCACGCCGCCGTGACGCAAAACACTCCGCTGCTCCGAAGCTGATATCATCGGATGTACGGAAATGAAGCTTCCGTAGCGCCCGTTTTCAGTCGGTCCAAAGTGATCTGACAAATAAACCTCATGCAAATCCGAATATTTGATTCGATGCATTATTGATGCTGCGTGACTTGGCTCGTGACGCTGTTGGACGTCTTCTCCAAACTTCCACGGGGTCGTTCCCACGGAGTTCCGTTTAAATGTGCTGAGCTCGGTAGTTTGAGAATTGCAAAGCGATCACAACCTCTTTGATGTCACGTCTTCAAATAAAAGGCTTAGCCTTTGGCTGGCGTTGGCTTATTATCGTTTGCAGTCAAAAGCAGGTTAGATCCTTTGCACTTTTTGTTGTGATTGTAGGAACTTGCGCCCTCCGGTGTCATCTCCCGTCATGCACAAAATGGTGCCTGAAACTTGCCTTTCGCCCCGTCAATCCTTTCCCGCCAGCTGCCCCGAGTGTTAACTGCTAATCCTGGAGCGATTGTATTCTTCCTGCGCTTGGCCCGGTGGAGCATTCCGAGCAGGCTCTGTGTGTTCTGCTTTGTCAGGAAAAGGGCAGTGGAAGTTGCGTCCTCTTTGCTTCGGACATGGATGTGCTCACGAGCATTTACTGACATATTCAGAAGAATTTGAGGTTCTCAATTAATCCCTCTAAAAACGAATCTTTCTTTGCATTAAAACACCGACATAAAAATATTGGTATTCAGTACTTGTAATATTGCTTGCAGTACTTTAAGTACTAGTAAAAGTACTTGTGATATTAATATATAAGAAATTACATCTACCGTATTTTCCGCACTATAAGGCGCACCGGGTTATAGGGCGCACCCCGAAAAAATAGTTTTTGGTCCTATATTTGGCATACATAAGACGCACCGGATTATAAGGCGCTACAATAGGAACGTCGACAAAACAGTCAGATAGTTCAGTCAAACTTATTACCCCCTTAACATTCCCAAAGCTTGCAAAGACGCAAATACACGTGCGGATGCGGTGTCCGTACGATGTCACTCAAATGCATCGTTCCATCATTCGGAAGGTTAAAGTCTTGGGATTCAAGAAATGCCAACCATTCCTTAGTTTCTATTTTCGCTCGCAACTTTACTGTGCATATGACAATAAACACTTGGAATTGAGTTTAATTTAAAAATAGACACTCCATTCCATCCATTATCTGCACCGCTTATCACAGAAACATCGAGTTCAGTCTGAAACAAGATACAGGGAAAATATAAAGCCGAAGTAGCTCACCGAAGTCGTTGTGTTCAATAACAATGTGCAGCCATGGTCCTCTTATATCCGTGAGTTTAGTAAATCCAGGAGAATAAAATATTTACAAATACAGAATAGTAAAAAAATGCTTTCTGTATGCCGTCAACGATGTGCTATACGCATTCATCTTTTTCGGCCAATTGCAGGCTTTGTTTTGCCGCTTCAGCCAATGCCAGCCTGTAAATGATAAAAAGGATCCGCCCCTTGACCTCCGAATAACTTTAGCCAATAGTGATCGAGTCAACTGATGATTGACACATTGGTTAGCCAATGAAACGCCGGTAAATAAATCCCAGCATACACCGCGGACTACTTGGCGTTCGGGGGAAAATCTAGTCGGCGGCTGCAAGTTAGTTGGAAGACTTTGCGAATTAATATTGATCCATAAATAAGGCGCACTGTATTATAAGGCGCATGGTCAGCTTTTGAAAAAAAATACCGTATTTTCCGCACTATAAGGCGCACCGGGTTATAGGGCGCACCCCGACAAAATAGTTTTTGGTCCTATTTTTGACATACATAAGACGCACCGGATTATAAGGCGCTACAATGGGAATGTCGACAAAACAGTCAGATAGTTCAGTCAAACTTATTACCCCCTTAACATTCCCAAAGCTTGCAAAGACGCAAATACGTGTCGAGAACAGATGCGGATGCGGTGTCCGTACGATGTCACTCAAATGCATCGTTCCATCATTCGGAAGGTTAAAGTCTTGGGATTCAAGAAATGCCAACCATTCCTTAGTTTCAATTTTCTTTTTCGCTCGCAACTTTACTGTATATATGACGATAAACACTTGGAATTTAGTTCAATTTATAAATAGACACTCCATTCGATCCATTATCTGCACCGCTTATCACAGAAACATCGAGTTCAGTCTGAAACAAGATACAGGGATAATATATATAGCCGGAGTAGCTCACCGAAGTCGTTGTGTTCATAATAATGTGCAGCCGTGGTCCAATTATATCCGTGAGATTAGTAAATCCAGGAGAATAAAATATTTACAAATACAAAATAGTAAAAAAATGCTTTCTGTATGCCGTCAGCCACGTGCTATACGCATTCATCTTTTTCGGCCAATTGCAGGCCTTGTTTTGACGTTTAAGCCAATGCCAGCCTGTAAATGATAAAAAGGATCCGCCCCTTGACCTCCGAATAACTTTAGCCAATAGTGATCGATTCAACTGATGATTGACACGTCTTTTTTGGCCAATTGCAGGCTTTGTTTTGCCGTTCAAGCCAATGCCAGCCTGTAAATGATAAAAAGGATCCTCCCCTTGACCTCCGAATAACTTTAGCCAATAGTGATCCATTCAAATGATGATTGACACATTGGTTATCCAATGAAATAAATCCCAGCATACACCGCGGACTACTTGGCGTTCGGGGGAAAATCTAGTCGGCGGCTGCAAGTTAGTTGCAAGACTTTGCGAATTAATATTGTTCCATAAATAAGGCGCACTGTATTATAAGGCGCATGGTCAGCTTTTGAAAAAAATAAAGGCTTTTAGGTGTGCCTTATAGTGCGGAAAATACGGTAAGACTTTTAGGTGCGCCTTATAGTGCGGAAAATACGGTACTCGTAAATCACTTTGATCACTCTTTTTTTTCTCTATCTCTAACTGTTTTTTTCTCTTCTCCCATTTTTTTTTATCTTTCTGACTCTTTTTTTCTTTTTCAGTCCCTTTCTTTTCTTTTTCTCTCTTTTTCTGTCCCTTTTTCTTCCTTTCTCTCTTTATTGTTGTCACGACCAGAACAGGAGTAGGACCCAGGTGCGTAACGTTACTCACAAGTTTATTGAAATATAGAGGAAAGGCAGCGCCAGCGATCCGGTGTTTACTGGATACGGGAAGCAAGCCGCTCACGAGATCGGATCATGTTCCGAATGCGGAAGTGGATCTTAGATGGAAAAACAGGTCGTTAGCCGGGATGGGAGATCAGAACGTGGTCGGGGTCAAAAAAATGGGTCGTTAGCTGGGACGGTAGATCAAAACGTGGTCGGGGTCAAAAACAGGTCAGGTATTTCTCTTTCTGTCTCTTTCTCAGTCTCTCTTGTACTCACTTTTTATCTCGCTCTCTGTCTTCTGTCTTTCATTTTCTCCTTCTCTCTCTCTTTTTCTTTTCTCTCTCTCTTCTCTGTCTTTCTCTTCTTTCTAATTTAATAGTCCGGCCCCTGTGAGATTATTTCTCTGTAGAATGTGGTCCTCCTAGTCTATGGTGTCTCCTACCCAAGTCAGCTGGAATTGGTCCCAACTCCCCGATGAGCTTAGTGCGGTTAAGCGGTTCAGAAAATGAATGAATGAATGAATGAATGGTACATGTACTCTCGTACTTGTAGTAGTGTTGGATGTACTTTTACTATTACCATGTACGGCCAGTAGTAGTAATTGTAGTACTCCTAGTTGTAATACTTGAGTTTGTCACCCAGCATTTGTAGTATTGCCATTAGTACTCTGGTGCTTGTATTTGAGCTGACAGTATGTTTACTACTCCTACTAATATTTGTTGTATTTTTTCAGTACCTGTAGAACTCTTAGAGGGCACTGTTAGTAGTAGTCGTAGAGCTACTTGCAGTCGTGATGTAGTAACTGGTATTAGGACTGTAGTACCTGTATTAGTGTTTCTCGTACTACGACTACTACTTGTACTGATGGTAATACAAATAACATAGCTACACATATTTCACTTGGATCTAATTTCCTTTTGATTTTTAAAAACAAAGCCAACATTTCTGTCCTTTGCACTTGGCTACTACCTGTTTGGCTGCTTAGCAAAAGTGCTAGGAATGGAAATACACATTCCCCTTAACCTCAACTGTCAATTTAGCTGTAATCTAAGGACATCTTTCCCTAAAAACGACAGATAAAATAACCTTGTATAAGAAATGCTACTCCAGGTTATAGAACACTGAAGTCCAGTTTTTTCAGAAAAATAACTGCTCTCTCCCACGGAAGGAAATAGGCCAAAAGTATGCATCCTGAGTTTCCAAGCTATTCACTGTCAATCTGTCGGCTATTTCATACCCGTGCAGCCTGTTAGCCAGTTACCTTTGTAGTCCTCCGGCCCCGCCTCCTATCATTTTACATTTACTTTGCTTTAAGTGGAAAAGCAGGAAGAAGCTGCAGTGTGGCCTGGAAACTCAAAAGGATAAAAATGTCATATCTTTAGTGATGGAAGATTTACTTTAGCATAATCATTCCTGTAAAACCGATTTTGACTATGTTTTTTAAACCAAGTTCTACAATTTCCATTGTCATGATCCTTTAAGTTGAGAAATGGTGGACATTAGTGTTAAATCGTCGATTGGGATTTTGGAAAAATCGTAACCTAGCCACTTTCTGCGTTTGAGTCTTAAATGGACGGATGTTCAGTAAATTAACAACTCGGTGAGATCGGTTTTCATCGCTGGACGGTTTTATGGACTTTGTGGCAACGGACGGAAATTATGAAGGTTGGCCGGCCGGAATGTACTTGCACAGAAAATATGGAACAAAATATTTCATTTACGTTCTGTATCTGTCTTTTTTAGTGCATTAATTTTCGGAGCCAGGCTACCTGTGCACAGCTATCCTGCTTTTTGCTGGCTACAGATTTTTTCTTTGTTTGGATTTCAGGTTTGAACTTGCTTACAAATTAGTTTTTGTTGGCCTACACAAACGTTGACCCGGCAGACTATTTACTGGATTCTAATCTTTTCTGTTGCTTCTTGAGATTTCTTCAGACTATCAAGAATTGCGAGTCATAAAAGAGGAAATTACCTGATTTTATTTCCTTCTGTAAAGTACTGATTGACATATAATAACTACTAAAAAGTCCATTTTTTATATTAATTCCAGGCTGATTTACTAGCCAACAATTATTGATTATAATCAGAGGAGCTGCTCGACGTCGTGGACTCCCGACTCTGCGTATCTATTAATCACATTCTTTATGAGCCGCTCATTGTCATAAAGCGGCTGTGTAAGCGAAAGCTGTGGCACGATTCCAGTCCAAGAGAAGCGTGTTCTGGGGCCACATCTGCTCATGTATTTAACCGTGGTGCTGATGATGGTTTCGCCATGTGAGGCTCACTGACAACATACCTGAACATGCTCCAGAATTACTGCACTTTTTTTTCTCCATGAAAAAAGAAGGCATGTTCTGGGTTCATACACATGCTTGAAATCCTGGAAAATGTTTGAATTTTAATATTGTGTTTTCAAGGTTTGAAAATTCCTTGAATTTTAGGTGAACTGGTTTTTCTTGCAGCTTTCTTAGGTTAGATGATGACCTTGGATTTGGGCTTCAAATAAGGGTTTTGAACATTTTCAATGGTTCCAATTAAGAATTGGAGTTAGGGAAAGAAACTAAGGTTTAGCCTCCTTAATATCGTGTTAAAATCGATGTGGGGTGCTGAAATAGGGTTGGGACTAGGGTTTACAGCTTGAGTTAGGTGTAGGTTTAGGGTTAGGAACTAGAGTTTGAGCTCCATGTTAGGGTTCTAAACTAAATGTAGGCTTCTAAAATAGGTTTAGATCTCGTGTCACGGTTTGAAACAGGGTTAGGGCTAGGAACTAGGGTTTGAGCACCATGTTATGTTAGGCTTCTAAACTGAATGTACTGTCCGTTCCAAAATAGGTTTAAAGCTAAGGATACCGTTTGAAACAGGCTAAGAACTTGAATTTAATAGTTGCTGTAATAATAGTCTGTGGTTTGCAATAATCTGTGGTCTGTGCAGACCTTTGAGACTCCTTGTGATTAAGGGCTTTACAAAAAAATATGACTTGACTTGACAAAGATAGCATTATGTGTCTTTTTATTCCACCAACATGCAATTCTAGGTTTTACTAATAGCAACCATTTTTTGTATTGTTTCTTGTCACTATTTAGTCAGATACTTAATGTCAAAGTCTGTAATAAACTGTTTGTGTCAGTTCTTAAACAAATGTGTATGTTGTTTCCTCAGCCAAGCAGAGCTTGGCCAAAAAGTGCTAATTTCCTATCACTTTTGTCAGTGACTTGCAGTCCGATGCCTAAATTTCCTGCGAGGGAAGCTCTCCAAGTTGCGTTGAACGCCTGTGATTGATCAGTGCTGCAAGTGGCCAGTATTATGCAACCATGCGATGTGTTAGTCTTTTTGCCGAATCTTTGAGGTGAACAAATGATTCTGTCTCAGGAGTGCTTCTTGATATTTGCGGGGAATGGAATGTTTGTGAAGTTTTTTACAGTTTGTCAGAGATCTGATAACTTTAGCGCTAGGCTACCCTAGATACCAGATATCTCCAGAACGAGTGTCATTGTGTCGGCTAAATTCTCAAGCACTGACTGCAATTACAGTAGAGTAAAAGATCTTCCCTGGGCCTGAGCTTGGGTGAAGCCCGTGGATAGTAACTTTACAAGTAAAACGGGATTATCGATATTCATACGCCGCTCTGGGAGACGGGGCAGTTATTTCTCTGGTGAAAGGGAAACTCTTGACTCTAATAATTTAAAGCAATTTTAAAGCAGGGGGAACTTGGAAAACCACGAATATCGTCCCAGGAAAATCAGGAACAGATCTTTCGAAATTCCCCTGAAAAGCTGCTCGAAATGTTGGTTCACTGCTCTGCTTTTGCAGATAGTCATCAATATTTATGTGAAATCTACTTTTATGACCTTGTACTTTGTACAAGGTGGAATTTGAATTTGCATGCCTGATTGCGGTACGACTTTTTACCACAATATCAAATCCAGGTGCATTGAGCTAAAAAAAAACATACATTTAGCCTTTATTTTCGGGGGCCCAAATATTTTGGTTCGTGAAGGTTGTGGAGTTATTACCGATCACTCTTTGCACATTCTAAGTTGGCATGAATAGTATAAAACTGTTTTAAAATGCTCGTAGGACCAAAACCGCAAAAAAAAATAAAAAATTAAAAACGTTTCAGACTTCAGATGTTAAAGGGTCAATGTGTATTATTTTACCACTATATCAGGGGTCCCGCGACCCTACTAAGGATAAGCGGTGCAGATACTGGATGGATGGATAGATTAGGAACCTTTTTTACTCAAGATCCATAAACGCGCAATATTTTGATTTTATTTTGGAAAAGAGCCATGCCAAATATTCTTCGACAAAATTCAACAAAACCTTTAAACCTGCTCTACAATTCTTTATTATAAAGGTGTCTCAACAGTGAACATGGATTATTTAATGAGCTTCAATATAAAGGATTCATTAGCGATGTACAGCCAAAATGAGTTTTTCTCATGTTGCACCTTGACTGTAAAGTGTAGTTAAAACTGTGTTCTATATATACTGGACCCTACCACCATCAACATTAGCATTGGCATGCTTTGTGTGCTCTAAATTAGACTTAGCATATTCAAATTTCGAAGACATGGAAAATAAACGCATGGAACCAATTTTATCTTTGAGCCATACGTACTCATAAAAAGGGCCCTATATGGCTCGTGAGCCATAGGTTCCTGACCCGTGCACTAGATGTAGCTGTATGATGTAGTGCTACCAAAACCTAGTGCTAAAAAGCCCAAGAAAGAATACAAACTACAGAGACTCAAAGTGACTAAAATGCACTATTTACTTCCCATTTTGTTGCCCAGCCTTTTTGTGTACCCGTAGCAGTAAGATGGCATACAATTATGTCAGCCCATTTAGGTGAGCCTCACGTTATGTAAAATAAATGCTAATTTCCTGACCTACAATAATGCATTTTTATATTATAATTCATAATTTTTGATCATGATTTCAATCAATATTTTTTAAATGGCGTTTTTTATTAGGAAGAGCTAAATAATATACACAGTCCTTTTTAAAAAAAGGCATTTATTGAGTGACTTTGCACTGGCCTGGCAACAAAATTACAATAGTTATAGACGCTTTTGCATTTCCACATGAAGGTCGTACAAAATTTAGTTGAAAATTGGTTTGTGGGCCCGCCTTCTTTTGAGTTTGAGTAAACCTAACAATGTCATCCGCTTCACTCATTAATACTTTCCCAATGCATGGATCCATTGCACACATGAAACCTTACCATGTGGCGACACCATGACAGACAGCAGTATACTGTAGTAAACAGTAGTTTAGGCCAGTAAACAGCATAAAACAACAACAAAACAGCTATGCTATTCAACACCATTGGCAATGACTAGTCCAACGAATGTTGTCCAGCTGTCGGATGAAGCTAACCTTGTCAGAAAGCACAAAGAGCGCTTAGAGAAACAGAGGATAGCATTAGCAGAGCTAACTACACCCATACAGTCTTCTTCCTGACATATTCACACATCTAAACAACTTGTTCAGTGCACCCAATTTAAGTCCACATGATCTTTGGCACGATATTGTAAATGGAGTATCACCATACATCGGTGCTGATGTAAAAGCTTATAAAAGTCTGGATGCTTACCAGTTAGTAGTTGGTTATGTTACCGGTACGCGTTGCTCACTGATGCGGAGAGGCACCTTATCATCGCAAAGGTAGGACACTTACATTACATTTAATGTTTTTAAATGTTTTTGAGATGAAGTGTTTGGAGGAGTATGTTAGGAGTGACAAGATTGGATAGATTGAGGAATGAAATTTTGAGAGACAGAACTGGAGTAGTCGTGGAAGTGAGCAAGCGTGTGGATAAGAGAGTACTCGGTTGGTTTGGACACATGAAGCGGATGGATGAGGAGCGAATGTTGAAGAGGATCTACAGAGCAGAAGTAAATGGAAGGAGACCAAGAGGAAGGCCGCGATTGACGTGGATGGATGGTGTTATGAGTGCACTAAAGGAAAGAGGTCTAAATCTAGTGAAAGCTAGAGCTATTGTTGGTGATAGGAATGAGTGGAGAGGTGTTGTAAAAGGATAGTGGGATGTTTGGGCGCGTTTTAAGGGATGGGCAGGGCACCTGTATGATGTGGCAGGGGTAAACCAGTGAAAGCTGTAGGGCCCTGGTGTTGAACAAAAGAGTGTGTTGTGTCACCCTGACCCGAGTGACCAACCGCTTTCTTGTGTCCCGTTTCATCTGGAGAGACGAAAGCATGACCAACTTAGGTGCCGAGGTGCCTAACTTGTTTGGGTGTTTGGGCATTTGGGTTGGCCGTGGTCCAAAAATTTTTGTGTGTGTTTTTTGCTATTTTTTTCCCTTTTATTTTTTTTTGTTATTGTTTGTCTTGTTGTCGGTCACCCCTCTTGAGGGATATGACCAAGGTAGATGGATAGATACATAGGACACTTACGTTAGCTGTGTATGCTAATGTGTTTTATCCAGGGTGCCGTCAAATCTCAAATCGACTGTAACCGAAAGCTGCTCAAATCGTTTATCAATTTCATTCTAGCTACAGTAACTACATTGAGTGTATTTAGCGTGACTCGTTGTGGCTAATTTCCACTTCTTAACAGAATCTCACTCTCCTTAACGCGGGCTTGCACTTTTTCTTTTCTTTGTATGATCACGCCAATCAATATGCCTTAATAAATACATTATAAAGAGTATGATTCCTAAACTCGTTCTGTTGGAAACGGAGTGCTGAGAGGCATAGGCAAAACCGAGTGTGCATTCACGTTATGTGGAGTTTGATTCGTCTGTAGGCGAGTCAAAGTTAACCACAACACTCGAACCTACTTCACATAAAATAGATTGGAAATACATTAAATGTACGTTGTAAAAAATGCTTGCTCCAAATTCTGGAATAATTTGAGGGCTGCGAGTCCCTTTGTGTGATTTGCCCTTTTTTTGTCTTCATCAAAACTGATATGATAAAATTCCAAATCGAGCTTAGAACCTTGCCGTGTGCACAGCAATAAATCACCATGGGAAAAAGTCGTAGTTATTGGTATTTGTTTAAACTCAAATGCTCATTCAAGTGCTGTGTTCTTTTTGCGATACGTCTTGGCTCTTATTCTGCCAGTGAGGGCAACAAGACGTCCCGTGCAAAAGGTCAATAGACGTCTGTCTCAACAACACAAAAATATACACTAGCACAAGACACGTCATTAAAATACACCCAACTTTGTTTGGCACATCTGAGCTGTAATGTGGAAACACACTACAAAATAGTGTGTTACTGACAGGAGAGTAATCAAGGTGCTGCTTATATTAATTCTGGTGTATTTTATGCTCCGTCAATCCGTCTGTTCCGCTTTATTTTCTTTACTTTAATTTTTCCTGTGGAAAAAACAGACCCCAAAATATTAATAGTGGAACTCATCTCATTAGCTGCACCGCTTATCCTCAGTAGAGTCACAGGGGTGCTGGAGCCCATCCCAGCAATCATCGGGCAGTGGGCAGGGGACACCCTGAACTGGTTGCCAGCCAATCGCAGGGCACACAGGGACAGACAACTCGCTCGCTCATTCACACCTAGGGACAATTTGGACCGGCCAATCCACCTGAAATGCATGTCTTTGGAATGTGGGTGGAAACCGGAGTGCCCGGGGGAAACCCACGCAAGCACGGGGAGAACATACAAACTCCGCACAGGAAGTCCGGTAGCTGGATTCGAACCCACACAGGAAGTTCCCAAGACCTTCGAACTGCACACGCGCTAACCACTGCGCCGCCGTGCTGCCCTAATAGTGTAACTATGACTGTCTAAAATAGTAAAAACTGACAGAGGACAAACAGGAGAAATTTGCTTATGAAAATAACTTCACAATTCCCATTAAAAAGTTTGAAAATGTGTTTCTAAAATTATCTTAATCACAGAGCACTTGAATTTGAATTCTTACCCTTTTAATTTGTCATTTGAGTTCACCATTGATGGTAGTTTAAGTTTGAAATTTAGTTTTTTGGGGGAGTCTACTGGATTGAAATTTCACATGACATTTACATATTTTTGTTTAAAAAAAAAGGTTGTTTGTAACTCTTTTTGAAAGACCCCATAAAAAAAAAATCCCTCATTATAAATAAAACAAGGTTTTACTTGGAATTGACTGTTTTTTCGAATTCAAATCTTAGCTTTGTCTTGTTTTCTGTCATAACTAGAACAGTAGGAGAACCCAGATGCGTAGCGTTTACTCACAAGTTTCTTGAGATATAGAGGAAAACAAATGCCAGCGATCCGGTGCTCGCTGGACGAGGGAAGCATGCCGCTCACGGGATCGGAGCGTGATCGCAATGCGAAGTGGATATCCCGGAGAAGGAGATCGTAGTGTGGTCAAATGGGCAAAACGTGTCGATAGGCGGAGCTGGAGATCAGAGCGAGGTCGGTGGTCAAAAACGGGTCGTTAGCCGGAGCGGGAGATCAGAGTGTGGTCGGTTGTCAAAAACGGGTCGTTAGCCGGAGCGGAAGATCAGAGCGTGGTCGGTGGTCAAAAACGGTTCGTAGCCGGAGCCAAATTGGGAATCAGGAACAAACGAGTGGTATACGGGTGAAAACCGGACCGACGAGAGCCAGAGTCAAAGTGCTTGCCCTGCATATGCAGAGGTTCGCTGACGGACTGACAGGGAGTGACTGGCGCACTGCGTATAAATAGGAGGGGAATTAATCAGTCAACAACAACAGCTGGTGCCAAATGGGCAGGTGCAGGTGAGTGCAATGAATAATGATGACATTTTCCAAATGTCCACTGACAGAAAAAAGGTTGCTGCAAAAACTAACAAGACATTGACACTAGTCACAACACATGTTTTAATTATTCTTGCATACAAAAACAGATAATCAAAGAGTAAAGTCCAAAACAGTTTGTATTTTGCTACATCACTTAAATGAATGGGGAACTTTGAAGCTCTAATTCAAAAGTATTTCCCACAAACATATTTTGGTTTTTGATTATTTTTTTCTGAATTTTATTGGGCGTCTTCACTCAAAATGTCATGGTCAAAGTTTTTTGTTGTTGTTGTTTTAAGTTAAGACATTTCCTGCCTACAAATTTGACTGGGACAACTCTCGAATTTCCAAATCAAAACAACTTTGACTTGAATTTAGTTTTCGACTTGAAATATTTTATTTTTGGGGGTTTTGCAGCTATTTTCCAACTTGCGCGTGCCAAGTAATCACAATGCCCCTTTTGTCGCTTTCAGGACAAGCAAAAATCACCCAGTGTGTCATTTCGATCCTGTTAAGTGACAAACTGCACTCTTTGCTGACTCGGCGAATCCCTTTTTGGCCGCCTCACAAACGCTCTAATGCGCTAGCTGGATAACGATCGTTACGAAAAATAAGAATATTCCACTTTGCGGTGTTAAAGATGGATGTGGCAGCAAATCTTGCAAAATAAGCTCTGTCTTGAAGTGGATGTTGGAACTGGGAGTTGAATAAATTATAAAGATTAAAAAAACTCAAGTTCCACCAAGCCATACTTGGAGCAAGTTTCTCATATTTCTCAGTTTTTCGTCGGTCTAGTTCTGTCCACGACTTTATGAAACGGCCCATACATGAGTTGAGGGGCTGATGGATATGATGGCTCCTGGCGATCATCGAAAGATTTTGTGATTGTTAGCCGAAGTCCAAGTTGTCTTAACAAAAGCCGCTTGTGTTTGTTTTCATGTCTTTTAAAGGCTAGAAGGGGAGCTTACACTTATACAATGTGGCCAGATGGGCAGCAGGATAACAAACACAAGACCAGAATGAAAAGGTTTGACTCCCTCATACGAAAGTCATTACGCAGTCCAGCAGAAAAATACACTTTAGCAATGTGCTCTAAAAATTCACTGACTCTGTTACAGTAAACCTCCAAGTTAAGGCGCCTCTACCTTATGATGCAGTAGATTTAATTGTGCACTCTATTTTTACATGCGAAACATAATTTATTGGGGGGCTACTCCTTAGGCCATTTTCCCCACCATACGATTAATTCTTTCGGGTGTTACCAAAGGTACAGAATGTATTGTCTGTGCAAGTTACGGGCCAAATATCCTTCCATGATTCCTGTCTCCTATTTGTTGTTGTTATTTAAGATGCTGATTTGCAATTGATTTGAGTCTCAGGATCATGAAGATGGCAATATGCAATTGGCTGAACGCGCTCCCATGACGCCTTTCTCGTGTACTTTGTAAAGACTTTGCAAGTTAATATGATAAAATTATGTATTTTTGTACTGTATTTATTAGCTATGGGTCTGAATATGAGCAGTGATGCTAAAGGGATAAGCAAAAACATGGTAACCATGAAAATTAAGGCTGTGATTATCAAGAAATACAAAGAAGCCACACTCATTACCCTTATTACACTCGCTAAGGTATATGGTTGTAACCAAATGACAATTTAGATAATTATTAAGAATAAGTTGGCAATTAGAGCAACAAAGTCTCTTAAGTCTTCACCTCCCCTCTCTTCATTACCTGCTTTCCCACTATACAAGGTCTAGTTAGTTCACTTGAAAATAAAATAAAATGTATTTTTTTCCTTTTACATGTATATTTATAAATGTTATTGACATATGATATCTCTAATATAAATTACTTTATAAATTCTAAATTGTGCGAGTGCATTTGTGTGTGGTGTGCACGTGTGTTTGTGACTTGTAGGCTTTGAAAAGACAGAACCGACTTTACACAATTGTACTTAAGGTCTCTGTGAGTGTCTTTAGGTAGGTATTGTGTTCAAACCACTCCGAATGAATAAAAACAAAGTTGATAAACAGCTGCTTTTGTGGGGTCTTTAATGCCTTCTGGTGGTCGATTTAGGTATTTCAGCTCACAACGCTGACCTCTCCAAGCAGCCGAATCCAATCTTTTACTGGCCTGGTAATGCTGGGCAATTTTGCTTGTATTACATAAGCATAAGTAGTACTTTTTAAATGTTTTTTTTTAGTTTTAGGGGTTTGGAAGGCATAAGCGAGTCACCAAAGGTTTCTATCTCCTCCCGCCATACAGAGATTTTACTTTTCTACCCGCACTTTAGAACAGATCACTGTTGTATCCTAGGGATCTGCTGTATTGCTGTTGGTTTTTTTTTTATGTGCATTTGTGACTTTACCCTATATAAGTTTCAGTCGTGTTTAAAGTTGCTGAATCGTCTTTTGTTACCAGTCATTCCGAATACATGAAAACTTGGCTCTTCAACCCCGCGCTAATGGCTTTTCCGCACACGTGTACCACGATTTATCGTTATTATCACCACGCTGTCTTCTTCAACACCCACAAACTCAAACGATCTATTATTGGACCAAAAACACACAAACACACTAGGCTGTAATTCAATGCTGCAGACCTCCCATTCATTTGTTTGGCCATAAAGGTCTATGAGTTTGATGTGTTTACATATTTGCACACCCCTTGGGACCTTTTTTTTCCAGTAATGTTATAGTTTTGTGTGTAACATGTAGGAGTGTGCGCGCGTGCTTCCCATCGAACTATTACGCAACGCTTTCCACAGTGGGGCCTGAGAACCGCCGTGACGTGACCTGATGATATTATTGCAATAAAAGTCCCCTTTTGGGGGGCTAACACACACACACGCCATCTGCTAATCTGCTCAGGGAATTGCTGAGAATCTTTTCCGACTCGCCGTGCACAAACGTGTCATGGTATCCGTCGTTGGTGTGAGGAGCAGGAAAGAGAAGTCTTGTAGAAGATGCACCAATAATAGTGTGACGTTAAGTGTCAACCAAAAAACAGGAAAAAAGGTTTATTTTCCATTACGGAGTTACAAATACAAAAAATAATCATTTTACTTCAGGTAATTTTGATTTTTCATAATTAAATGCACACGTGGTATTAAAATTCCCATTCATCGGGAAAAATGGATAGTTCTTAGGGAAAACAAGGACACCACCTACAAACAATGAAGACTGAACGTTTAAGAATGATTTGAACATGGAATATATTCCCCAATATATTTGGTGCCTTGCATGGCTGCATGGCCGCTGTTGGTGTGTGAGTGTGTGTGTGAATGGGTAAGTGTGAAGCACATTGTAAAGCGCTTTGGGAGGTCTTCATTGACTTGAAAAGCGCTATATAAATGGAGACCATTTACCATTTACCCAACACTGTAATTAGCATTAGCGGCAAATCTTTTGTCGCCCCCCCTCCCCTTCGTTCTTTGTTTGTCGTGTTGATGAAAGGGAAAAAAAAGCACATATAGGTGCTCATTTATAGGTAGGCATTAATCAAAAAGACAAAACAAAAAAAATCATGGGTGCAACACTTTGAATGGAATTTTTTTGGTAAATAATATTTTTGACAGGCAGTGAAGGTACAATATAGGCCTAATGGCACCTTCACTGCCCGTCGAAAATCCATCCATCCATCCATTATCTGCATCGCTTATCCTCAGTAAGGTCGCGGGGGTGCTGGAGCCCATCCCAGCTATCTTCGGGCAGTGGGCACGGGACACCCTGAGCTGGTTCCAAGCTAGTCGCAGGGCACACAGAGACAGACAACTCACTCGCTCATTAACACCTAGGGACAATTTGGAGCGGTCAATTAACCTGACATGCATGTTTTTGGAATGTGAGAGGATACCGGAGTCCCGGAGGAAACCCACGCAAGCACGGGGAGAACGAGCAAACTCCACATAGGAAGTTCGATCTCATGACCTCAGAACTGTGCTGCACACACATTGACCACTGCGCCGCCGTGCTGTTCCCCGTTGAAAATATTAAGTTAAAAAAAAAGGTCCATTCAAAGTGTTGCTGCTATGATTTTTTATATTTGGGGGAATAATGCCTACCTACAAATAGGCGCCGCCAGGCTGTCCTTGCCCAAGACACACCACAGGAAGTGGTGCCCTGACAACCCTGGCTGTGAACCATAATATAAAAATATAATCAGACATATATTTTACAAGAAAAATGTTCAAATGTTGACGCTAAACCCGGCATTTCATCATGATTTGAACTTCAAATTTCACTAAGTTTTCCTTGACTTGTATTTAAAGTACCGTATTTTCCGCACTATAAGGCGCACCTAAAAGTCTTAATTTTTTTCAAAAGCTGACCATGTGCCTTATAATACAGTGCGCCTTATATATGGCTCAATATTAAATCGCAAGGTCTCGCAACTTACGCAACAGCTGCCGACTCGATTTTCCCCCGAACGTGGAGTAGTCCGCGGTGTATGCTGGGATTTATATACCGGCGTTTCATTGGCTAACCAATGTGTCAATCATCATTTGAATCGATCGCTATTGGCTAAAGTTATTCGGAGCCTCGGATAGGCTAGAGGGCCGAAACAAACCCTGCAATTGGCCGAAAAAGATGTGTCAATCATTCGTTAAATCGATCGCTATTGGCTGAAGTTATTCGGAGCCTCGGATTGGCTAGAGGGCCAAAACAAACCCTGCAATTGGCCGAAAAAGATGACTGAATAGCAAGCTTGCTAAACTACGCCATAAAGAAACATGTTTCATTAGTCTGTATTTGTAAATATTTTACTCTCCTGGATTTACTACACTCACGGTTGTAAGAAGACCATGATTGCGTATCATTATTGAACGTGAGAACTTAGGTGAGCTATGCGGCTTTATATTTTCCCGGTATCTTGTTTTAGAACGATCTTGATGTTGCTGTGATGAGTTGAGTGAATTAAACTCAATTCCAAGTGTTGATTGTCATATGCACAGTAAAGTTGCGAGCGGAAAAGAAAATAGAAACTAAGGAATGGTTGGCATTTCTTGAATCCCAAGACTTTAACCTTCCGAATGATATTTGAAACGATGCATTTGAGTGACATCGTACGGACACCGCATCCGCACGTGTCTACGACACGGATTTGCTTCTTTGCAAGCTTTGGGAATGTTAAGGGGGTAATCAGTTTGACTGAATCATCTGACTGTTTTGTCGACGTTCCCATTGTAGCGCCTTATAATCCGGTGCGACTTATCTATGGAAGATATAGGACCAAAAACTATTTTTTGGGGGTGCGCCCTATAACCCGGTGCGCCCTATAGTGCGGAAAATACGGTAGTTGGATTGATATTTAATACTCAAAACATCTCTTACTTGGAATTCCACATTTACAACACGTGTCCGTGAATTTAGTCTTGAAAATTTGCCATTTGAAAATTTCCCAAAGTCAAATTTCTCATTCAAGATTCATACACGATTGAAATTTTTAGCTGATCACTTGACATCACAATAAATCATATGATTTTAAATATCCATTCATACAATTAAAAATGGAAATTCCACATTGAAATGGTGCAGAATGTCATATCATTAACACATAAACATACTTGTAAGACCCTCACTTTTATCAAATTCCTAAAAAGTACGCATATTTATTTCAATTTCTAAGACAGACATGGATAGTCAACTCTTGCATAGTTTTCAGGAACAATACCTCCAGAAATAAAACACCTGTTGAATAATTTGTAAAAATAATATGTGCAGCTAAAATATTTTTAGATTTATATAAAAATTTTCGACTTGACAATATCATTTAAAACTCCCTCATTTTATAATTTTGAAATTGCATACTCCATTTTTTTAAAGGTTTACTGTTTTCCTTATTTCAGGCACACATGTTGACATCAAGTTCCTTTTGGTGTTGCCAGGCTCCTCCTGGCTTTACTCTTATAAAAGGCGCGCGTCCGTGGAATGAAACGTTTCTTTTTGTCCCTTTTGTCTTTGCGTCAGAGTTCATCTTTCATCGCTGCTGACGGGGGGCATCCGGGGGCCAATCCCGGACGAGGCCAATTTGTCTTTGTCTGCTTGTCGGAACTCATTAGCTCGTCTGTGAATGAATGCACTTGAGAATGATTGGTCCGAATTGCTGGGTTTTTTTCCAGCCATCCATCCGTTTATCCTCACTAGGGTCTCAGGGGTGTTGGAGCCCATCCCAGCTGACTTCGAGCAGTGGGCAGGGGATACCCTAAACTGGTTGCCGGCAGACATGGGGACTTGAGACTTAGTGACTTGGACTCGAGTCGACTCGAGTCGCTGTTTTTATGACTTGTGACTTGACTTGGACTTGGCAATCTAAGACTCGGGACTTGACTTGTGACTTGACTTGCCCAAGAAAAAAATACTTGGGACTTACTTGGGACTTGAAGGTGAAGACTTGAGACTTACTTGAGACTTGCACATGTGTGACTTGGTCCCATGTCTGGTTGCCGGCCAGTCCCAGGATACACAGCACAGACAACAGAGAACCCTGCAGATGCTCACTCATACCAAGGAACAATCTCGAGTCACCAATTAAGCTGCCATGCATGTTTATGGAAAAACATGCTGGTTAATTTAATTCATTGTAGTTGAAAGAATGTGTTATTGGGGTTTTTTAATTTACTTGAGAAGAAAAAGTTAGCCTTCCATATTTGGTATTTGAAACTATAAAATTCAAATGTATGTGAAAATTCATGTTAAATAATTTTGAGGAATCTGATGTGAAATTTGAACGTCTTGAAATGTCCCCCTTCCTATCTCACCACTTAAAGGTACATTGTGGTCTCTTTGTGGTAAAAAAGACTTGATTTGAAAATAATATTGATTTGAATAACAAGCAAAATATCATGGATTACTATCATTTTAAAGGGAGATTACATGATTGTTTGCCATTTTGAATAAAGAATCTATCAATCTATCTATCAAGAACGAATACAAGAGGAGGACCCCGATGCGTGACGTTTCTAACACAGGCTTTATTTTACGGAAAATGGGGCAGTCATGCACGTTAACCCAAACGCCAGTGATTCGGCGATCGTTGGGCGGAAGACGTAAGGCAGCAGCCTGGCGTGGATCGACAGGAAGCAAGAGGCCGATGAGATCGATACCAATTGCACGAGCAGATATCGGACAGATGGGGTTGATACCAGACAGGAAAGGACAGACAGGATTAATTTCAGGCACTGGAGACTGGAGTCCGAAACAAGCAGGACGAGATAGACGGAAACGATACCAGACAGTGGAGATCGAAATTAAACAGGACAATCGAGACGGGAACGCTACCAGACACTGGAGATCGATAAGAAACAGAACAAGATAGCCGGGAACGAAACTGGAGATCGATATTAAACAGGACAAAATAGACAGGAACGATACGGGACAGGAAACACACGCAGGAAACCGAACAGAGTCAAAATCCACGTCTAACTGGTGCAGAGGTTTGTTGACGGACTGACAAATGGTGAGTGAGAGCACTGAGCTTAAATAGGAGGGAAGCCAATCAGTCAACGAGCCGCAGCTGGCGCCAAAAGGGCGAGGCCAGTTGGGCGCCATGGGCAGTCTTATCATCTTATCTATCTATCTATCTATCTATCTATCTATCTATCTACCTTTTGCTGCTATGAGAACCCTCCAAAAGCTTGTAAACATTATGGGCAAAAATAATGAGAAGAAAAATTTAGTCACTTACCCTCCATGGTTTGTGCTTTGTAGCATTCGTTTTAGGTTGCAATACACATTACAGCGACATCTAGCGGTTAGATATTACACAGTGTACCTTTAACCTAAACCCTTATGTGAAAGATTACCAGGTTTAAAATATAGCTTCCCAAATGTTCCTGGTTTGGATTCATTGCTCAATACATGTATACATAATGTGACAGGTTCAAAACTTCACTTTAAATTTCTGGTTTACAACTTCTCCAAGGATAGAATTTCTGATACGGACACATCTCACTTCTCTTGTTTTTGCTCTTCTCATTAGATAAACTTAACAAAAACTAACAAAGTGCCATTTAATGTCTCAGTTTTTATCCAAATAGAATTTAAAATATTCAATCGTGTATGAATCTTGAATGAGAAATTTGACTTTGGGAAAAATAATGTATTTATAATGAAATAACACATGTCAGTTGGGTTTGCTGCACATACTGTGGTCGTGTGCGACAATTCCTACAGGTAGTATAAAAAGCTGATTCGATGGAATTTCAAATTACTTTTTTCCAATTATTTTTATTTTAATTTTCTTTTATTCAGAAGTTTCATTTCAAACACATTACAACAAGGCATAAATGAAATAGAGACCCTCATCAACATTTCCAGCTTAAAAAGTCATTAGATTAGATTCGTCCCCTCCTTAGCTACACTTGCACGACTTGACAATCATATTAGAAAGCTGCTCAACTTTGGGGGTCCGTCCCGAATAGTAAAGGATGGTGAGGGGCTCCAGTTCTTGAGGGACGCAGCATGGAGATGCCGATGCCTCCGGGTTTAGGGTGTTGTACAGACTCAGCAACTGTACACATGACATAGCTTGTGGTTAAATATCTTTTGGACACTGTGTTGAGGGAAATTCCTTACCGAGCTGTGCGGGGTGTCAGAACTCCTCAGGTAGGGGCAGGGCCCCGAGCAGTAGTTAGCGTCATAACCGCTAGGCTCGTGAATCCACTTCCAGTCCAGGTCGCGCCGGAAATCGATGTGCAGCCGCCGAACGCAGCAGCTCTCCTCTGAGTTTCTGTTTTGGTTAAAATAGGCGCTCTAAGGTAGGGCGTGGTTTTTGCCGACATCAGCAAGAAGTGTGCGGCAGTGACAAACTAATTCTTGGATCAAGCGACAAAACATTTTGACATAACTTAACCGCTTAACGTTACTGTACAATTAGCCTAAAATCCTAATCCAAGACATACCCAAAGAAAATAGATTTCTGTTCTTGAACCGTTTGGAGAGTATGGACGGTTTTTGGTCTTTTTTGCTACTCAACAAGTTTTACCCCAAACTGAAATAAACACTGCAACTGTTTCTAACATTGAGTAATCTAAGTTGAAACACACAGAAATAGAAAGATTTTATCCTTGCCTGAATTTATTTTGCTATCACACGCCTTCAAAAGAGTGTAACATGGGCATCTTATATGGAAAACAGCTTGGACAAAAGCATGAAGATTTACCTGATCTTAAGTCAAATTTTATCACAATCTTAGAAACTAAAAATTGTATTCCACACATTTATCCATATGCACGTTAAAGCATTTCCAAAAGTGGCCATTTGGAGACGACCAGATTACAGCCCTAAAAACTTTGCAACCCTGTATTTTACCTTGGCCAATTTTTAGACATTTTAATTGAGTGGTAAATGTTTGACTTTCCAGAAGTCATTCCATGATTGTGCAGACTTGTGCGTGATAATTGCGCATAAAAATTTATTCCAGGTTACATTTACACATTTATTATGGGCTCTGATTTCAATGCAGGTTGTAAAATTACATAAAATTACTTTGATTGGCTAACCGATGTGTCCATCAACATTTGAATCGGTCACAATTGGATCCCATCACAATGATTCTTGGAACCAAAGTAATTCGTGACTTTTTTTTAAATACAGACCATCATACATTGTCACAGGCTAAAGACCGTAAAAAGGGCTTGTAATTGGCCGGGAGTTGTGTCAATCAAAAGGTTAGAGGCTAACAATTATGTTGGAAATCACCTGATTAATCTGTTTATTATTAAAAGGGAGTTATGGAGCAAAATGAACGGATTGCAACTAGGAATGACCAACAATGCAGAAATGTTTTTAGATGGATTTTTTTTTCATCTGTCGGCATTATGGAGTAAATATTTTACACGGTTGGATTCTCTGGATTGTTCTGGATGTAAACATACCACATTTGCAGGGAATCTTGTCATGTGGGTAAAAGCCATTACAGCCGTTTTGGATGAATTACACTGGCTTTATAGTTTTCGGGTATCTTATTTCGATTGTGATGTGTCTGTGATGAGTATACCTAGTCATCATATCTCCACGAGTTGACGATTTCCATTGATGTGGCATGACACATTTCAGGAATGCCTTAAGGGGCTGTCAGAACGTGAAGGGGTTAAGAGACGTACAGTTAAAGCCAAACAGAGTACTTTGTAGCGGTACTTAAGTGGGTTTTAGGTATTTTTACTTGTGTGTTATTTTTAATAGTATTTAACCCTGAAGAACCCAAGAACGCTTTTCTTTGGAAAATTATGATTCTTGGTTTCTCCAGGGATCAAAGTATTAAAGGGGGGATACAATGGTGTTAGCATAGACTTAGGAAATCCATCCATCCATTATCTGCACCGCTTATTCTCAGTAGGGTAGCCGGGGTGCTGGAGGCCATCTCAGCTGTCCTCAGGCAGTGGGCAGGGGACACCCTGAACTGGTTGCCTACCAGTTGCAGGGCACACAGAGACAAAAGAGTCATTTGCTCATTCACACCTAGGGACTAGTTGGACTGGCCAGTTAACTTGTAATGCATGTTTTTGGAATGTGGCAGGAAACCGGAGTGCCCGGAGTAAACCCAAGGAAGCACGGGGAGAACATGCAAACTCCACACAGGAAAGTTTGATCCCATGATCTCAAAACTGCCGCAGACGCGCTAACCACTCAGACATCGTTCTGTGGCTTAGGAAATATTTTTAACAATTCAGTTGGAGTTCACAGAAAAAATAGTTAGACGACGAGATATATACATCCAGTGTCCTGTCTATTAAATATAAAACATGCTGTTTTCAGAATGTAGCTACCTTACCGCTAATGCTAAAAGTCATTGTTGGCGAATAAACAGGAAATTAGAAGCTACTACAAATGTTTTATCCTTTCAAATAAATATGTACTCAACAAATACAAATAAAATACCTCCTAAAGTAAACATTTTTCTTTAACAAGTGATGTTATTAGAACACAATTCTTCCTGATTTCTCTTCTTTTACTGTTATCGTTATAAGTATTTGGGGGTTAAGAAACTTTGATTATTATTCTGGAGCTGGAAATTGTTAATTCACTTTTACGATGGGTGGTACTTTTAGTTTTACTTAAGAAAGTAAATACTTGTATCTATTTCTTTTTTACAAGTAGCAGGTTTACTTGAGTACTTAGTATTTTCTACATTTTTGTCACAAGCTAGTAAGGTAACCTTTCAATACAATACCAGGAGCTCATGTTGTGATGGGATCCAAACACAACTTTTTGTGTTTTAAAATATTGCTTTTGGTATTGTAATTCTTTGTCTAAACCAGGGGTCACTAACCTTTTTGAACCCGAGAGGTACTTTATAATTGGTTCGCACAGGGGCTACCAGTTTGATATGACATGTTATTACTGTGTTGTTACTATGTTATCCCCAGGTTGTAATTATTAGACTTTGAGTTGAAATAGGCTCAGCCAACTACTAAAACATCATGCCAGTCAAAAATCAGAATTACCCATCAATGTTATGCTATTGTCAGAACCTGTCCGTGAGACACTCAGATGTTCATATGGGGCTACCTGGTGCCCTCAGGCCTGTAATTATTCCTTTGTATGTCTACACTTATCCAAAAAAAGTGTACATTGGTTTTGATCCCTGGTGTGTCTGTAACCTATCCCTAAGGGATCTCGGTAATGGTTGGTGTTTTTTAGCGATCTAAACATTTCTTACGAGAAGCAGTAGTTGGTGTCCAGTGCTCTCTTGCGCCTGTGCGAGGACTTTGAGTCCAGGCGGTGAGGGGGGATCATCATGAGGATGAGGTGAGGCAGGTTCTGTTCCTTGTTCCTCTTAAGGTGGCTTAGGTCTAAGCGGCTCTGCTCATCCTCGCCGTCCACACCTTGTTCAGACAAAAAGGTTCATTGGCTTGCCTGCTTCCCACAGTCCAAACTTTAAAGATGTTTGCAACACTTCGTACCTTTGAACTTCACATCCAGAACTTCATTCTCATTGTCGATGATGACGCCGTTTGGGCCAAAGGTGTGGCAGGGACAGTGTACGCTGATCTCCAAACCCAGATTACTTCCTGGTTTTAAATCAAAGCAAGGTTGAAAAATCAAAGCAGTGATCAAACATACTTTTCGTGCACTACCAGAACATAAAACTGTATTTTATGCTGACCTCTGTTGGTCAGCCATTCCCGGACTGTGTCGGTCACATCAAAGGAGACCCACTCGGCCGTGCCTTTGGTCAGCACGTTCTTGGCACTAATGTAGCGCTGCTTCCTTATGTGTTCGTTTGGCCGCATGATCTGCAAAAATCCGTAAAGCGTTCCTGTCATAACACAGTTAGGGACATGAATCGCGTTTTAAATCCAGCTCTATGAAGACCTAAAAACTGTACTTCCAGTTAATGTTTAATAAACTGCTAATTCAGTGCATCTCATACCTGCAAGGTGGTCACCAGTGTCAAGGAAATCTGTTATTTACAGATTTTATTTGGAAAAGCAAGCTGTTTAATTTTGGGAGAAAACAGGTTACTGGCATTTCCTTGAAGCTGTCTTTTCCAACATATTTTTGAGCCAAAGCACTTGTATATTAAAAAAAAATAATAATAATAAATAAATCATGATTTATTATTCATATAAAGAAATCTCAGGACTAGTTTCATTTCGAACAATTTAATTATGAAATCTACTTCATAAAAGTGTCTTTATAAATAGTAACCATTATTTTGGTAGCCTTGGCTCAAAGGCTAGTATAGGTAAATTAATCAAGACCGTTTTTCCAGTTTAACCAACATTTTAACTTAAGATTATCTCCCAGTAAAACTAATGTTTCTTTGCACAGTAAGCGCAAACGTCACCTTCAAACATAGTTACCAAAAATCACTGCATGTCATTTCAAAAATAAAAATTGATACAGAAGAAAAAAAATAATTACTCTGCGGATTTTTTTGCCCTCGTGTAGGTTTCAGATTGTTGTAATGGTGGTCTGTGCAGCACTTCAGACTCTTTGTGATCAATGGCTACATAAACATATGTGACTTGACTTGAATGCTCATAAGACACCAGAGACTCTCGACAATGCTATATTTTTTGTGAAAAAATCAATCTGATAGAATTGGACTCACAGCACATTGCCTTAAAGTAAGGCCTTTATATGGTTGGGATCTTTTGTTTTGGTGTTACTCAATCAACCCAGAGATACATTTTGCTGTATTTTATTTGTTAGATTCGCGTGTACTCCCTTCCAGACTATTCAGATATGTTTAGACCGAAAGGTTCCTGGGACGGTCCTTCGAGCGCCTGTTTGTCCACTCATTTGCAGGGACGATTCTATCCTTTCTGGTTCTGTTCTGCATCACCAGACATTAGTCTTGACGGGTGCGAGTACTTCTGGAGTGCCCGTTTTGGAAGCGCGTGCCGCAAGAGAAGCCGCGGCAATCTGTTTGGTATTAGGACTGGTAATTATCTTTGGACCAGTCCCGCATGTTGAGGACATTAAAACCGAATAACAGGGACTTAATGACATTTCCTTGGACAGGCGTGTTACATAAATCCTCTTGGCATCCAAGAGCGCAGTTTTCAGATTATCGTCTTAAATATCAAACATTTGGTAGGGGAAACACAAAAACTGGACTTCCACGATAATAACTGAGCTTCTACCGGACTTTAGTCTGGCTCCCAAACCAGCGTTTTGGGGTTGAAATCAGGCACCAAGAACCACATTCACCAAATTCTCTGTTCTGCAGGGGGAGTAGATCCAAAGGTTACGTTAACAGTACCTGTACCCACCTGGTAGAGCTCAATCCGTTGTTCGTTTCTCCTGGCGCTAGCATTAGGGGTCCTCAGGGCCCGGAACTCAGCCCTAAAGAGGTTGGTGGCGTTCCTTTCCATAGCGGAGACGTTGAAGCGGAAGACTTTAGACGTGGAACTTTTGGGGCAGTAGGACAAGTCATCTACAAAGGAACAGACAGAGGAAGACTTTCTCTTAATATCCAGATTTTTATGTGACAGATTAAATAGCCGTATGTCAGTGCCACTGTCAACTATCAATGTGAACTATATTTTACTTGAAGAAAGATGATAGTCTCATACCTGTCAACCTCCACGGCTCCATGCCCTTACAAAATGTTGTATTTTCCCTTACAAAATACAAAATAATCTTACACCATATTTTTTTTTTCAAACGTGTTTCTTCATGTAGTTTAACAAGTTATATTGTACATGTGTTTCGTTATATCATATGTATTCTTAACTAACATTCTGTTGTGCCTCGACATGAATGAGGTTTATTATAAAAAAGGTTCAAAAATTAAGTAGCTTGGACGTTCACCGTAGAAGGAAAAAATATATGCAAATATAATTAAGTAGAATAATACATTTTCTTATTCAAATTATGAATTCATTTTCTGTATTAAATTATTGTTGGTAATATACTGATTAAGGGATAACCACAAACCTGTCTTTGTTCATTTTCTCCTTTTATACTTCCTTTTTTTCTTAACTTCTTTATACAACATAATCATTCGTAATATAATGCAGCAAAGCAAGTGAGCCGTTTGAGAGCCGGCTCTCTTGAAAGAGTTGAGCAGAAAAAGCCGGTTCTCTACAAAGAGACGGACTTCCTTTCACTCCATAACTACCACATAAAATCCGAAGCTGCAGGCGCATGCGCACATTAGCATCAGACCGCTCGCTTCGTTTGCAACGAAAAAAAACGATACAGAGATCGCGGTGAACTCATTTGACTTGATTGATTTGCCGTTTCGTGATAGTCGGTGTATACCGGACGGTACCCATAATTGACAAATTTGCATTTTCCGTACAGATTTTCTTGTACGTCGTACACGTCTTAAAATGCATAATAAACGTACTTTGTACGGCAAAAACATACAGGTTGACAGGTATGTAGTCTGTTGTTTGGTATCCTTGTTTGAGAAGGTACAACATAGAAAACTGGTCATTGCTGCGACTTTCGTTTTTTTTTTTCAGACCTTTGGGTTTGAAAGGATGGATTCCATGGAATTCAGTTACAGCATTTTTGTGTACCGCGTACAGGAAAAAGGGTCCTGCCAGTTCTCAACCGAATGACAAAAACATCGTGCAAGCCTCTCTACAGAGATCTCAGTGGTCAGGTCCACCCTTTGAAGTTTGCAGGTGCTCTTTCTAGTCTCCAAAACAGTCCTGACATTTTCAAATGTGTCACATGTGTCTTTCAGTCCGTGCTTTGGAGCGTGATAACTGTGCCCAATTGCGCCATGATCTATAAAACATCTGTTTAATGGGACATTGTCTCAGCGAGAAAAGCAGCGTGGGCATTATCATGCCTTTTTTCTTGCAAAGAAATCAAGAATGAGCTCATCCGGGACGTGCGTTGAGTTGCGTGTCTATTAACACGCTGGCATGTACACGCCCGAGCAAGCTATTATCCAATTCAGAAAACGTTTCAACCATAAATGCGTTAAAACAGACTTGAATGACTTCATGTGGGAATTACGTTTTATTTCTACGCACGCAAAAAAAAAAAACTCATGGTAAAGGTGAACAGAGAAATCGCAGGCAATTTGAGCAACAATAGCAGCAGTTTCTTCCCTGCGGCCATCGGCATCCAGATGAGTTACTCAAGACCGAATAAAATATATGTCCCGTCTATGCATAGAAAAATGATATTTTATTTCTTGACTCTTTTTTTTAGAAATATGTTTCTGCTGATGCCATTGCGCTTTTTTCCATTGACTTAAGTTGTAAGTGCATTAGAACAATAGTGCAGTGACTTGTCGATGTACCAAAACATTATTTTTTAATCCTATTTTTCTCTCTTAAGTCTTTTATGACATATTTATTCTGGAGTGCCACATGTTTGCTATGTTGCTATCAATGACAATAAGGACTATTCTATCCAACAAAACCATGGGCAGTAGGACACTGTAGCAAAGTAAAATCATACTGTATTATAATCACCTAAATGTGTATTGTAATCTTGAGTATGACAAAAGCACACAATCGGCTGATTTACGTTACGCAGATTCTGGGTAACAAATGCCATTTTGGAAGATCATTTACTATGGGTCTGCTTAGCATGGTTAACTAGCAAGTTCTCTTTTTCTTTAATTTTCAATTGAACACTCTTAGTGAGTACTTGCTCTAAAGTTATTTATGAAAAGAATGTAAATATAAAGTTGTATCGCTGTCATGTAGCAGAAAGAACGACGAAAAAGAGCCACTACGCTCTTAAGGCCTTTGCAATCGGCAATAGTAAACTGGGGATAATGGATCGAGGCCAAATCATGAGGTTCATTTGAGCTGGGCTACAATGCAAGGCTTCAGCAACTCAAACCGAAAAAAAGCACTGCTCTCAGCAATAATTGATTGAGGATAATGGATTGCAGCTAGAATCGGGCATTTTACAGTAGTCGGGCCAGGACAGCACACCTCCTGACAAAAACGCCTTCTGCTGCTGCGCGCTTGCAGCAATATGAGATTGGGAATAATGGACCGCGGAATATTTTTCAACCCGTGATACACTGAGGCAGCGAAGTACAAAGCGCGGAGTGTTTAAGGATTACAGTATATTTTTCGGATGGCCGGAATCATTTACTGCTCCATTCCCTCAAGCGAGTTGCTTGCAGTAGTGGGATTTTACCTTAGAGTTATGGAAATTCCAACATTTTGCGTGGGAGTGAATCCATCTATAAGTTGATATTTCTAAAGCAGCCACGACGATCACGTGTTTGGAGACAAATTAAATAACATATATGATTATTTGTCGATTATTGTCACCAAAAAGTTAGACATGCATCTCATAGAGATTTTGCAACATTGTCCTTTTAAGTCATTACCACAGGGGTCGGCCACCAATGGCTCGCAAGCCATATAGGCTTTTGTCACGAGTACATATGGTTTGGAGATAATATAGAGCCTACGTAAATACATTGTTTATTATTTCATTCCAAGCCCATTGTCGCACATGCGAAGGTGTAGAAATAATGCAGCTGATAAGGGTTCTGTCCAATCTATATAGGACATAATTTTAACTACAGTTTACAGTCATGGTGTCACACCAACAAACGCTGTTGGTGCTGTAAATTGCTAGATAATCTCATTAAACATTCTATGCTCATTGTTAAGACATTTTATGACGCCACATAACATCTGGCGGCTCTAACGAAAGTACCCAGATCATTTTGATTGGGTAAGCGATAGGAATGGGCCGAAGTATAAAAAGGGTGCGCATACTCCTCCTCCACCCAGCGCTGTCCGCACTAAAGGTAAATTCATTGGTATCCTCGTTTGCACTATTTTGTGACATTTTTACAAAAGTACTTTGCTTGCACCTTGTTTTGAAGACATTATTTACGAGAAAAATGAGCCTCAAAACTGTGGGAGGGAGACACATTTTAAGTGGTTTGGTTGAATTCCTTAACCACTTGGGTCATATGGGCACCACTTCCCGTAGCGTGTCTTGGGCAAGTACAGCCTGGCAGTTCCCATACCTCTCCAGGCCAACAAGTGATCCCACCCAGCCTCAAACCGGGGACCTTTCGCATGTTCAGCGAAATATTTATATTCGTATGGTAAACAGGCTCTGGCATTATTATTGTTTGATAGATTTTATCAAATAATCAAACATTACAGTAAAATAAAATGTGGTAGTTTTGAACATTTCGTAAAATTTTGTCTTAAAATATATGGTGTGGCTCTCTTAAAAACCGAAATATTTTTGCTTTTATAGCTCTTTGGGTCAAGAAGGTTCCGGACCCCTGCATTAGCCGTTAGCACCATTAGCGTCACTTGTGCTTTTGAAGTGTCTTGGTGTAGGTTTGAGTGGTGTTCTGATTGTTGGAAAAGTGAGGTTTTTTTTTACTCTTAAATCCTCGCTGGTGGAGCTATTGTTTCAGTAGCCACATTGAACTTAGCACCCTCTATCTGCTTGCGCGTGGGTGGCAGCAGTGAGTCACGGGCGAACGTTTTCGTCGGGCATGAGCAGTGCTTCTGTGCGGGCTGTGCAGGGAGGTCTACGCTTCCTTTCTACTTTTTTACCCACCCTCGCTCGATCCGCTAAAAGCACAGGTGTCAACCATGGGTCCCGCGGGCCAGATCAGGCCAGCCAAGCATTATTATAATTGTTTATATAATTATTTTCGATGGTGAAAAATCAATAACACATATTTGATATATATTTTTCATTTATGTATTTATTTTATCAATATTTAGCCTGAATAAATTGACATGTATTTCATACAAGTTTCATACCTGTCAACCCCAGCCAAATTCTCCCCTTATTAATGATTGCAATTCTCCTTATTTAAAATGCTGGCATTGCTGTCCACCAATGTATAATTTATTTTTAAATTTAAGTACACTCCTTAAGTAACATTCCTTAAAAAAGTCCTCCAGAAAACGTGCAGATTTTACAATATATATTATTATGTTTTATGATATATAGCTGACCTTGTGCTTGTAAATTAATATCGAAAATATTTCATGGTGCCACTCTTGTACTGTTGGGGATCAAAACTGACTCTTTAAGGGACCGTGTGTATTTCTTAGCGCTTCATAGTGGTGAAAAATTCTTTATTTATTGAAAAAATATTTGGATTTGTATATTAAGCAAAAATACTATCAAATAAAAGTGCATTTTTTAAATACCTTTAAGTCAAGAAATTTGTATTTTTTTTTTACTCAACATGAGGCGCACCTAAAGAGAGCTAATATTATTGTCCGCCATCATGCTGCTACAGTTACACAAAAACCCTGGTGAAAGGCTGGGCACATTTTTTTTTTTTAAATGGTGCGGTTTTGTCATTTTGAATGTCGTTTGTATGCTCCCTGGAACTTATTCGCTCTCATTTTTAGTTGCATGACACAATACAGCGACTTCTATCGGACAAACTATCCACACTGTCCCTTTAAGAATGCACGGAATAGTTATTTCTTTTTATACTCACTACTCTCCGTAGGCCCAAAAATCATGTTGAACCTGTGCACCTCCTTCGCGTAGTACTCGGTCTCGGTGCCGTCTGCGCCGCACACCTCCTGCCGTTGCCGGCCCAGTTCCTCCAGCAGCTCCCGGGTGCTATTGTAAAGGGCCCGCACCTGCTGGGGCACCTTGGCGGGCCCCTGACCCTGTGGGGGGGCCCCCATCCTCAGTTTGCTAAGGATCTGTCCACGGATGGCCTCCACTCGCTTCCTTTTGACGTGGTCCATGTCCACTGTGGCGCAAGTGGACAGGGGCCAGCCCAGCGTGGCGCAGTGGAGCAGAAGCAGGACACACAGCAGAGCTTTGCAGGTGTGCATCCTGAAGCGGGATTCCAACCGGGATCCTGTGGAGCCCTTTAAACAAATCTCCTTAGAGGGAGTCCTCGTGTGGTGAGACCCATGGAGACAATGTTCCTGCTCGATGAAGTTGACATGCTTGTGTTGAGTAGTCACCGACGAGCCAGTTGGTCCCCTGGCGGGTGTTTGCATGGCGGGAATGGAGATGGGGGCTTTTTATTGTGAGCAATACGCCATGACGGTGCGGTGGAGGAGGGGCCCCAGGCCCCAACTAATGGGCCCCCTCACCGGCACACCCGCTCACAGACCAATGCTCTGACTCAGGCATGTGAGGGAAGCTTTTATTTTTCTTTTTAGAGCAGATTAGTCACTTTGGAGCTATTTTGAGGGCTCAGATTGCCATTATCATCGTTTTCCCTGGAAAGTGCACAAAATGGCCTGCTCGGCCTTTTAATGGGTTGCCTCGGGCGCCGTCATGTGGCGATTTAGGGAACTAAAAAGATTACTTTGAATCCAAACATTTTGCTTTTTGTCTCGTGAGCTATTAGTATTGTTGTTATATCGATAGGGAAAAATATTTAACAAATATTTAAATATATTTTTCAAGTTTTTTTTTATTGTGCTTATATATAGCCTCAATAAATTGACATCCATTTTTCATCACTGTCAACCTCAGCCAATTGCTTCTCTTATTAATGATTGCAATTCTGATGAAAGACGCTGTCCGGAATTTGAGAATTTTGTACTTACTGACGCCATCTTTGGTCTTTGTGGCGCTTGGTAGTACGTGCATTTCTCAGAAGCACTCAAATGTAATCTTCTTTCATCTTTGTTGGGGTCCTGGTCGCATTTTGACTGTTTTTGAAAGTCCTTTTTAAAAATGTTCATGCTACACTAACAGAAAACTGTGAGCACGAGCATACAATCCCTCTTCACCACTTCTCGTCTACTATGGGTGACCAAGACAATCCAATTTAAGCCAAAATTTACAAGATGAGATCGTGTCCAACGAACATTTTTAAAATAATAAATAATTCGAGTACAAAAATTGTGATACGGCATACACAATTTGCAATGATCAAAAATCATATATAATGCGGGGGAAATATATACTGTAAGTTTACAGGTATATTGTTTTAATATAGTCCATAATCTTTTTAGGATTGTCTCTAAATGACCTCCACAATCTCTGCATAATTATGCTTGTTTGTTTTTAAAAAGTAACTGCGAATACCTATTGTCAATCATAAGCTCATTAAGAAAAAAAAATCTCAATTTTTCTTAATCCCTTTTTGTGCTCCCTTGACAAAAGTCTTTTATTATTTTATTCATGTGGTTGAATTTTATTTTATTTTTTAGTTTATACAATATTTGTCACGTCTGCGGAGATGTACCCAAATACAGGGAAGCCGGAATGGAGCCAGGTGTGCTCAACAAATGATGGTATTTATAAACAAAAACAATGAATAACAAACAAAAACAAACCAGGTCTTAAAAGAACTAGTAAAATGTCAGAAAAACAGAGACAAAAACTTAACCTGACTTGCCATTGTTATTCTGGTTCCCATATTCATGTCATTTCTGCAGTTGCAGCAGGTTTTTTTTGTTTTGACATCTACTTGTTATTTGACCACTTGTTTGTTTGTTACTTTGTACTTCCTTTAGTTATTAAATACCAGTCCTCTTTTTGACCACATCTGCCTCTGTCCTGGCTTCCCTGCGTTTGGATCCACCTGAAAAACATGACAATTTTATCTTGAGGCGGGATAATGAACACTTGTCTTTTATATTAGCATTCAGCTTATTGCCATATTGTGGCTTTGTTTTGAGTAAGTAATTGCCTCGAGTTAACTTTTGACCCCTCTCTTTTTCACAATAGGTGAGCAGTTATGTGCAGTAGAAGAAAATGAGAAAAGAGTAACGAACACTATAGATCAAGAGTCTGAAACCTTTTTGACCCCAAGAGCAATTCAATTAAAAAATATATTATTATTATTATTATGCCTAGATGGTAAGGCGCCCGCTTTGAGACTGGGAGGTCGGTGGTTCGCGCCCCGGTCGAGTCATTCCTAAGACTTAAAAAGTGGTCGGCGGCGCCCTCTGTTGGCTGCGGCTGCATCGGCTCGCTACAACGGGTCAGGTGCAATCGACATTTCGTTCTGTGTACATTGTTACACAGAATGACAATACAAGGAAATTATTATTATTATTATTATTATTATTATTATTTAAGAGGGCCACATTATATATTTTAAGGCAAAATTCAACCCCGCCAAACCCACTCTCCAGACAAAACCTTCTTCAGCACATTGTATTTCACTGTGTAATGTTTGAATATCAACTCAAATCTATGATCTAATTATAATGCCAGAGCCTGTGTCCCATCCATCCATCCATCCATCCATTATCTGCACCGCCTATCCTCAGTAGGGTCGCGGGGATGCAGGAGCCCATGCCAGCTATCTTCGGGCAGTGGGCACGGGACAATTCACTCGCTCATTCACACCTAGGGACACTTTGGACCGGCCAATTAACCTCACATGCATGTTTTTGGAATGTGGGAGGAAACCCAAGTGCCTGGAGGAAACCCATGCAAGCACGGGGAGAACATGCAAACTCCACATAGGAATGTTCGCCTGTGTCCCATATCAATATAAATTTACCACTTATAATTCAACTTCCTCCCGTAGTTACTTAAGAGTGTTGAGGCTTCTTTTGACTGCTATTTTTGTCCCAAATAATTACTTCCAAACAAGTTGCAACAAGGGTATCAATGTATTTTATTTCAGTGCAGACGGCGCTGGTGAGGAAAAGGACGCCCTGTGTAAAGCTTTGCCCATTCCTACTGGTCACTCAATCAAATTGCTCTAGGTGCTTTGCTAGAGCTTTCGGGTAAAAGGTTTGGTTTGGGTTCAAGTTTATTATCTGGCTTTTCATCATTAAGTCCCTCTACAATAAACATAGATTGTTTAATGAGCTTCCGTATAAAGGAATATTTAGCCATTTTTAGCTAACAAGGGGTCTATTGGTGTGACACTGACTGTAAACTGTAGTTAAAATTGGGACCTATATACAGAATACTGGACCGTGCCAGTCAGTATCATCTCGGCTACGTACGTCCGACATTTACTTCTGCTTCCAACAATATTATAAATAATTGCGAATGCTTTGTTTCATCTCTGAGACATATATGGCTCGCTAACCAAGGGTTTTCGACCCCTGCTAGAAATAGATGGCTTGGTGATCCATTGATTAATTATTACAATGATTCAATTTGATGTTAGCCTTTAATGTTGAGGACAAATTATCAGTCAATTTATTGCCAAACGTTGGATTATACTTTGAAAAAACCTCGAGGCTCAAGTCAAAGGAAAAACACGTCTGCCAAAATGCACTTTTGAGACGTTAGACGTATTGCTCCAAAAGAAAAAAAAACCCTCGAGACTCGGGTCTTGGTTTCCATGTCTAATCAAGCATAAGGACGCTTCCGCAGGACGCCGTAGTAGTCCAAGTGACTGTCTGGAGGATTCCGAGACTCCATCCCAGACGGTGAAAGTTCACTTTTACTCCGAGTGTTTCCCCCCAGCCGGTGACTTCACCCCAGAGTGAGTCACTCTCAGACGACAACATGGGATCAGCAAAAACAAGCAGAGGAACGTTTCCCGCACGTTGCAACATTTTTCATTGTAGTAACCATAAAACTGGAGAGAGAGGGTGTGACTCACATTCTGGGGGGGATATGGAATGCTAACAGGAGTACCCCTCAATTTTGATGATGATGTCATGTGATGGATCTGCCATGTGCGTGGGTCTCGCCTATGAGATCATTCCCGGCTCGCCAAATCTAACATTGAAACCTAATCATCATTATCATTTCGACTTGGATTTTATGCAGTGCTGGGCTTGCTACTTTAAAAAAAAGGTAATTAGTTATAGTACTTCTTCCAAAAAGTAACAGAGTAAGTAACTGAATTACTCTATAGTTAAAGTAACTAGTTACCAGAGAAAGTAGCTATTTCCGTTACTTTAAAACAAAAGTTTTTGTATGTCAAAGAATTTGAAATTTTCTGAGCAGTATTCCAGTCAGTTGATTAGAGAAGAACAGATTTTTATTTCACCTCACCAGCAACAAATTCATCCTACACTTGAAGTACAAAAAATAAGTACAGTCAACAATATCATAAAATAACAATCAGCAGTAAACAATATAAAGTGAGTTGAATAAATTAAATTCAACTCTCACAACCTGAGACAACTGGTCAAGTAGACTTATGCTACTGTACTTCAGGTATTTTGTCCACGACAAAAGTCAACTGTAAAACAATAAATAGTCTACTGATCACTTGGGTACATGTGACAACACCATAACGGATGGTAGTAGTCCGTAGTAAACAGTGGGTGACGCCAGCAAACTCTACACAACAATAACAATAACCAAAATACTATCCAACACCATTGGCAATGACCAGTAAAATAAATATTGTGGGACTGTCAGACTAAGTGGCTCCTCTTTTCAGAAAGCACAAAGGGCGCTATCTATAATACACTGGATATTTTGTAGTGTATAAAATGGTTTGCCTTTCATTGTTTTTGTTATATTTCCAAATAATAGAACAAATATTTTCTAAAAATGTATATTATTTTGTCATTTAACTTGCCTGACCCAAAAAGGTTTACACTGTTTCGATTAGATGAACATATTTTCAAGAGGCGGAATACCAAGGGACGAATAAGAATATTTTTTAAACCTAATTTCTCCCATTTTAGAGCAGTGATTTAGTACTCTAACGGTGCCAATTAAAAAATAACAACAACTGTTAGCTCATGAAAATGAGGTTAAAACAAAGTTTGTGTTTAAAGTTGATTTGAGTTAGTTTAGTAAACTTAAATTGCAGTTTGATTTGTTCTATTTAATCTGTATATTTGTCAGTTTTGGTTGTATTGATATTTATTTTGTAATAATCCTGGCACTTTTCCGTTCCAAAAATGGCAAAGAATTGTTTGCCATTTTTTCCCTCACAATTCATCTTTTCAATTTAGTAGACACTCAAAATAAGGAGAGGCGACATCATTAGATTTTAAACAGGAGATGACCCAACCATCAGATGAGCTCTTTCTTTTTATTAATATTCTGCATGACAAAAAGCAAATCTGCCCTATAGGGTGTGGTAATTAAAAAATAGCAACACAAATGGCCTATAGTGACAATGATGTAATGAGTTATAGTCAAACAACAAACAAAAGTGAGGTAAAATATTTGAAACAACAAACAACAAACATAATATGAAATTTCCTTTAAAAGTGTCCAATGTTAAAAATAGAATCAACTTAGACAACCATACTCATTTCTTTCTCGAAACAGAGTTTAGTTTGTGTTGCGATACTCATTCCGATTGTGCTCCCACGCAACCACAAATGCACATTTATTGCTTTAAGCCTTTCTTTCTTTTTTTAAAATGTAACGTTGACCAAGTGGGAAACGACATCGACTAGCAGACGCATCTGTGATCGCGACTTACTTCAAAGCCAACATGGATGTTTTTCACAGTGAGCCTGTTTCATGTTTGTGTGTGTGCTTACCAGTGTTGGGAATAACGGCGTTATTTTTGAGTAACAGGGTAAACTTATTAAATATTTAGCAGTGTATTACTTGGCTGCAGAACATCAACAGCGGAGTCCACCCCTCCCCTCCCACACACCTGAAGCAGTTTTTAGCAGTTTTTCGCTCTCTCCCAATTGTTTACATCATGTTGTTTGGATCATGTCACCATTTAAAATAGCGACAACAAAATAGTAAGATGGGGATTCCGAATATAGCATTTTTAGTAATGCACCGAAAGGAAAGGTGAATAAATGCTGATTTTGTATATTTATCTTTTTTAGTCAAGTCATGTTATTTGCACAGCCCTTAATCACAAGAAGTCGCAAAGGACTGCACAGTATCCCGACCAGAACAGAGGTAGAACCCAGATGCGTAACGTTAGTCACAAGTTTATTGAGATATAGAGGAAAGGCAGCGCCCGCGATCCGGTGCTCGCTGGACGCGGGAAGCAAACCGCTAACGGAATCCGAATGCGGACGTGGATCTCCCGAAAATGGGAGATCGTAGTGTAGTAGACGGAAAAACAGGTCGTTACCCGGGACGGGAGAGCATAACGTGGTCGGGGTTTAAAACGAGTCGTTAGACAGGACAGGAGATCACAACGTGGTCAGGGTAAAAAAAACGGGTCATAGCCGGAGAAAAATTGGGAAATCAGAAACGGACGGGTGAAAACCGGTGGAAAAGAGGGACCGACGAAAGTCAGAGTCAAAAATGCTTGCCTTGTTCGCATGTTCGCTTAAGGACCAACAACAGGCGAGTGAAAGGATGGAGCTTAAGTAGGCTGGGGAACCAATCAGGAAGCCAGCAGCGGCTGGCACCAAACGTGTGGGCACAGGTGAAATTAATCAGTCATCATGATTTACAGACCACAGACTATGATTACACCATCCCCTAATCTAAAACCTACATGAGGGCAAGGAAAAACTCAAAACCTCAGCATGAAGGAAATTAAGAAACCTTGAGAAGGGCACTACACATAAAGTAATCCCCCTTCAATAATGAGAAGGCTGCAATGGATGTTGCAATACACGGACATCGCTAATGTGAAACATAGGTCATTCATAAGCTATAAAATACAAGTGTGTTGTGAGTCTAGAATTATAAATTTTTTAATCATATTTCTTATGTTTTGCAGTGTTTATGTGTTTATATGAAATTGTAATGTTTATTTGTTTTTTTGTCTATTATCTCACTTTTACATTTTGTTATTGTATTTTTTCTCATTTTTTTTCTCTATATTTTAATTAATGTGCCCAACACTGGTGCTCGCATACATCACGCATGCTTTCATACATGTGCTGAGGACACACACACACACATGTACACGTAAAACTACGGAGCCCGCCAGATTAGAGTTGGCGTCCTTTTGCCGAGTCTAGACAGGAAGCGAGTCTTTGCCAGATTAGGGATTTTCTGCTTAACAAACACGAACACACACATTAAGAATGCCTGACGTAAATTTGTTTGCATACTTCTGCATATCAACTTGGAGACACACACACAACAGACAAACAAAAACCTTTCACTTATTTCATTTCTGTTGACTATTATTTGGATAACTTCAATCGTGAATTGCTGCATGCTAAACACGACAATAGCAATACGAAAACATGTAGAACACCAACCTTTGGTAAGCAAATTGCCACGTTAATCTACCAGTTTTATATGCATTTGAAAATAACAAGTTTATTACAACAACATTTCATAGGCAAAAAAGTAAAATATGTCAAAAATGGACATGTTTTTTTTTAACATAGGAATTTTAATATTTTATTTCCTTGACTGTAAATTACACTCTTCAAGGTTCATACACGTGCTTGAAACCCTTGAATTTTAATGTTGTGTTTTCAAGGATTGAAAAGTGCTGGAATTTTGGGTGAATTGCTTGTATATGCTTGAAAATGTTGCCATGTTTCTGTAATATCATGTCAAGTCATGTTATTTGTACAGCCCTTAATCACAAGAAGCCGCAAAGGACTGCACAGTATCACGACCAGAACAGAAGTAGAACCCAGATGCGTAACGTTAGTCACTCTTTCCCAGAGTTACTCAGTCAAATATTTAGGTGTCATATTTGACCCCGATCGGTCCTTTCAAACACACGTTAAGAATATTATTAGAACAGCTTTTTTCCATCCTCGCAACATTGTTAAAGTCGCCCTATGCTGTCTCAGTCGGATGAAGGGATTATAATTCACGCGTTTGTTACCTCCCGTCTCGATTACTGTAATGCACTACTCTACGTTCTCCAGATGTCCAAAATCAAGAGCCTTCAGCTGGTACAAAATGCTGCAACTTTTAACTAAGACAAGAAAGTTTGATCACATTACCCCGTTTTTAGCTAACCGGTATTGGCTCCCTGTTATCTTAAAATATGATTTTAAGGTTCTGTTGGTACAAAATCATACACGGAGTTGCTCCCTCATATCTTTCAGATTTAATTTCCCCTTAGGTTCAGGTCCGGAGCCTTCACTCAGAAAATGCAGGTCTACTAGAGATCCCAAGAGCCAAGAAGAGTTCCGCAGGCTCGAGAGCGTTCTCTCTGCGGGGACCAGTGCTTTAGATTGCTTTTCCCCCTGAGATTCGATCTGCAACCTCAGTGGAAATGTTTAAATCGAAATTTAAAACACACTTCAATTCTATAGCATATGAATAACCTATATTTTATGTTTACAATATCTGTGTATTATTTGCCCTCATGTAGGTTTTAGATCAGGGGATGGTGTCATACTAGTCTGTGGTTTGCAATAATCTGTGGTCTGTGCAGCCCTTTGAGACTCTTTGTGATTAAGGGCTAGACAAATAAACATGACTTGACTTGACATGTGTTCTCACTAATGACACCGCCAATGCTCTCCAGCGGTTTCGATTGCCATTACATTTCTTCTTTTCTCATTATTAACGGCCACTGGCATTTTTTTGTACGGCATTGGCCTAGGAAGTGAAGGGTCGCCCCCAAGATGACAGGTGGATGTTACACGTAAACAGGGCACTATGAATCGGGTATTAGCGCAAGGATTACATATCAATTGTGGACATTTATTATGAGACATTTAGAAAATTTAGGCAGCCTTTCCCAGGAGTAAATTGTAATGGGAAGAATGTCCTCCAACTAAAAATGTAAGCTATATATTTCTGTAATTTTTACCCAAATCATATATGGGGAGATATTTGTATGAAAAACAAATATATTCATGATTTACTCAAGATCTTAAAATCATATGCCTTGATAAATGCACAAGCAAAATTAAAAATCACATATGTAAATCGCAGATATACCGTATTTGTAGTTGTGCAAAATAAATGATTCACACCTGATTTCCTTTTAATGATTCTGAAGTCCTAATGTTTGAATTTGGACATAAAAAAGTGTACGAACCCTGGTTATCACTATGTTGTTACTATGTTACTATTATGTTATTACCATGGTGTAGTAATTAGAAGTGGGGTTCAAATAGGCCTACTCAAACAATCAAATACTTTAAGGGGACTGTGTGATTTAAATATTTAATTCAAAAACACATTTAACGAGAAGATTAGATCATGTGTTTAAATGTTTTTTTTGTGTCATTTGAGGTGTCCTTAAAACGTTTAAAGCAGAGTATTTTGTTATTAGGGATGTGTTAACAATGCCTAACTGAGTTCAAAAAAACCTTACTATTTATCCATCCATCCATTATCTACACCACTTATCCTCAGTAGGGTCACAAGGGGTGCTGGAGCCCATCCCAGCTATCTTCAGGCAGTGGGCAGGGGAGACCACGAATTGGTTGGCAGTCAGTCGCAGGGCACACAGAGACATACTACAACTCACTTGCTGATTCACACCTAGGGACAATTTGGACCGGCCAATCAACCAGACATGCATGTTTTTGGAATGTGGGAAGAAACCGGAGTACACCCACGCAAGCATGGGGGAGTATATGCAAAGTCCGCACCGGAAGGTTTGATCCCGTGGCCTCAGAACGGTGTCCAACCCAAGCCCTTAAAAGATGAAAAAGTCGAACTCTTTTTTTTCTGTCGTGACCACGCCAAGTGTGAGACCCATCTAAATGAGTGCCTGAGGTGAATGAATGGATGATGCTTTAAAAAGGGAACAGCCCCAGGCATGTAGTTATATTATTCATTTATTTTCATATTATTTAATTAATATGTTAACATTTGTTTGTTAATGTTGTTTCGTTAGTTACTCTTTAATATTCAGCACTTTTCTGTTAGTTTTGTTAAGTTTTTACATTTAGTAGTGTTTTTGTGATCAGGCACCAGGGGCAGCTGTGGGGTCCTGAAAGTCAGTGCGTGAGGTCGTGGAAGTAGCAGGTGTAAAGGAAATGGGGAGAGATGGAATAAAGGATGAAAGAGAGAACATGCAAAGACAAATGACAAATGTAAACAAAGCTGATGCAAATGAAAAGGATTAAAGAAAAGAGTTAAAACCAACGCACACCGGACTTATCATTGCCATACGTTACCATTACTGATAATCAATAGTGTTAAGTTAAGTCGCAGGTTCGATTCCCGGCTCCTACGTGTTATATGTCGAAGTGTCCTTGGGCAAGACACTGAATACCTAATGCCCCCAACAAGCAGGTAGGCGCCTTGCATGGCTGACTCCCTATTGGTGTGTGAGTGTGTGTGTGTGAATGGCTAAGTGTGAATCACAAGTAAAGCCTCTTTGGTCTTCATTGACTTGAGACCATTACCATTTACCTTTTGGTGCATGTCCACGTACATTTTTGTATGTATTCACGTTTGTTTGATGTCTTTACGTGTGTTTTTTGTGTGTTTACCTATATTTTTGGGGTGTGTTTGCGTGCCTTTTTGTATGTATTGACGTACTTTTTACGTGTTTAGGTACGTTTTGTGTGTATACGTAGTTTTCATGTGTGTTCTCGTACATTTTTGTGCTTGTTTACGTACGATTTTCTGTGTTTTTACGTATGTTTTGGTGCGTTTTGTATATAAATCCTTATTGTGATTTTATTATCTTGTTTATTGTTTGATTCAGAGCCGGCCCAATGCATAAGCGAGCTCAGCAGATGCTTATGACCCTGCAACCACTAGGGGGCTCCCAAGAGTAATTAACTTTTTTTGTGCCAACATTGTCCCCGTCGTCACTTTGTGTGTCAACTCAAAAATACTTCTACAGAAATACAACAAAAAACTTATAGAAATACTACAAAATAGTATAGAAATACTACAAAACTATGACGACAGTATTACTATATTACATAGTACTACTAGAGAATGATTTACTCCAAATTTACTACGAAAAGACAACTGCAGTAATATTACAAAAATAAAAATAAAGAAATATGACAAAATACTCCAACAGAAATGCTGCAGAAATTCTACAAAAATACTACAAAAATACTACTTTGGAAATAAATCAATTATACTTCTACTAAAATACAAAAAAGAATACCTATGCATAATACAATAATATAAAACAACTACTCTAGAAATATTACTACAAAAACACTTGCAAGATGATTACAACAGAAACTGCAAATCACACCAATAGCAATACTACAAAAATTCTCGCATGGAAATATCACAAAAATACTGCAATAGCACTGTACTACAAAAATACTACAGAAATACTACAGATGTACAACAAACATTCTAATATGGAAATACTACAAAATACTACAGAGATAGTTCAAAAATACTATAAATAAAATAATACCACAGTAATACTCCAAAAATACTGTAATCAGGAAAACTACTGCAATAATACCAAAATACTACATAAATACTACAGATATACAACAACAAAAAATACATACGTTTGCAATACAACAAAAGTACTACAGAAATACTAAAAAAATACTACCATGGAAATACTACATACAAATTACCTACGAAATACTACAAAAATAGTACCAAAATAAAACTACGGTAATACTACAAAAAAACTACAGAATTTCAGACTTTAGAAATACTAAAAAAAAAAAAAAAAAAAAAAAAAAAACTACAGTAATACTAAAAACGAAATAACAAATAAAGTGCTTAAAACAGGAACTTAATATACTTTTTTTGTCCCGGTTTCCCATTGCCCCCAATTGGCCCCGCCCGTTTGGCGCCAGCTGCGGCTCGTTGAGTGATTGGCTTCCCTCCTATTTTAGCTCAGTGCTCTCACTCACCCTTTGTCAGTCCGTCAATGAACCTCTGCAGCCGCAAGACGTGTGTTTTGACTCTGTCCGGTAGCGATTCTGTCTATTTTGTCTTGTTTGATATTGGACTCCAGTCTCCAGTGTCTGGTATCGATCCTTTCTATCTTGTCCTGTCTGATACCTTGCTACAATCTCCAGTATCGGGTATCAATCCCGCCTGTCTCATCCTGTCTTATATCTTTCGCCAGTCTCCAGTTTCTGGTATCGATCCAGTCTGTCTCGTTCTGTCTGATATCTGTCTCCAGCCTCCTGTATCTGATATCGATAATGTCTGTCCCACCCTGTCCGGTATAGACCCTGTCTGTCCGGTATTGATCCTGTCTGTCCGGTATTTTCTCGTGTATCTGGTATCAATCCTGTCTGTCCCATCCTGTCGAGTATCGACCCCATCGGTCCGGTATCTGCTTGTGTAGCTGGTATCGATCCTGTCTGTCCCGTCCTGTCCGGTATCGACCCTGTCTGTCCAGTAACTGTTTGTGTATCTGGCATCGATCTCGTCGGCCACTGGCTTCCTGTTGTTCCATGCCGGGCATCTTCCTTACTTCTTCCGCCCAGTGATTCCCGAATCACGTATGTTTGTGTTAACGTGTATGACTGCCCCATTCCCGTAAAATAAAGCTTGTGTGAGAAACGTTACGCATCTGGGTCCTCCTCCTGTTCTGGTTCTGACAGTTTTGCTCTAATTGTGGTTGTTTGAAAACCAATTTGATGAATCAAATCTATTCAAAAAGAAGTATAACATGTCACATGCGGCCCCTGACTCCAAATAGTTGCCCACCCCTGGAGTAGAACATTGAATGAGTTTGAGTATGGATGTGAATTATCAATCTAATTTTGCTTAGGGCCCCATGAAGGCTTGAGCCGGTCCTAGTATTTGCTGCATTTTAAGTGTAGAATAAATCAGTTGCTGGTGATACGTAACTGTTCTTCTTTATTCAACTGACTCAAATACTGCTCAGAAAATTTCAAATTCTTTGACATACAACTTATTTTTTAAGCAACAGAAATATTTCCCCTCCCTGGTAACTAGTTACTTTTACTATAGAGTAGAGGTCAGGAACATTTTTGACCCAAAGAGCCATAAAAGCAAAACATGTTTTAAAAATAAATTAAGAGAGCCACATCATATATTTTCAGACAAAATTGAAAAAAACTGCCAAACACACTCTCTAGACAAAAGCTAATTATTCAGCACATTTTATTTCACTGTGTGTCATTTGATGATTTAATCAAATGTATGAAATGATAATAATGCCAAATCCTGTGTCCCAAATCAATGTAAATATGCAATTTGTCTTCCACTTTCAGTTAAGAGTGTTGAGGCAATTTTTTTCCATGAAATTTGTCCTTCATAACAGTTTCAAAACAATGTGCATGCAAAGTTATTTTGTAAAAATGTCAAATTACTGCAAACGATAAGCATATCGTCATATTCACTTTCGGTGTAGACTGCACTGAGCGAGAGAGAGCGAGAGAAAGAGTGAGAGAGAGAGCAAGAGAGAGAGCGAGAGAGAGAGAGAGAGCAAGAGCGAGAGAGCAAGGGAGAGAGAGAGAGAGAGAGAGAGAGCGAGCAAGAGAGCGAGAGAGAGAGAGAGGGAGAGGGAGAGAGAGAGAGAGAGAGAGAGAGAGAGAGAGAGAGAGAGAGACAGAGAGAGAGAGAGAAAGAAGTGCCTTGCGCTGTGTGCAGGGATCCGCCCACCTGTACTGCTCACCCAATCAAAGTCGTTTGCCAGCGTTTTTATTTATCAGTTTAAATGGTTTCTTATCGAACTTCTGCATTAAGTTGCTTCGGCTTTATATGGACCAAAATTGGGATGAAATCACTTGACTTTGGAACGTCACAGAGAGATGTGCAATAGTTACATTTTATTTCGGAGCCATACGTACTCATGAAAAGAGCCATATATGGTTCCCGAGCCATAGGTTCCCTACCCCTGCTATGGAGTCATTCAGTTACTAACTATCTCTCATTTTGGAAGAAGTGAGTAACTATTAATAGCTATTTTTTCAAACTAACATGCCCAACATTGTTGATGATGAGTTCCATTGTACGCTTTTTCTGTTATCCCTTTTGTCAACTAATTGTTGCAGCCTTAATTGCATTGCATCTCTAGTGCTCGAGGAAGCCACGCTCTTCAGAAACCAATTAATGGGTTTTTAGTCATTTAGTATCGGAAATATTTGCTCAAGAGACGAGCAATTCTAGATACGGGTACGATCTTGTACATGTAGAGGTATCACTGTAGTAAGATAAGGCCAAGGTACTGATATCAATTTGTGTATGTGTCTTAATATGATCTCTTTGTATGACTTTGATTTCTGGTTTTAATTATGTTTTGTTTTTGTTTTTTTGTAAAAAGTCAACATTGTCCTTGGCGGCCAAATTAAAACGAACCCCCGCCGCTCTCATCTGCGCACCTGCAGGCCCCGCCCCGCACCTTTTGAAACCCTTTGACCCACACAGATGGGACTGCATAATAAGACACACACGCTCACTCTCGCCTGTATGGCAGGCGGCCATTTTGTTGTGTTTTTATAAATTACTGTGTGTGTATACCGTAAACAAAGTTGTTTGTGTGTCCTGGTGTTCTGGTGTGCAGCCAACAACCCTGTGTATGAATATACATACATACATAAGGTCATTAACATGAATATTTATAAAGCGCCATATAGATCAACCTTATTAAAAACAAACCAATTTAAAAAAGGAAAGACAAAGTTAATCGTCGAAAAAATGATTCTAAGTTTATCCCTTGGAAGATTTGCGTATGCCGGATTTCAACCAGTAGAGGGCAGCATCGGCTGTCTATCAAGAAAGGAATTACAGGACCGTCTTAAAAATTGAAAATATTGCGATTAATTTATTTCCTGTTAAATAATTGAAGAAAAAAATGATGTACATTCTGTATTCATCACTAATGAACAAAAAATTGGGTGTTTTTTATTAATATAATATTAAATATTCTATTTTTCTGTGACAGTCCTGTAGTTATTAATTCACTGCATTAAACTACAATGGAAGAGTTTTATTTACATTTATCTCTTTTTTCATAATCGTAAAATCTATTGTGAGTGTTACCATGGCAATTAAGTCGGGTGATTGACCATGACCATTCTTTATATTCATTTGGGGTTCATTTAGCGCCATTCAATATTGATTTTCTCATTGTTATTGTTTGACTGCTGGCGTCACATGTGTAAAGTTAGTTTTTTAGATTTTCATAACACTCTTTTATATTCATATGCAAACGATTTCATTATATAAAATACTGTAAAAATAAAAATTGTTTTCTCATTTTATTTGTGATTAGGTTGCCATAGCTATTTGAAGTTAACAGAATTTCCTTGAGGGTTTTGGGTCTTTCAAACAAAAAATCCTAAACATAAACATTTAATAGTAGGCAATGAAGTATTATGAGTGTAGTTAACTTGTTATTTGTTCTTATTTGTGTTTGAATTTGCAACCTTTCAAAGTGTTACTTTGTTTTAAACTTGAAAAGCATCTGTAAATATTAGCGGTAATTGAAAACAATGCAAAAATGCTCTAGTTCTAAAAAAAAATCAGTTTTTGCGGGGTTGCATTCCAAAAACGTCCCGCGACAGTCATAAATAACCTTTATTGATATATTTATTTTGTCTATTACTCAAGAACATGCCCAATTTACAGGCTCAAGTATTTTTCGTTACAAACAACTTCTTTATAGTCAAATTATGATTCTAAAATGAATCTGGCAGTTTTTTTGCACACCCATAGTTTTTTTGTTGACAAGATGGCTTTTAAAGAAACTTAAAAATGAAAAAAAAAAATGTGCATGCATAATGTCGGTTTGTCAAGATGTTTTACGTATGTGTACAACTCAAATCGCAATGTCATTGACGCACAGGCAGACACGGACAGAAAAGCGCCAGGGCTACTGTTTAGCCAATCAGAATGCAGACCACAATGTTAGATGAAAAATCAAAGTAGTGTAACCGATTAGTATACTGCGATACAGCAAGGGATTACAATATCATTATTTTCTATAAACTGGCGTAGTATTTGATAGCACTGTCCTCACTTATAATCCTTACATTCACTTATTTGTGTTGTTTACTAGGTTATTGCTAGTCCATAGTTTGATTTTTTTTTTAGATAGTTTCAAAACAAGGTGCGAGCAAAGTTCTTTTGACAAAATGTCACAAAATACTGCAAACGAGCATACTAATGTATTTACCTTCAGTACAGACGGCGCTGGGCAAGGGTGAGAAGTAGTGCGCATGCTGTAAGTATAGCTCAGTCCATTACTACGGCTCACCTAATCAAAATACTTTGGGTGCTAAAGCTTTTGGGTGTTTACAGTGTGTTCTGTTGCTTTTCATCATAAAGCGTATTAACAATGAATATAGATTGTTCATTGTGAGCTTCCATTATAAAAGTTTTTTTAGTAATTTGAAGCCAAAACGGGGTATGTTGGTGAGACACCTTGTCTATGAACTGTGGCTGAGAATGTGCCCGTATAATTACGGAACCGAACCTTTTTAGTTAGTTAGCGTTGTATCTGCTTCGCACGTGCCTCAATCTGGTTGCATGTAACAATACAGTAAAGAACTGCACAAGTTTACGTACTCAACAAATAACCCATAGGTAGCCCATCCCTGGTCTGATACATGAATTGTCAGCACAGTAACAGTGTCCTCCTATTTTTGACCCTTGGGTTAAAAAAGTCCACTTTGGGCGTGTTCTGGAGCTTGTCCATCACTTTCCATTTTTAGTTATTCATTTAGTTATTTTTGTTGGCGTCCTGTTTGCCAGGCCAGCAAGTTCAACCTTGAGCCGCTTCGTCGAACCCGCGTCGGCTTATTTTATCCAAAGCTATCTCCGTCCCAATCTCTGCGGGTCTCATCACGACCCGCTGACCCGCCGACGACTATAAATATTTATTTGCGTCAGCTTGTCGGTAAAAATAACCGTCTGACAAAGGAGCTTTCCTGGAGCGGCTCCAGGAGGAGCGTCAGCATTCCGGGGGCCACCGGGGCCCCGTGCCGACATGTTTGATGGCTTTGTGGCTAGAGCCAATGAGGAGTCACTTAGTGCCGGCGCCGCCCTGGGTCCTAAAACTGCGGAACTGGACAGTGGTTTGAATGTGGAGATTGTTTTTGATGACACTGCCAAATCTGGTGACTAATGCGCATGTTTTTCCTCTTGCTTTTCAGAGACGTGCGCACACTCGTAGCCAACGATGAGGATCTCTAAAATAGTTCGAAGTCCTATTGGTGTTTTGATTTAATTCCCCCCAAAAAAGTAATCTCATTTGAATTAAAAGTATTATTGAGTAATCAACTCCCCGCTCCTATAACTACATTCGAGATGAGAACTTTCAGAGTATGTCACAACAAGAAACGAGTCTCTACGTCTTTTGTATCAAAAGTTATGATTTTTAAAATAAAAGCAAACCAAATCTTTCCTCTTGCCACTAGAGGCCATTAAATGATATACTCTTAGCTTTTGAAGGCCCAGCCTTGTAGTTCTATCTCATGTAGATTAATCGTATTGACCATTCACTTCCAAAACATTTATTTTGTATTTACTTTATTTATTTTGTTCATTTCCATCCAGTGCAACAATTTAGGCAAACACTGTTTCTTTTTCATAGATCCCACATGCGTTTGTATAGTTTAGAACCCATACTAGTGAGACTCAAAGTGACCAAACCATGCAATTTGTATTTTCTTTTTTTCTTTTTAGGCCAAACCTCTCAAGATTTTGGGTTTTTCAGGAACAATGAAATAGTATATAGAGATTTTAAAAACAAATCTGTATTCGTTAAATAACACTCACTGTGTTTTTATTTGCTAAACAAATTATATTTCAGGATGGATAAAGAACGGCAGCACGGCGGATGGATGGTTAGCGGTGCAGAGGTCTAGGGTTTGATTCCAGCTACCGCAGCCTGACCATGCAAAGTTTGCATGTTCTCCATATGCCTGTGTGGGTTTCCAAATTCCCCACAGTAGCATTTTCGAGTCAAAAGTCCTTTTAAGACAAAAAGAAATTGTGCGCCAAACATGCTCTTTCTGAACGTGTTCTTCAGACAGCACTAATGCACCATAAATGACCAAATAACAAGATGCGGCTCTTGCCCAATAAGAATGCGGCTCTCTGCCTCATCATATTTTCTATATACTGTGGCTCTTTGCCTCGTTTCAAGTTTTTTCCCCTCTTAAAAACACTTGAATCCATCAGAGTTAATAACAAATAATAAATAATATTGTGAAATTAATTTGGCCGTATTTTTTGTTTTTATGCTCCAGACTCATAACTGACTGCCAATCATCTGCGTAGGTTACGTCTAATGCCGGTCATTGTGTGGTGTGGTTCTTTAACTCTCTCATGGTTAAAAAATGTGTCTCTTTGTGTCAAACTTGTTCGCCACCCCTAAACAAGATTGTCAGTATAAAAATAAGCTTTTACTTAGTTTTCATAAATGATGCCGACCGCTATGGTGGCTTTGCTTTGCCATTGCATATCTTCCCTTGTGATTAACAGGAGCAGGCATGAGCTAGTAAGGTATTGTCCCATGAAGCGTCATCGCCCCTAAGAGGACAGGTGCATGCTATACCTGAACAGGGTACTTTAAAATGTGTATTACTTTAAGGATTACATATCAATCATGGGCATTTATTATGGGCATACATCTAAAGATCATTTCCCAGTGGTAAATTGTAATGGGAAATTTATTTTTCTCGAGAGTCATTTTTTTAATCCTGTCTTGATGCAAGATTAAAAATCGTACATATATTTGTGGCTCTGCAAAACATATGATACACAATGGGTTTCTTCTTTTAATGGTACTGGAGAAATGGCAAAATTGGCTATTTAAGTTCTTAAAAAGTGCTTGAATTTGACAATGAAAAAGGTGGACAAAGCAGAAGTAACCTTCAAAAGATTTGTAGGATTTACTAGCACTCATCAATGCGGCTTTTTCCAAATCAACATTTTTTTTTTCTTTTTCTCCTTCGTCCGGGTGGGTAGGGACATTTGTTATTATTTTGGGACAATACTCAAGTTTCACCCAGCAACTCCTCTCCAATCCCTCCTTCGCCCTACTCAATGCAATAAATGTCCAGCCATCATTTATTTTAATTCGTCCCCTCCCTTCCTGCCCCCCATTGGCTGTGGCAGTGCCCAGATGAAATGGACGGCTAACCTTGCGGGACAAGGACGCGCTCGCCGTCAGCCAAAGACACGTTCGCCATTCTTGCGGCGTGGACGACACGATGAAGAGAAATCGTCTGGCATGCAAATGAACTTCGCTGCCACGTCCAATCAGGAAGCCCCGGCGGAGGCTGTCGCCGTAGGAACGGCCGATGGCCATGACGGGGGCTCTCGAAAACTCCTGTGATTTATTTTGGCAAAGCCGGACCTGATGAGAGGGCAAGAGCATTTAAATGTGGGGGAGCCAAAATCAACAGGAGAGCCATGACGCGTTTTAAGCGTCATTTCATTGTTTTTACATGAGAGGAATCTATTCTTAACGGCTGTAAAATTGCATTTATTTGTTTTACCTCAGCATTTACAGTGTCTTCCAAAAGTATTATCCCTCCCCCCAACAACTTTTCGACATATTGCCCAGGGTTCGTACGAGTGCTTGAAATCCTTTAAAATGATTGAATTTTATTGTGTTTTTGAAGTCAGGAAAATGTTTGAAACTTGGGTGCTTGGAGATGCTTGAAATTGTTGCCATTGTCAAGTCAAGTCATGTTTATTTGTGTAGCCCTTAATCACAAAGAGTCTCAAAGGGCTGCACAGACCACAGATCATATGACACCATCCCCTGATCTAAAACCTACATGAGGGCAAATAATACACAGTTATTGTCAAAATAAAATATAGGTTATTCATATGCTATAGAATAAAAGTTTGTTTTCAGTTTAGATTTTTAACATTTCCACTGAGGTTGCAGATCGAATCTTAGGGGGAAGAGAATTCCACAGCACCAGGGCCCGAATGGAGAACGCTCTCGAACCTGCGGATCTTTTCTTGGCTCTTAAGATCACTGCCATTGCCATGTTTCTTGACAGTCTGACCATACGCCACACAATAACTGGAGAAAAATTGTTTAAAATGTGCGTGGAAATAATGCTGATACGCCTACTCTGGTGGCATGTAATTATGGCTTTGTTAAGAGGACAGCTCTATTTAGAAAACCAGCTTTTTCTGGCTTGGCTCACTGAGATGAGCTCTTTCGGCTCCCAAACAACTCATTAGATGTCTTTCTCTTAAACATATATTTTTAATAATAATAATAAAACACCAAATTATTCATTAGTTGTTAATTTTATATGTTTTGCAGGGATTCCTAAAAAACTCGGGAAATATAAATTAAAATATCCACAGATCTACAAAAAGTAGTTTGTAAAATACAAATCAATTTGAGCTTGAGCTTTAAAGTTGAACAGCAAAAAAAAAAAAATCCCTGAAAATGCAAAACAATAGAATAAAAAATAAAAACATTAACTTGGCAGTGCTATGAATAAGGGATAAAAGGCAAAATAAACTGACTATTTACAACTCTATTTATTAACGATCCTCAAGGTCTCTGCTGAAGAAAAGCAACCCCAGAGCGTGATACTGCCACCTCCTACTTTGGTTGATGTTATTCATACGCCAAACGTAACACTTTGCATTCAGACCAGAAATTGCAATTTTTCTCTCATCTGACCAGAGCACTTTGTCACACGTGTTATTTGTGGCTTCTTGAAAATGCCAAACAGGCCTGGATAAAGGGCAGATTTATGCAAGTACGACTGATAGAAACCTCAAACTTACTTGTTTTCCTCCCAAGTATTTTTCTACTCCTTCCGTATGCTTATTGTAAACATTTGTTTTATTTAGGCTAAATTGAGAAAAAAAAGAAAAAAATTAAGGGATTAAGAAATTTACATAAAATTATTGCATTTTAAAAACTCTCTTTTCCTTTATAAAGGACCAAATGAGCTTAAATATGATGAAAAACGCTAGTTTAAAAAAATAAAAAGGAAAGCAAAACAAAAATGTAAACAACGCAGCATCGGAAATACCCCACTGCCATGAAATTGTTCAGTCCATTTATTCCTAGCTCCATTTTCGCCCCCCTCCCTGCTCCTCTTTCGCTCGGCTAGTGTCACTCGTGGCATAGCAGTGGAGTCAGTGTATTACTGTTGGAGTATGTTATTATGGAAGCCCAAGACTGCCATAATTCAATTTAATAAATGAATATTCAGTTAATAAATATGGCCTTTCAAAACAAAAAGCAAAAATATTTTAATATCATAATTGAATTTTACATGCTGTATCATTTTAAATGAAAACAAAAAACAACAAAAAAACAGCGAGATACTCCGGGTGTTCAGCACCCCCAAAACTCTGGACCTAGTATTACCCCAGTTTTCTACCCTATATTTTCTTTAGGTTGTCACGGCGACGTTAGGCCTGTATTAAAATGCCACATGAGAAAGTTCCCATCATGCGATCTTCCAATTTGAGAGGGATGTCTTAAATCCGTCCCTCTCACTCGTTCAGCAAATATTTTCCTGATGTGATCACACTTGAGGCTTACAACTAGGCGCTTTAAAGCAGGCACATACGCCTGATGCTAGTTTCTGAATGTCCTGTAAGGTTAAATCAACCCACTCACTTGAGTAAGTAATCGTCCTCCGCGTGGCGACATTGCTGCTTATCCACTCCACCTGTCATGAGAGTGCCCCGTCGTATATCTTCTTCCACAACAATGTCACATTGACAATGATGTGTTTTTTGAGTGTGTTGCCAACAGTGTTGGGAATAACGTAGTTATAGATCATGCCATTAAGTAACGGGGTTATTTTTTTCAGTGACGGGGAAATCTAACGTATTTTTTCCGCCGTTACAGTTACTGATGATCAAAAGCGCTGCGTTACTTTGGTTGCAGAACGCCAAGGACGGCGTGCCCCCACAATCCGGACGCCGTTTTCAGCAACGCGTTTTTCTGCTCTCTGTATTGTTTACGTCACGTTTTTTCAGATCATGTCACCATTCGAAATAGCGACTACCATATAGTTGGATAGCATTTCTGAATATTGTATTTACTAATGCTTCAAAAGAAAAGGCGAAGGAGGGCTGAGTCGCAAAATAATGTGAGACCCATAGCTCCCCGACTTGTGTCACTTGCAGACGAAACAGCTCTATGAGCCGTCTCTTGGAAGTGAACCAAGGGAGCCCGCTTCCTACCAAACAGCTGGTACCTTCTGAGACACTTTTTTTTCTCTTGGTCAATATGAATTTTCGGTTAGTGGGGGGGATATTCTTGTGTTGTTGACTTTAAATTTTTTGGGCATAAAAAAGGTTGAATGTATTATCTTTTTTCATAGATTTAGATATATCTTTATTATATTTCCGTTGTATTCATGTCAAGTCAAGTCAAGTCATTTTTATTTGTATAGCCCTAAATCACGAAGAGTCTCAAAGGGCTTCACAGATCATTACTCTATTTTACACAGACTATTTTTCAGAATATTATCATACATTCTCCTGCTCTGGAGCCGACGAAAAGAGTAGGTTATTCATATGCTATAGAGTAGAAGTGAGTTTTAAGCTTAGATTTAAACATTTCCACTGAGGTTGCAGATCGGATCTCAGGGGGAAGAGCATTCCACAGCACCGGTGCCCGGATGGAGAACGCTCTCGAACCAGCAAAACACTTATTTGCTCTTGGGATCACCAGAAGACCGGCACTCTCAGAACGTAGGCTTCGGACATAGGGGGAAATCAGATCTGAACAATAAGAGGAAGCAAGTCCATGTATGATTTTGTATAATACTAAAAGAACCTTGAAATCACATAGAAGGCTAACTGGGAGCCAATCCATTATCTGCACTGCTTGTCCTCAGCAGTGTTGGGTAAGTTATTTTAAAAATGTAATCCATTACAGTTCCAAGTTATCCTGTTTAAAAAGGAATTGTAGTGTAACTTTTTCAATTATTTTAAAGAAGTAATGTAACTAGTTACTTTTGGATTACTTTAAGGTTTAAACTGCACGTCCTGCACCACAAAATAAAATCCCAACTTGTGTACACATTCCCGTGACACATTGAACCCTGACGTGATCCTTGTGTAACGACCCTCAAAGATGCGCGACACAAGGGTTCACAGTCACTCGGTTTATTGCCTGCATTCAATAAACAATACAAATCGTGGCGTGGTTGCATTGAAACATGTTGCATCACAGTAATCATCGTTTTAAGCTGCATTACGTTACTTTAGTGCTTTTTAATGCCAGATCAGGCCCGCTAAGGGATTGAATCCGGCCCGCGAGACAAATATGTCAACTTGATGTTGCCAAAGCCAGGTGCCTCGAACAAAGACACTTTCTCTCCCTCTCTCTTTCTCTCTCTTTTCCACCCATTTACTCCCACTCTCTGTCTCTTTCACTCTCTGTGTCTCTCTTTTTCTCTTCCTTTGTTGCTCTTTGTCTCTTTCTCTCTCTGTGTCCTTTTAACTTATTTTACACTGACTTACTTTTTTCCTTTTCTCTCTTTCTTCCTCTCCCTTTCTTTTCCCCCTCTCTCACGACTTTTTATCTCTTTTGTTTCTCACACTCTTTCCCTCTCTCTCTTTTTTTTTCTTTGTCCCACCCTCTATCCTTTTCCCTCCCTCTTTCTCCTATTTCTTTATCTCTCTTTTTCTTTCTCTTTAATCAACTAGTCCGGCCCCCGACAGAATGTTTGGTCTATCGTGTGGCCCCCCGAGTTAAAATGAGTTTGACACCCCCAATTTAGCACAACTTATATACATATATATACAAAAATAGTTCGTGAAAGCAGCTCCTATATTTAGCAAAATATGAACTTTTACCCAAACTAATATTGGGCACAGCTTACCTTCAGCACAAGGTTATAGAGCTGAAGGTACGGCAAGCGCAAAAGCCCATAAAGTGCCAAACGAAAAAGACAGTCGCACACGCCCATGGCTTAACAAATGAATGCGGTACCAGAATTTTAACATTATTGCAACAAAAACACAGATTTTGTGAGAATTAAAAAAAACACCTCATTACAATCAAAATTCAACTGTTACACCTGCTTGCTTCAAGGGGGTTAAGTAGCTTTTGTGGTAGAACTGCCTGCCAGGTCATCTTCCCCAGTATCAGATGGACTAAATGTGCTCTTATGAAGAACGCTTAGATGCTTCCTCTGAAAAGAGAAACAGATAGAATACATTTACTATAATGAATTATTATGCTGAGCTCCATATCCACCTTATTACAAAATAGTGTGTAAAGTAGCACTATTGAAAAAATGTAAATGATGAGCTCTTTTCCAAAACGGTATAAATCCATTTAGATTTTTATTTTTTTTATTTTTAAGACAATTACTTACCCCGACTAAACATATTTTGTATTTAATTGGTATAGATAAAAATCCTTTTTGGTTCAGTCTGAACACTATCAGCAATAATTGACAAACTACAACCGTGGAACAGTCAGTTTAGTCTCATTTAAGACCTTCTCAGTGCACCTACTACTACTAATTCATCTTTTTAAGTAAACTTTGTTTCTTATTTGCTCAAAACAATTCTCATTCTTTGACGTACAACATCTTATTTTAAAAGTAATGGAAATAGTTACTTTCCCTGGTAACTATTTACTTTTATTATAGAATAACTCATTTACTAACTCTTTGGAAGATGTACTGAGTAACTATAACTTTTAACATTTTTAAAGTGACAGGCCCAACACTGGTTGCCACATTTTGGGTCACAATAGCGATTGTGAAGCCTCCCAGAGCCCGCTTGTAAGATGCAAGGCCTTGATTTGTCTCTGCACGTATGTCCGTTTCCTAAATTGACAGCGGGAGATACTCTAATTCTCGTGGAAGTGATGAACGAGGTGCCGGCGAAGGAGAAGAGTGATGAAGGGCGCAGGCCACCAGCAATCAGGATACATGAAAGATGACAAATGACAGACAGCTCATTAGAAAAATAAGAAAATAAGGAAAAGCTTGGAATTTGATCTTGGGATGGTCAACTACAGCTGGCTGTTTTCTTGGTTGACATACAAATGTATCGGGACACAATAAGAAAGAGGGCATCTTGTTAAAGGGACATAGGGTATTACTTAGTGCCGTTTAGGGGATTTGAATGATTAGCTAAAATACATAAACTGTTACGTAAAAGTGTATGTTAAATACTCATGGTTCAACAAATTTGTATTTACCGTAAATTCCGGACTATAGAGCGCACCTGATTATAAGCCGTACCCACTACATTTCGGGAGGAAAACCGATTTTGTACATGCACAAGCCGCACCTGTATATTAGCCGCATGCGCCCACATTGAAAATATGCAATACAAACACGAAATCAAACCTTACCCGATACAGTCCAAAAAACACAGCCGGCATAATGAACGGAAAATGATACCGGTAGTTATCATTTAATGCAGACCTGCAGAGTCCAGGCGCCAGTTGAAAGTAATCCAAGGAAAAAAGTGTATATTTCCAAAGGTAGGGGTGGGAAAAATATGCATCCACTATTGTCGGCCGCGTCCACAAACACGTCTCACTCCACTTCCCGTCAGCCCGCGTTTGCCCCGCTCCTTCTTTCTCATTTGCTCGTACAAACATATCAGAATAAGTTTCTAAAATAATTACATTACAAAAATATACAGTTGCAAATATTTACAAAGAAAGACGGTACACCGAGAGAGTTTTCAAAGCTTTAATAATAATATTAAAACTTTCATCCCAAACCGTGCCTGTGAAGCGTAGCAACACGCTACTAGAAACACGCTCGCAACACAGTAAACAGCATTGTTAAAGAAACATAACATTCTTGGAGTAGACACGGCAAACCGTCCTTATCTTCCTCTTTATAACTGACGTCATCAAAGTCGCCTTCCTTCATCATGGGAAAGAAACTTTGTCATAGACGTGGTCCCACGCTCTTATTCAAAAACACGCTAGCATCACGCTCGCAAAGTAAATCCTATTTCGGACTGCTCGACTGCGTTAAGCTTGAAAGTTGCGTCATGTGCCTTTCTCTTTGCAATTTGCATAATGAGAAGAGGTTGACGCTAATTTAATTTGTGCACAAGCTAAAGTTGCAGTTTAAATCTTACCTTTTGTACTCGAGCGCCGCTGGCGGCTGTTAGAAAAAATACATAAATTGGCCGCATCACTGAATAAGCCGCAGGGTTGAAAGTTTGGGAAAAAAGTAGCGGCTTATAGTCCGGAATTTACGGTATTTGACATAATATGATGCTCACCTAGAGCAGGGGTCGGCGACAAGCGACTTTGGAGCAGCATGCCACTCTTTGGCGCCCCCTATTGGCACCTGGCACTTTTTCAGAAATATTTGACCCCTTAATGGTCCGATGGCTCGCCGTTTAGAAATAAAAAGACTCATAAAATCATTTCCAATATAGTCTTGAGCATCACGCCTTTTGATTGAGGCAACTCTCCGGTTCCTTGTCAAGCAGGCTTTTTGACAGGGTCCACAGCTCGCATTAGGCTTTAGGGCCTGTATTGATAAAACGGAGATTGTCTCCTTTATATAAATAGCCAGTAGTAACAGATTCAAATGATGATTGACATATTCCTTAGTCAATGAAATTCTGGAAAGAACAATACGCAGGTATACACTGCGTATTCAAATTAGACCCCAAATAAACGTGCGTAACGCCACTCGTGATTTGTTTTTACACACCATCATTAGCGCACCATCATTAGCGCAAGTGCACAATCATTGAATGACTTCTGGAAAGAGAAATCAAACATTTAAAACTCTCTGTCTTCAAAAATTTAATTAAGTAAAATACAAAGTTGCAGAGGTTTTATTGCTGTAAACTGGTCATAAATGTGTGTAAAATATGTAAAGGTAAAATGAGTAAAATACAATATTTAGTTTTTCAGATTTTCTGCATTTATGTAGCACTGTTCAAGTCAATGAAGTCCTCCCAAAGTGCTTTACAATGTGCTTCACACCCATATACACATAGTCACACATACCGAATCAGCCATGCAAAGAAACCCGCTTATCGGGGGCATTAGGGATTCAGTGTCTTGCCCGAAGGAGCATGGAATCAAACCTATAACCTCTTTATCCCAAAACGAGCGCTTTACCTCCTAAGCTACTACCATCCCTTAAATTTGACAAGGTGTCAGGGAAAGCTTCAATCTATTGTCTCAGCTGTTGTCCAGCTAAGATGCCCATGATACACTCATCTGAAGACATTTGATTGCAAAATTTAAAAAAAGTATGGAGAGAATAAACACCTTCTATTAATGTGTGTTCTAACTCAATGTTAGTAGCACTTGGAGTGATTATTTTAGTTTGGGACAAAACTTTAGTGTGTTACCTTTCAAAAGAGACTGAAGGATTTTATCTACCTATCTATCTACCTTGGTCATATCCCTCAAGAGGGGTGACCGACAGCAAGACAAACACATACAATAACAAGAAAAATAAAAGGGAAAAAATAGCACAAAAAAAAACACACACACAAAAATTTTTGGACCATGGCCAACCCAAATGCCTAAACACCCAAACAGGTTAGGCACCTCGGCACCTAAGTTGGTCATGCTTTCCTCCCTCCAGATGAAATGGGACACCAGGAAGTGGCCATGTCACTCGGGTCAGTGTGACACAACACACTCTTTTGTTCAACAGCAGGGCCCGACAGCTTTCACTGGTATATACATTTCAGAATAAAGGATTTTATAAGATTGAATACAAGTTACATTTATTGAGTGCAATGAAGATTTTCACCGAGTAGGCTATAGTTGCGCCGTTTCGAATGCAGAATATTTTGTCTAGTTCTGTTGATAACAGGACTCTGACGGAGGACAGCAGGCGATGTTTTGAGAACAAGGTCCTGATGACGTGGAAACGCTCGGTGTTGTTTAGGTTAATTCCAGACATCGCAGCGCTCATCTCCGAGGTGGTGAAGCCCGGGGGGCTTCATTGGCGCACCCATGTGAGGAGTCGGCGCGCCGTTGTGCGGGGAGAAGGCGGCCAATGAGATAGAAAGCTAGAGGACTTCAGAGTAGGCTACACAGAGACTCGAGCGACACTAATTTGGCTAATTCGGCCACATTCGATGGAGTTCACTTAATCAAATTGTTTAAGAAATTAAATCTGCCCCCGTGTGAAAATGGCGGCTTTTCTTGTTCATCTTTTCCTTCAAGAAACGAGCGTGCATTGTTGGGTGAATGTAGATTGTGGTTGGTTAATGGAGTCAGATAACTAATTCGAACAATTTGGCAAACGATATATTTTAATATTTAATTCCCAACAAGACCAAAACCGTCTATATTCTTTTACTTTGCGTACGTCTTGGATTGGGATTTTTGGCGAGTTTTACCGGAACTTTAAGTGGTTAATAATGGAAAATCATATCGTTTCTGTAGTAAGGCAAACATGACACAAACGTTCTTAGTTTACCTATACAAATATAGATATTTACGGTATATATAACTAGTATTTGTTGGCTTATATATACACATATACATACATACATACATACATAAACACACACACACATATATATATATATATATATATATACAGTATATGTACAGTAATAACTAAGAAGAAATATTAACTAAGATTTACAAAAGGAAGCCTTTTTGGTACTGGGAAATATAATCGTTTTTATTTAAACATTTTTTTAAAAACTTTTACACAGATGATAAATTCAGCAACACTATACTAAAAATTAAATGACGGGGTATCATAACTTTTTATACTGCTACCATTTTTGTGTGTCTTTGTGCTGCTTTTTTGGTTAGTAACAGAGTCTGCCGTTTTCCTTCTCGAGCAAAGCATTCGTCTTCAAGTAAAACGCCCCCTGTCTTCAGGCCCGCTGCCCCAGGGGCTCATGGGAAATTGGCGTTCCCGGGGGCCGCCGCTTTCTCGCGAGCGTCTCGGCACGCTTGATGTCACTGTGAGTGAAATATGCAAATGTGAATAGAAGCATTGAGGGACTCTGGGGCCACCACAAGTACAAATATTTTAATAACAAACACTTGCTAGCGTTTTTTTTTTTTCCTCCCCAGCAACTTGACTTAAAATTCCCGCTCAGTCTGCCTCCGTTTGAGCGCCAAAGTTTTTTTTTCCGTGCCGTTAATCAAAAGTCAAAGTCACCTCGCGTCTCGCATTAGAAAAGGCCGCTTTTGCCGCCGCCGAAAATTGAGCCTGACCCTCTTTTCGCCCCGCGGCACTTATTCAAAAACAGCCGGGAGGGGGCTAAAACAACTCAATCAAGTGAGGTTGCGACAAGCAAAAAAATAAATAAAAGCCTCCTAAAAAAGCCCAGCAATGTCGGCTCTAAATCTCCTGGGTTTCTATACGCCAAATGGAAATAGCAAAGAAATATGGTTCACGGCAAGAACGACTAAAATAATCCCAAATATACTGTATTGTATTAGTTTACAAACAGAATAACATGGCTTTGCCAGCCAAATAGAAGATTGGATTCGGCTGCTTGGAGTGGTCGGGATCAAAAGTTTGGAGTTAGGGACCCGAGGAAAGAAGTCCACACAGAAGCCAAGTCAACTTTATTTGTCCCAAGGGTCGGCAACCCAAAATTTTGAGGGAGCTATACTAAACCAAATAAATGGCACGGCGATTAGGTGGTTATTGCATCAACACAACGGTGCGGCTGACAAGGGTTCAAATGCGAGCAAGGGGAAAAACTCAAAAACCTCACCATGAGGAAAATAAGTAAACTTAAGAAAGGGCCACACAAGAGGTAATCCCCCATCCATGATAACCAGGTTATCCTGGTTTTGTGGCTAACAATACACAAAACATACTCAACATCAACAATAAACATAGGTAATGTAAAAAATTGTTAAAGAAGTCCAAGACAGCGACGATACAGCGTCCCATCACAGCCAATGCAGATGATAACATGCTTCCAGTCCAGGTGCCTGGTCCGCTGACTCATCACGGTTATTTTCCTACTCCCTTATTTTGCCACCGCCCAGGCAGCCAGAAAGGACAGGAAGAGTATTAGATCGGCATCAATTATAAGCTATAGAAGAGAAATGTGTCTTAAGTCTAGATTTAAACACTTCCACTTAGGTTACAGATCTTATCTCAGGGGGCAGAGCATTCCACAGCACCTAGGACCAGATGGAGAATACTTTCGAGCCTGCAGATTTCTTCTTGGCTCTTGGAGTCACAAGTAGACCAGCATTTTCTGAACCGAGGCTCATAGTAGGAACATTGGGGGAAATCAAAACATACATAATAATAGGAAGGGGCAAGTCTGTGCAAACTTGTGTATCTTAGTAACAGAACCTTAAAGTCACATCTTAAATGGACAGGCCAGTGTAAATTGGATAAAATTGAAGTGATATGATCAAACTTTCTGGTTTAATGTCTTGCTGCTGCATTTTGAACAAGCTCCTAACTTTTGATGCTTGACATGGGGAGACCAGAGAGTATACTGTACAGTAATGAAGCCGAGAAGCAAAAAAAAACGCATGAAATATAATATTAGCATCTGCAACATCATGGGGCAATTCTTCACAATATAACAAAGATGTAATATTTCTAGTAATATTTTTCACATGTAACTGAAAAAACAAGAATCAATCAATCAATCAACTGAAAAAACAGCTTAGTATCAAATATGACACCTAGAAAGCATATATTCATCAATTTTGTTCATATATTAGTAGGGCGCCTTTACACGAGACCTCGCTACAGACACTGTACGCTGCAGAAGGCTGAAGTACAACTTTTTAATGTTCACGAAAATTAGTTCTTCCCTTCAGAGCCTCTAAGTCACACACACACACACACACACACACACACACACACACACACACACACACACACACACACACACACACACACACACACACACACACTTCAGATTTGTAAAGTAGTTCAGATTTTGATTGGATAAATACTTTTAGATACCTCCCCCCACTTTGTTTTCTTGTTCTCAATACTCATGATCTCGTGAACTCATCAGAAATATGTCAGGTGGAAAAGCAAATTCTGCAGCTCGGGCACAACACCGAGTGGGGGGTCAAGAGGGCTTTGCCCCCCCTGTAGACATGCACATTTTAATTGGCAGTAAAATGTTCATTGCCATGCTGGTTAACAAAAGGCTGTTACAAAATCTGCATATTCATTTGAATATATTTATATACAGTATATACAAATATATCAATATAATTGCATTATAATTTTATTATTGAAGCACACACAGTAGTAAATTATTTTTCATTGTATGTATTTTAAAAAAAATAAATTCTGCCCCCCTCCTGCAACTAGTAAGGACTGACTATAATATTTTTTCTCATTATGCACTCAGTCGGGGTAAAAATAAACCAAGTTTGAGTCAAATCAACCCAACGCCTTGTGTTGTTTTGCACAAAAACGTGTAATGTTTTAGTTTTTGGAACAAAAAAAATTCTGTCCCAAAAATATTGTTGTCTTAAAAAACATTTTATTTGACACTTTACAGTCTGGGTCATGTTGTTTAGAGCAATAAAATAATGTTGTTTTTTTTGTGTAAACCCCCCTGAACATTTGAGTCGAATTGACACAAATATTGATTTGTGTTTTATTTGACCCAAATGTTTAAGAGGTTTGTTTCAATGTTTTTACGGTTGAAATATTTATTGTTTGTCTTTTTAAATTAAGTTTCAAGTCTGTGACTTGGGGAAACAAACCTGAATCGTTTGTTGTTATCCACAAAATTGTGTTACTTAAAATCTGGCTTTTGAAATTGGGAGAGACAAGTGCCGATACCAGGTATTGGTATCTGTACCAATAACATCAGCCTGTGGTTTAAGAAAGAGCACCAAAGAACAGATTTTTAATCCGCGCATCCTATGTGAGAAGTTTCAACAACACCAAAACCTTAATGACCATTTTGTTGATCGTAAAAAGGCTTTGACAGAGTATGGCAGGCTGCTTTAAGGGCCACCATGCGGAAAGTACATGGGCCAGAAACTAGTTTAGACTGTTAAACAACTGTATGGCAATGCCAACAGAGCGATGCAGTTCAATGGTAACATTGGAGCGTGGTTTAGAACCACAGTCGGTGTGAGACAAGGCTGTGTTTACCCTCCAACTTTATTTAACATCTTCTTAAGAGAGGATCATATCCGAAGCTGTGGAGCAACATAAAGATACAGTCATTATTGGGGGACACAACGTCACTAACTTCCGTTTTTCTGATGATATTGCCGAATTGGCAGGAGACAAATTGGAACTCAGAGATCTGGTCTATCGCCTGGACAAGGATCAAGCCAGTATAGGATGGGGATCACCACACAAAAAACTGAAATAATGACGAACAATCCGCAAGGTGTCACCACAGACGTCAACATCAACCACAAAGAACTAGAACCTGTCACGAAATTTAAAAATCTTGGAGCCCTCATATCAGAAGAGAGGTCAGAATTAGAAATCATAGCCAAGATAGCTCAAACCACAGCCACACTTGCCTACTGGAACCTATCTGGAGGGTCAGGAACATAGCAATGAAATTAAAGATCAGACTCATGCAAGCACTGGTTACTTCAGTCTTCCTCAACGCTTGCAAGACATGGACACTTACAGACTTTAAAGGACATTAAATAAATATGCCAGGGGTGGCGAACACATGGCTATAGAGCCGCATGAGGCTCTTGGCCAATAAGAATGAGGCTCTTTGCCTCATCATATTTTCTATACACTATGGCTCTTTGCCTTGTTTCATGTTGAGTTTTTTTTTTGTGTATTGAGGATGGACACTTTCCTTGAAATCATCACAAGAACAATGCTTGTTCTATTGTAAGGAGAGGAGTGTGTTATGGGAAATAATGTTTTTAATTGTGTGTTTGTGTGTCTGTCTGTCATGGCAGTGCGTGGTGTGGCTCTTTGACTCTCACAGTTAAAAATTTCGGCTCTTTGTGTCAAACTTGTTCGCCACCCCTGAACTATGCAGTACATTTTATGTTGGAATTGCGTTCATAGATTATGTTGTCAATAAAAGATTTTCATCATGGCTGCAGCTATTCAACAACTCAACTTAATTGTCAAATATGCTATATGCACAACAAACAACACAAATGAAATTGGTTCTTCGCCACGTGCAAACAGGCAATAGATAAGGCACAATACATATAACAGATAGCAGCAAGTTTTCTTTTTACTTTTCTTTCTTTTTTTAAAAATATTAAAATCTACTGGTTTCAAATAAAAAATGTGCAAAGTATAGTCGGAACCTAAATAGAGCAGTTTTGCATACATTTGTTAGAAGGCAGGGGGGTTAGATGGGGCAATGCAGGGAGAAAGTTCAGTTTCCTGGCAGCCTGGATGGAAGAACCTGTCCTTCAGCTTCTGGGTTTTGGCTCTGACAACTTACAATTTACTATATATGCTTAGTTTGAACTGGGAAAAAAAAGTGAAATCTTGTACTGATTTTTACTTTAAAAAAATAGGGGAGCACATTATGCACAAGTGCGTGTTAAACATGATTAAATATGATACTAGCAGAATCATTACTTGGTAACGGTATTGATGCCGGATATAAATAGGTACTTTTAATGGTATCCGTGCAAAAAAAGTGCTTGGGACATCCCGCGTCAGAATATCAGTGCAGGAAGTCATCTCTGCCCTAAATAACTGTTGACTTTATTTTTTTCCATCTTGTTTTTTCTTTCAGACATAACGACATTAAAATTCAAGCAGATCCACTGGAATTTTCCTGCGTGGATGCTCTCAACAGCGTTGATGATGCGCGAGTGAAGACAAAAGCCCGTGTGCACGTTTTTCTGTGTGTGTAGGTACCCTCCTGTATGATCTTATTATCGTTCAGCCAATTTAACAGAAAGGCCTTCTGGGAGTGACAATGGGGATGTTTGGAGGAGATAGACACACACACACGCATTTGCTCTAATTCCCTATGACCTCTGCGGGCTCCCCACATCGGCTGTTTTCGTATTTGATCGGAAAATCGATGCAATTTCTGGCAGAGCACGCACGCAAAGTCTCAAACCCCTCCGTGAAAAATTAAAACAAGGAAAGCGTCAGTAGCGGTCACTCAACGCCGTCCCAGTGACTAAATGTCCTTTGCCGTGAAATGAAAGAAAGGAAGAAAGACGCAAAGAAATTAGGCCCGAATTTGCTGTGACGTCTGGTGAGGTGACATGCGTGAAAGGCGTCAAGGAAAACAGATTGTCAACATTGAAAACTTCATTTAAACTTAATTTTACTTTAATTATTTTAGATCCATTTAGACTGCATTTTTTTATTTTTAAATTCCAAGAGTAGATAACAGTACTAATCCATCCATCCATTATCTGCACCTCTTATCCTCAGTAAGGTCGCAGAGGTGCTGAAGCCCATCCCAGCCATCTTTGGGCAGTAGGCAGGGGACACCCTGAACTGGTTCCCAATCAATCGCAGTGCACAAAAAGACAGACAACTCACTCCCTCATTCATACCCAGGGACATTTCGGAGTCACCAACCTGCCTTGCATGTTTTTGGAATGTCGGAGGGAACGGATGTGCAAGCATGGAGAGAACATGCATATTAGCTAGATTTGATCCCATGACCTCAGAACTGTGCCGCAGATGTGCTAACAACTCAGCCCCACAATAGTAATAATAATATTAAATAACAATATAAAAATGTGCATTAAAAACACTTTTGAGACAGTTGGAAACCCTGGACTCACCAGAGATGCTTTAAATTTCCTACAGGTGAAAATAAATGTGTGCAAAACCCAAACATTTCATGTTTGCTAGAGAGTTGCTTGTAATTTAGCACGTTAATTGGATGTTTAAAAATGTTTTTTGTCAGGCATTTCTTTCAAATGGGTAAAGTTGGTGCCAGACGATATTTCAATTTGGACTTTTTAAAGGCCTATAGAAGATTTAGGTCTGTATCTATTTGGCGCAGGACATATCAAAAGAAAGCTTCAACCCTTATCTTTCATTAGAAAGAAATGTATGTTTGTCGCTCTCACCATTTTTTTAGTAATTCACAGTTGAACATTGCTAAGTTTCTTGAAAACACTCATTTCCAAGAAAACGTTCAAGCTGAACTTCCACTGCAGAGCTTTTTTTTTCTTCATTTGTGATACCTCCAATATCTAAACAATGCTTTGCTTTGGTAAGTAACATTTAATGGCAAGGACACTGAACTTATGCATGACCCATGTATGAACTTTGCAAGAATTTTTCAGCGCCTAACGTTTCCGGTCACGTGATCACACGGTTTCTGTCACCATGGCGATCACGTTCCTGCAGACGTGCACGAAACATCATCCCTCTCTGACTCAATGAAGCCGCCATACACTTACCAAAGTCCCTCTGGGCTTCCCCTGAGCTTACTTTGGAAGTCCCACTTCAATACCATAAAGATTTTAAAACTTAGAAAACGTTACAGCGCTAGGACATAGAGGGGGAATATTCAATTCTTAAAGCCGCGCCTCGTCATATAATTAGTGGAGCTTATGGATGGATGAATGAGAATCCCACTGTCCCTACCCAACATGTAGCAAAGGGGTTGGGGACCGATGGCTCACGAGCCATTTATTTTCATAAGTACATATGGCTTGGAAATGAAAAAAAAAACAAAAACCTAATTTTTTACACAATGATTCTCAACAAGCTAATTTTAGCACATACAAAGTCAAGACTGTACTGCCAGGCACCATGTTCAGTACATTATGTATAGGACACAATTACAAATAGATTTTAAAGTCAAGGTATCACACCAACAGACCATTCCATCAATTATCTGCACCGCTTATCTTCAGTAGGGTCGCAGGGGTGCTGAAGCCCATCCCAGCTATGGGCAGGAGATACCCTGAAATGGTTGCCCGCCAGTCGCAGGGCACAAAGAGACAGACAACTCATTCGCTCATACACACCTAGGGACAATTTGGACCGGCCAATTAACCTGACATGCATCTTTTTGGAATATGGGAGGAAACCAACGCAAGTACTGGGAGAACATGCAAACTCCACAGGGGAAGGTTTGATCTCATGACCTCAGAACTGTGCTGCTCATGCGCCAACTACTGCTCTGCCGCCAACCGACCCTGTTATGGCTAAATAATCCTTTATGTGGAAGCTCATTAAACAATTTATGTTAATTGATGAGACACTTTGTAATCAAAATCAACAGAACAAGCTTTAACTTAAAACAAATGTTTTACCCAGAAGCTCTAGCAAAAAAATTGTTTGAACTGGTGAGTGGTAGGAATGGACAGAGCTATAACACAGCCTGCGTCTTTTTCCTTTGCCCAGCACCGTCTGCACTGAAGGTCTGTTCCAAGATTGTAATTTTTTGTGACATTTTTACAACGTTGCTTGCATCTTGTTTTGAAACCATTGTTTAGGACAAAAATACAGTCAACATTCTTGAGTAGCTGCGGGAGGGAGACAAGTTTAAAGTGGTATATTTGTTGATACGGGACACAGGCTATGGCATAACTATTATTTCATGTTTTATCAAATCATCTAACGTTCATCCATCCATCCATCATCTGCACCGCCTATTCTAAGAAAGGCCGCGATGATGCTGGAGCCCATCCTAGCTATCTTCGGGCAGTGGGCAGGGGACACCATGAACTGGTTGCCAGCCAGTTGCTGGACACGCAGAGACAATCATTTGCTCGCTCTTTCAAATTAGGGACAATTTGAACCGGCCAAAGAACATGCAACTTCCACACGGGGAGGCTGCTGTAGCTGGACTTGCACCCTGAACCTCTGCACCATGGGGATGCATGCCAGCCACTCAACCGCCGTATCGCCTAGTCTAACATCACACATTGAAATAAAATGTGCTGAACAATTAGCTTTTGTCTGGAGAGCAGGTTCTGATGGTCTTGTTGTATTTTGTCTAAGATATATGGTGTGGTTCTCTCTCCCAAAAAATCCAAATATTTGTGCTTTTATGGCTATTTGGGTAAAAAACCCAAGCCCTGGTCTAATAAAACCACAGTCGATGTCACGCACATGTGACTCAATTGCAAACCAAAAACAGGTCTTTCATGATTGGAAAATCTGAAAAATATTTGAGCCCTCCCTCCCGAATTTGACCGGCAAGGTCAAAACATGCGTCGTCGGGCCCTTCACGCTCTCGTCTTAAGGCCTTTTATTTCTTGAGCAGATGTCGCCAGCTGGATGTGGCGACCTTGGGGTGGGGGGGATCTCCAAGGGCTTCGTCTTTGGGCCCTCCCCGGCAAGACGGGAACTCCGCCGTCGCGTATGGGCATCTCTGACTCGTGTGTGCTTGCGCGCCAACTCTGTGTGTCATTCAAGCTTGAGTGCAAAGGCAGCAGTGAATCAATCACGCGGCCTGTGCAACACGGCGCTAAATGAAATCCAATGGGCTGATTGAGTGAGTGATGGAAGATCCCGGCCCGGCGCTGGAGACGGACGGATAGTCCGCCAATCCTCCATGTTTTTTTTCTTGGCACCCGAGGAGAGGCAGCCCGTGTGTCGGCGCCTTTGGCCGAGTGCACGGCGAGCATCTGGGCTCCCCTGGACCGCACGGTGAGCCAGGCCGCGTTTCATCCGCCCGCCAAGGTCGCCGCTTTTGCAAGGACGAGGCCGGACAACCCCGCAACATTGTGTGTGTGCTCCATAATAGATAGCAGCTGGCTGGGGTGTTCTTCTTCACTTTGCCTGGGGCAGGCGCGTTCCACCATCGTTCATTCTTTCCGCCGACCTAATGTGCTGTGTTAATAACAATGCCTGTGAGACTCGGGAGAGAAAGGTAGGACCCCTTGTCCTCCTCCCTCACACAAGCACACTCTCCTAAATCGTGCCCTAAGCCCATTCACATAAACCAAGGATGACCAGTGTTAGGCAAGTTGCTGAAAAATCAATTACAGTTACTAGTGACTTCATTAAAAGGGTAATTCGGTTCCCCCAGATTTCCCAGACTAACCACTTGGGTAGTAAAGGCTCCAGTAAACATTTAGTTAAACATGGACCATAATTCCTCCACAGCGTTGTGAAAGACATTTCAATTGTGTTATCTGTGCCTAACTTGTTATTAGGTGCAGGGGGCAAAAACTTTTTCACATAGGGCCAGGTAGGTTTTTATTTTTTGTGCCATATTAAATGAAATTAACATTGGGTTGCCTCTGTGTGATATTAAACCTGATTTGATGATCTGAAACCTTTGTGAGTGATAAATAAGCAAAAAACACAGAAATCAGGAAGGGGGAAATACATTTTCACGGCATTCTATCGAAGTCGGCCCCGTAAAACTGCTTTAAAAGAAACACATAATAAAAGAAACGTATACACCGACCTGTAAGAGCGGTGAAGCCTTCATATTCCAAACAAACGCTAAGCTGAGACACTCCATATCCATTTTGTGTCTGGGCTTCAATCAACTCGAAGATCTCCTTTTCGATTTCTGGGTACTGTCGCAATTTTTCTTTTTTGTGCTCAGGCACAGTTTGTATATGAAAAGACCAGATTCCAGCACACTTTTTCTGTGTTTACGTTTGAGTTACTGTTAGTTTGTTGTTCCTGTATAAGCCGCGCCCGCCTCCCCTTGAGCTCCTTACCATAGCAGGAAAAATGCATACATTGAAATATGTAAGTAAATGCAAACACATTTGATTGAACAATATATCCAAGAAAAAAAATAAAATATTTATGTGTGTATATTCTTTATCCTATCCTTCAAAAAAGCTTGACGGGATGTTTGCTGCCACCATTTAACGTGTGGAAGTGTAATTTTTGCTACTTCGTGAGGAAACCGAAACTGAGTGTGTGTATATATATATATATATATATATATATATATATATATATATATATATATATATATATATATAAGGAAAATATTACAGTGGATTTTATATAAATAGCCCCCTTATCCACTTTGGGTTTAACAATAGCAATAAACTCACATCCAAGTCATCCATCAAAGCCCGTTTTTCATTTTATTCTATATTTCTTGGCAGGCAGCAAGCAGGCAAAAGCGTTTAAAATGCAAATGACCCAAATACGATTAGCGAGGAAGGCAGTCTGCTCCCTGTTAATTATCGAACGCGGTAGTCAATTAAGAGTGCTAACGATGGGACACTTAGCGAACGTTAACCCAATTTCCCACGGCTAGGGAGAGTTCCGAGGTGATGAAATCACGGTGGATTTCATTTAGCTTCACATGAGCTTTAAGGTACCGTTTGAGAACTGACTTCGTTTTCGTGTACATGATATGCCTGCTTAAGAATTCAAATATTTGTGGCAGCCTAGTATGTGCCGTCCGCAAACGGGACGGCTCTATGAGCCCCTTCGAGATAATAATCTAGAATTTCCAATGTTGACGGCTCTATTAGCCTACTTAACACCGATCAAGAGCTAGCTCCCTTCAAGATAGTGATGTATTTGTTGTGAATGAAATAGCTCTTTAAAGTGAACAACGGGAGCCTGCTCCCCACCATTTAGGTGTCGGCTCCCTCCGAGAGACTGCTGTGTCGTTTGTGAATGTAACGGCTTCATGTGCGGACTCCCCACCAACCAGGAGCTGGCTCACTTTGCAAAATTGATGTATTTTTTGTGAATGGCACTGGGCTTGGAAGTAGACCTAAGATTTATGGCCCGAGCCCGAGCCCGAACCCGAACCCGAGGCAATTTCGGGCCGGGTCGGGCCTGAAATGTCAGTCATACGGTCGGGTCGGGTCGGGTTCGGTCCTGCTAGACCAAGGAATATAGTAAATCAAATAAATATTATTTGTGTACAATTAGTTGTGATTGCGGAAATCATAGCGTACAGTGACGTTGGTGACTTTTCCATCCGCATTAACAAACGCATTTTGTAAAATACGATCGCACTTTATTGTTTAAATAAACGCGTTATATAGACTAGAATCTCCCAATTATTATAATTAGCTCGCTTTATTTTGTTTTAAAGCGTATTATATAGAATACGATCGCTTTTGTCGGAAGCGTACATTGACGTTGGTGACATTTTCATCCGCGTTAAAAAACGCAATTTGTAGAATACGATCGCGCTTTATTGTTTAAATAAACGCGTTATATAGACTAGGATCTCCCAATTGTTATAATTAGCTCGCTTTATTGTTTTAATAAGCGTTTTATATAGAATACGATCGCTTTTGTCGGAAGCGTACATTGACGTTGGTGACATTTTCATCCGCGTTAAAAAACGCAATTTGCAGAATAAAATCACGCTTTATTGTTTAAATAAACGCGTTATATAGACTAGGATCTCCCAATTATTATAATTAGCTCGCTTTATTGTTTTAATAAGCGTTTTATATAGAATACGATCAGGGGGGGGGGGGAATTTGCATAGGAGTCGGAAAAGGGCACAACACGTCAACACCCCCTGAATGAAAGTGCTGCGCTAAAATCTTAAGGACGTACTACTACTGCTGCTGTGGATTATGGCCCAATGATCAAGTCGTCAAAATGACGGACGCCCTTAAATGTTTTCGCTACCTCAAAAAAAAAAAAACCGTCAATGACAGATTGTCGCTTAATGTAACATCTGCAGTGCAGACACAGAAATATAAAAGATGTAAATGTTTATACAGTTTTATTTAACTTAGGCCTAGATGTTGTAACAAAAGGCAGAGTTTAATTTGTTATCATAAATCACCCCTCCTTATAAATAAAATATGTAATTTCGGGCCCCCTCGGGCCGGGCCAGCAAATCCAGTTAATTAGTCGGGCTCGGTCCGGGTCGGGTTTAATACCCCTCGGGCCTGCGTCGGGCTCGGGTGCTTTTTTTTGGCCCGATCTTACCTCTACTTGGAAGTGATTGATGAGAGCTTGATCCCCACATTTTAGGAGCCAGCTCCCTTCGAGATAGTGATGTGTCATTTGCGAATGTGATCGCTGTATGAGCCGACTTCCCACCATTCAAGAGCCGTCATCCCTTGAAATAGTCATGTATTGTTTGTGAATGCAACAGCTCTTTAAAGTGAACGACTGGAGCCGACATCCCACCAATCAGGTGCCGGGTCCCTCCGAGAGAATTATGTGTCTTTTGTAAATGTAACAGCTCAATAAACCGACTCCCCACCAATCAAGAGCTGTCACCCTTTGAAATAGTCATGCATTGTTTGTGAACGGAACAGCTCTTTGAAGTCTACGATGGGAGTCGACTCCCTACCAATCAGGTGCTGGCTCCCCCTGAGAGAGTGATGTGTCATTCATGAGCAGACTCCGCACCAATCAAGAGCCGTCATCCTTTGAAACAGTAATGTGTTTTTTGTGAACAGAACAGATCTTGAAGGCGAGCAATGGGAGCCGACTCCCCACCAATTAGGTGCCGGCTCCCTCAGAGTGTGGTGTGTTTTTTTTTTAATGTAACGGCTTCATGAGCAGACTCCCCACCAAACAGGAGGTGTCTCACTTTGGAGTATTGATGTATTGTATGTGAATGGCACAGGGCTTGGAAGTGAAAGATGAGAGCTGGCTCCCCACCAATCAGGAGCCAGCTCCCTTCGAGATAGTGATGTGTCATTGGAGAATGTTACGGCTCTATGAGCTAGCTTCCCCCCAATCAGAAGCCGGCTACCTTTGGAATAGTAAAGTGTTGTTTGTGAATGGAACAGCTCTTTTAAGTGAATGACGCGAGCCAACTCCCCACCAATAAGGAGTTGGTTCCTTTTGAGATCGTGATGTGTTGTTTGTAAATAGAACAACTCTATGAGCAGACTCTCTACAAATCAGGAGCTGGCTCCTTTTGAAATATTGATTTATTGTTTGTGAACAGCACAGGTATCGGACGTAAGCGCCGGGAGATGGTTCCCCATCATTCAGGAGCCAGCTCCCTTCGATGTAACCTTTGCATTTGTAACGGTCCTATGAGTCGACTCCCCACTAATCAGAAGCCAGCTCCCTTCGAGATAGCGATGTGTCATTTACGAACGTAACGGCTACATGAGCCGACTCCGCACGAATGTAATGTAATGTGTTTTTTGTGAACGGAACAGCTTTTAAGTAAATGACGGGAGCCTATTCCCCACCAATCAGGAGCCGGTTTCTTTTGAGATAGCGATGAGTCGTTTGTGAATGTAACAGCTCTAAGAGCTGACCACCCACCAGTCAGAATCTGGCTCTCTTTGAAATAATAATAGGTTGTTTGTGAGCAGAACAACTCTTGGAAGTGAAGGATGGGAGCTGGCTCTCCGCAAATCTTTTCAATCCCTCCTATCATTTTACGGTAATTCCTTTTCTAATTTTCCTTCTTTTTATTTGACGTTCTCTGTTTTCCTTTTTTCCTTTGCAAAAGGCTGTGCAAAAAAACAAGAAAAGGTAAAAGGTAAGTCTCCGTAGTTTGTATCATTCCTTATGCCTTCTAACACTCCCTTTTAGTTGCGCAACACAATACAGCGACGTCTAGTGGTCAACCAAACAATCTGAAGAGCCGATTGGAAGTCGATTATTTTTAGCTAGCCGAGCCAAAACAGCCGGATCTTTAAAAATAGCTGGAATTCAGATCACTAATGAAGAGGGCTCATATGGAATAATTAGCCATTGGCATCCACAAGATGTGTTAGCTTTCCGCTTAACAGAATTCGCCTCGGCGACCATGATGGCGCGCTCCGATTTAACACTTGTCACCTAGCTTTGGCGTGGGTGACTGACAGGTCGGGACCGAAAGCCTCATTCGAGGCGGTGGCTAGCTGCGCCTCACCCTTGGACAGGTCTCTGTGTATTTTATACATGTATTTAAAATAACCGCGCTTTTTTTTAACACAGAGCTTCTCTAAATTAATTTGATTTAGCCTAAGTAAGTTTTTATAGTTTCATTTTGTATAAAATAGTTTAAAATGTGCTACAAAAATGAGTCTTGCTTAATCTAAAACAATATAAAACAATCATTATTTAATACCAAGTGGAATAAAGATAAGCCGCACAGTAAAAAAAATCAGGTAAAACAAAAATTTTCATTAAAAACTAAAATAAAATCATAAATGTCAAAGTTAACTGGAAAAGCGAGTTATGATCCCAGGTTTTAGTTTTGTTGCTGAGGCCAGTGTATTATTTAGCTCCTCCTAACATGTCGCTGCCCGTCAATGGGGAGGTCAGGCTCAACTTGAGGTTTTGTTTAGGCAGTCATCTTTGTAAATCTCACCGGAACGGCACCAAACAAAAGTTCCCGCTTCATCACCTTGTCCAATGCAGATTTGTGACACATCCTTGAAGAAACCTTCATCCAGTCATCCACAGTCCATGATTGCCTCTCCTTAGCCCATTGCAGTCTTGTTCTTTTGTGTTTAAGCGTCAACAATGGTTTCCATTTAGCTTTTCTATATGAAAATCCCATTTCTTTTAGGCCATTTTGCACAGCTTTGTCACATACATTGACTCCAACCTACTCCAATTGCTTCTCCATTTTTCTTGTTGTGCATTTTCTCTTATCAAGACATATGGCCTTGAGTTGTTTGTTTTGATGCCTACCTGTCTTCCTTAGCCTACCAGTACGCTTGACTTCAACAACCTTCCCATGCTGTTTGTACTTGGTCCAAATCTTTCGATACAGCTGACTGTGAACAGCCCACATCTTTGGCAACCATACGAGTAGAATTACTTTCATCAAAAAGTTTGACAATCCTGTCTCTGGTCTCAAAATGCATCTCTCTTGTTGTCTCAAATGACATCTCTCATGAATCTTGCCAATCCATTTAGTCCAGGAGCCCTCCAAGGTGTGATAGCTGCACTGTCTTTAACTGCTGACTAACGAGAAGACTTCATCTAAGCCAGGTACCCAATTAATGAAAGGAAATTGACTGGGTGTGCCCTTATTTTCAACTAAAAATGCACTGATTCTGTATTTTTTCCCTCAGAATGGAGTGATTCTATATCTATTTCCATGCACTTGCTCCATAAAAGTAACACTAACTGACCATTGCAATGTTTTTTCTTACTTTTTTTGTGTTTCTGAATGCCAATAAAAGCCTGGCAAAAGGCCAGGCAAAAAAATGCTTAGAAAAATAGTGCATTTACTTTGAGGGTTTGAGGCTCCATAGTTTGAATTCTTCCCTGTGCTTTGCAGAATTTGTTTTTGGGTATACTACACATTACAGAGACATCTAGAGGTCAAATAACAAGCACTGTCCTTTAGTTGCTCCATCTGGCCAATTTCTTTATTGGCTGCCCTCTGGTGGACGTTTTACCACTAGAAACTAGGAATTTGTGACATTGTCATTTCATGAATTATTGAGGAAAAAAGTATTGTCGCGGTCTTGTGGAAAAAAAACCTATCCCTGGAATTCGGTTGTTTATTATTTTAATTGACCCTAAATGAGAGTTATTCAAACATTGTTTATTTATCTAAATCAGCCAACATTAATATTGTCACTTCCTTCATGTGAAATGAAAATCATCCTGGAAAAAAAACATTTTGAGATAAATGTTTTTCACATGACATAGATGATATGTTGAAAAGTATTCTCAAAATATCTGCTATTTTGGGGGGCACAGGGAGCAAAAGACTATTGATGTACCAAAAGGGCCAAACACACGTACATAAAATCAATATCACTATAACAAAAAACAAGAAGAAAAAAACAAAAAAATGAATGATTGATTGAGTGATTCATAGGCAAAGCCCCAACCTCCCAGGTGCACCAGTGCAAAGTCAAACATACTTAGGAGTATCATATTTGAAGCATTAATTAGTCCATTTAACTAACCGGCAACTTCCTGTTTTGAGACATTTTTTATCAAACTGTCGGGGTTCCAATTTTTGGGGAAAGATATTATACTTGTCATATATGACTCAAAGGGAACTTTTATAGTCAATCTTGTGGTTTTAGATTAGGGGATGGTGTCTGCAGTTTACAATAGTCTGTGGTCTGTGCAGCCATTTGAAACGCCTTGTGATTAAGGGCTATACAAATAAACATGACTTGACTTGACTTAACTTGAGCTAAGTTGAATTTAAATGACTGTAAAGCCCCCAAAACACAGAACATGTGACATTTCCTTTTTTTCCTCTGTTCACCCAGATAAAAAATATTCTAAATCAAATACTTTATAAAACAATTAAGATAAACAAAGAGAAGAAAGGCTAATGGGATAAAGCCAGTGCTTATCTTGGTCCCGTCCCCTTGATAATCTAAACACTTAACAATAATGTACTGTACATAGGAAAATTGGAATCATATCCTCATTGCTGAATAAACTCATAACAGATTCACCTTAACACAATCACATAACAGGTTTTTGGGGGAAAAGATAACACTGTCTTGTATTGTAAACATGGAAAAGCCCCTGACCTTGGTTCTCAGACTTTAAAGATGCTGAAAAAAAGAGAAACTTTGAAGGTTCTGTCTGGATTACGAAAATGTTCTACTTGCTGATGCCATCTTTCGGTTTCGATCATCATTTCAGGCACTGTCAAGCCACTTGTGTGGCGCGTGAACGTACGTTCATTACTTAGACGCGCTTGAATAAAGTCATTGTTGGGGTATGGGTTGTTGTTTGGATTGTATTTCAAACGGTCCTTTTCTTACTTTCACCATTTTAATACTTCACAGACAGAAAACTCTGAGCACGAGAATGAAAAACCTCACCATCCCATATCTCTCAACAATCCCTCCCCCCCCCCCCCCCCCCCCCGCTTTTCCTGCTTCACAAACAGTTCTGAAAAAAATAAGATAAAAGCAGGTAGGCGCAGTGGGAAGAAATGATGAAGGCACTTTGAACTCAGTCAGGCATCGATAAAATACGATGTCAACTTTTTAAGGACACCTCAAATGGCCCACACTTCTTTTAAGACTAAGGTACTGTAATTATTGGGTCAATGAACGTATCTAGTGTGCTTTATTATGTGATCTCAAACATTATGTTTGACTTCATTCGCTTGAAATTAACACATAATGGGGAAAGCCATAGACAGGGTAAACATCTTAGCATCTTGGACTTGCGTCTTGATGTCTTTATCGAAAGCGCCGTAAAAACCCCGCCAAGGATCAGTAAACACGTAATTTAGCAACTACGCGGGCAGCTAATCGATAAGTGTAAGTGTATGAAAAATACATTACGGGCAGCGGCTAAACAGACTTGGATAAATGCCCCACGCCGTTTATCTGTGTCAGTATTGATTATTCAATCTATCGGCTTCTAGCGAAGTCGTCTGTCTTCCGCGGCGGCTTTTCACTCTATCTTCAACTCCTCGGTTGATTGATAGTCCCTGGGGTCATGCTAGCAGTAGCTCTAAGTAACGCGCTTGGTAAAACAGTTAGCGCTTGGATGTAGTTATAAGGGTTGTTTTTTTTTCGTATAGGTTTTAACGTTCTTAATACCATCGGGGCGCCGGCGCCCCCATTGTACAAGCTCTATTTCAATTGCCGTAACTCCGCGACAGTTGGGCAAATTGAATTAAACTAGTTCTCCAAAACACCCACAAGGTGGTACCAATTTCCCACAATTAAATCTTACAGGCATCCACGTGTGCCAAGGTACTGATCACAGGTACGTAATGATACATACGGGGCAGAAATAGGAATGCATTTTGTAAAGCATGTTTTGTTTATCTGTAACCAAGAAAATATTTTTTTTACCATTACTTTATTAGTTTTATCAAAAGGGTTTAACCTTCATCAAATCTATCTATCTATCTATCTACTGTATCTATCTATCTACCCTGGTCATATCCTGGCCTTTTGGCTGAGAGTAAGTGTCCCGGCTCCTAGGCTTTGTAGCGTATTATGAACTGACCGATAACGGATAATGGATAATGAATAACGGAGACTGAACAATAACCCTTAAAAAAACCCCTCGAAAGGGATGACCGACAGCAAGTTAAACACATACAATAACAAAGAAAATAAAAAAGGAAAAAAATAGCAAAAAAACACACACAAACATTTTTGGACCATGGCCAACCCAAATGCCCAAACACCCAAACAAGTTAGGCACCTCGGCACCTAAGTTGGTAATGCTTTCGTCCCTCCAGATGGAACTGGACACAAGAAAGAGGCCCCGTCACTCGGGTCAGGGTGACACATCACACTCTTTTATTCAACAGCAGGGCCCGACAGCTTTCACTGGTTTACCCCTGCCGGATCATACAGGTGCCCTGCCCATCCCTTAGAACGCGTCCAAACATCCCTTTAACAACACCTCTCCACTCATTCCTATCACGAACAAGAGGTCTAGCTTCCACTATATTTAGACCTCTTTCCAGCAGAGCACTTATAACACCATCCATCCACATACATCGCAGCCTTCCTTTTGGTCTCCTTCCATTTACTTCTGCTCTGTAGATTCTCTTCAACATTCGCTCCTCATCCATCCTCTCCATGTGTCCAAACCAACCGAGTACTCTCTTATCCACACGCTTGCTCATATCCACTACTACTCCAGTTCTGTCTCTCACAATTTCATTTCTCAACCAATCCAATCTTGTAACTCATAACATACTCCTCAAACACTTCATCTCAAAAACATTTAATTTCCTTCTCAAATCTGCGTTCAGGCTCCAAGTCTCTGCACCAAACAACACAGTCGGAAAAACGCCTTGAAACCATGAAAATTAAAAACATATCGTCAGTCATAAAACTTACATGTAATTGAAATAACAAACGAATAGACATTTGATCTACCTCGTTTGCTGCGTGCACATTGAGAAAGTTAAGCTTAATATCTTCAGTCTTTGGGCCTGTCACCATTAAACCTTGCTCTAAATTTTTAGAGTCCATCTATAGTGCGGCTCACCGGCGCGGGTTATTTACGTCAGATGCACACAGAGGTCGCATATTTCAAAATAAAAGTTCCAATTAAGGCACCTATGTATACAAAATATCCACTGTAGGATACTTGATCAACAAAGGGGGGGGGCCACACACTGTGTCAGGATTTCTGTCATTTTCTCGTTTGGCTTCCGCTCTTTGAAGCGGTAGAAACTTTTTGCAGTCGCGATTAAAATGCACTTCCAGTGATTGCTCTTGTTATAATTTTTTTTCTGTAAGGGGCGTAGGGTGGGGGTGCTTTAATAGCGGCCACCCGCCACGAAGGCGATTGCGAGCCATTAGAATAACAAATGAGTCCTCCTGGAGTCACCCTGATGTATATTAATAACACAACACGTCACTTCGTCCTCAAAATTCATCAATCCGCCGCGCTCCAAAAGACAATCGGATTGAAAAGCGAGGGTGGGGGCGCGCTTGTTTTCGTCACCGTTTATCGCCGGGATCGTCCAGGTGTCCTTCACCCTCGCATGCCACGTCGCTGGACTCTCGTCCGTCAGTTAGTGACCGAAGTGTTGTAACTCTTAAGTTTATTTAGATGGTGCTGAAATTGATGCAGCAGCATTGAAATGTAAACGAACTGAAGTACTTATTTTGAACAGAAGAAACTTTAAATCAGGGGCTAACATTGGAATCTTGTCTCATTCCACCGGAAGAGTTCAGCCCATTGTGGAAAAAAATGACTCCCAAACTTCATCACTGATTTTCGTGAACTTTTTTTTTTCAATTAAGATGACACCCCGCCTTTTCAGATTTTCCCGGGCAGCTGGGTTATAACTAAAGTGCAAAAGATTTGCATTTCATTTCACCTCCTCGTATTTTTAATCATGTCCCCATTCTGGTGTCGGCAGAGCGAGCGTGTGCAGCTCGGCGGCTAACTGATGGCTGTCACTGACGGATCGTTCGCTTCTCACAGGGAGAGCGGCCCACCATTTTTTTGTTCCTTGCCTGAGCGGGCATGAGGGCTCACCCAACCTTACAAGACAAATAACCGCGCGGCGGAGGCTATCAGTCCATCCAGCAAGGGAGCCGCCTTCCCTTCCACTCTCACGACTGTCGTTTGCGAAATGCCGCTTAGTATGCCTCGCAGGAGGTAACATGTTTTCGCCTGCCATGTTTTCATGGATCACTGTTCTAGAAGTTGTCTCAACAATTTAACTCAGTAATTCCTGATTTTTTTTATGAATTAATCGAACCACATTTACATGTTGTGATTGTCAACAAAGAAGCAAGACCAAAAGTGACTTTAAGAAAGAACTACAATAGCTATGCGACATTAAAGAATCACCTGTGATGAGACGAGCAACCATTTTTGGGTGGCAATTCCCTTTCTGGCAGGGTCAATCATCTTTAGAGCAGGGGTCAGGACCCTATACCTCAGAGGCCATACATGGTTCTTTTCATGAGGACATATAGCTCGGAGGTCAAATAAAAATTAGGCAATACAGACGCTCCCCGACTTACGAACATTCGGCTTACGGATTCCGGCAGATACGCTCATTTTTTTAGGGATGTTGAAAAGTATCCGGCCATTGCTGTAAGTTGGATATTGTATTGTGTGCACCTTTTTCCGAGTAGAGGACATTACTGTAGTGCTTCTTTCCACCGCGTGGCGCTATGAGTGGTCACCCATCATCCAAACCGAAGAAGAAATCCGGCTTCTACTTTCTGGTTCGTGTGTAATCATAACAACGTGTACTGTATCGTTAGCGCGCCATAAACTTTGACGTTTTTATTGTTTAATATCCCGTGCATCCATTCAATATGGTTGGTGTAAAGTGGAAGGAAGAGGTGAGCTGTTTCTTTTGAAATAAAAGTGGAATAAGATGCATTTGAGAAAATGGTCAGAACGGATTTTTTTTGGCCACTATTTACCACAGAGGAGGACCTCTGGAAGTGCAATTCCCAAAAGTAAGTAAAACCTCACTTTATTTATCTTTATAGAGCATATTATTTTATTACATTTTTATTTTTTAGTAGAAAACAATACAGGTTACTTATACAAGCATTAAACATACTTCAGCGTCGTCTGTATACTTTTATTTTGCTTCAAGCAGAACAGCTCGTCACACGCAAAGGTCAAACAAAGCTAATGTAATGAGGGTTAGGTTCATTATGTGTATAGGACACAATTTTAGCTACAGTTTACAGTCAAGGTGTCACATAAATTTTACCCAGTTTTGACAGCAAATCGCTAAATAATCCTTTATATGGAAGCTCATTTAACAATTAACGGTCTATGTTAAGACACTTTATGATAATAAGCCACAAAATAAACTTAACCAGATGTCTGTCTCTGCTGTATCTCTGTGTGGTGTGGAGGCTGCAGTGCCCTCGACTGGGGTAGTGTGAGGGGGTGATGAGGACAGCAGAGAAAATCATCGGGACTTCTCTCCCCTACATTCAGGACATTGGCCAGAAGCGCTGCCTATCCCGAGCCAAGAACATCATTAGGGGCCCCTCTCACCCCCATCATGGGGGCGGCAGTAGCTCAGGAGGTAGAGCGATCGTTTTAGGATTAAGGGATCCCAGTTCGAATCCCGGCTTGTCCGTGTTACATGTCGAAGTGTCCTTGGGTAAGACATTGAACCCCCAATTACCCCCAATAAGCAGGTTAGCGCCTTACATGGCTGCACACATCACGGCCGCTATTGAGAAATGTGAAGCACAATGTAAAGCGCTTTGGGAAGTCATTGACTTGAAAAGCGCTATATAAATGCAGATCATTTCATTTCATTTCATTTCATTTCATTTCATCATGGACTGTTCACTCTGCTAGCCTTTGGGAAGAGGTACTGCAGTGTGCGGTTCAGGACCACCAGGTTCTGCAACAGCTTTGCCCCTGGCCATTAGACTGTTAAATGGTCAATCACACACACAGCAAGCCTACACAGCTGCTAATCTGTACATCTGTTTGTTTTTGTTTTTTTGTCCTTGCACTACTGGCAGTTTTCTTATACCTAGCCACTCCTTTGCACATCTGTTCTCCTCTGCACTACCGTACTCCAGTGTTATTGTTCTTGTATAGTGACTTGTTTACCTGACTGCCCATTTTGCACATCTGGTTATCTGCTCCTCTTGCTCTGTTTGCACTACTGTATAATACTCATAGCTATAATTATTTAGTACAGTTATCGCGGTTAATGGGGACCAAAACCCCCCGCGATAATTGAAAATCCCCGAAGTCGCGGTGCACCTTCAAGAAAAAAAAAAAAAAATTCTGTATTGTGTCTTCTTGGGAGGCCAGTTCACACTCAGCACAAAGCCTCCCAGACCCCCTGCACCCACACTAGAAGTCACATTCCAATCCCACCCCAAAAACAAAAAGCCTCTTTAACCTTGTCCTCAATTTTGTTTACATACTTTCATACAGCTTTTGTTTACAAAGAACTTTATCTTGTTAACGACCTTGAAACAAACAATGAGGTTTATTACTTATTTCGCTTATTTGTCAATTATACATTTACATCAGTTAGATTTTATCATCACTAAATTACATAAAAAAGTTTTACACTGTAGAAACCTCTTTTCTTGGGAGGGCAGGCACACAAACAGACAATCAATAAATGCTGAGTGGACAAAACCACAAGTATTGAGTCAGCTTTTTCACATCTACAGTAACCTATCTGACTGACTGTGAAATATGGTGGTCTTATTTAAACAACTTTCCCCTTTTCTTGGGTGGACAAAAGGGTATACGGTATATTCTTAGATCCCAAACATATCACCTTAATTAGTATTTACTGTTCAACTTACTTCTTGTTCTATGTATCTGCACTCGATCATTCTCCGCCCCTGGTAATTGAGTGAAACCTAAGTAGGAATTTTTAAAAAAACAGTCGTTTTGCCTAAATTTTCTCTTGACGAGGTAACGTTAGCGCTGCTTTTGAACGACACATTGCCTTGCCATCATACAAATTCAAAACGATCTTTCAGTAAAAAGTAAACGGTCGTGCCACCATTGGGACGAAGTCGTTGGAACGCAACACCGCCTCCATTGACGTGCCGCCATCAGTCGACTTCACAGCCAAACTCTCAGGGAAATCGTCAGGCCGCTTTCCCCCCTGCCGCCGCCCTGGGCAATTATTCCCGTTTTGAAATTCAAAACCCTCGCCACACACATGCGCCCGAGTGTCCGCTCGCGCCCACCACGGCACACTCGCGCTAACTTCTCTTAAAAGTGGCCCGAACGTGCCGCCGTCGCCCCCTTCGGCGCAGTCAAACGATGTGAAAAACAATGTGAAAGCTTTGCTACCTCGTGCCTGCTCGCTAGCGTAGATGAGACGGCGGCAAAAGAGTGCTAGCTGACAAAGAACATACCTTCAATTAGCCAAACTATTAACATTTTAGAGGAAGCCGGTGTTCGGCTCCCTTGGGCTCCTCCCGCTGGTGTCCTTTTTCATATTCAAATATGCAACTTTAAAGTAGGTCAGATCTAATCCACGCACACACCCACAAAGCATTTTAGAAGGAGATGACGCTCGGAGGTAGAGCTTTCATAAAAAAATCTCCAATTGTTTTTCCAGAAAATTTCACTATTTAATTTTTTCTAACCCCGTACAATGTTGTTGCTTGAAATAAGTAACAGACAAATTCCGACAAAACAAACATTTTGAGCCCCTGTATTGGCACTTGGACCTTATGTACGCCATCATTAAGGGCTGCAACTAACGATTATTTTAATAACAGATGAATCGGGTCGATTATTTTTAAGATTAATCGATGAATCAGATTTTTTTTAAAAAACAATTTTTTTTTTATTTCATCCTATATTCAAATTTTGTTTTGGATGGATGAGAAAATACTGCATCACACAACTGAATATTCTTTAATCCATCCATCCATCCATTATTTGCATTATCCTCAGTAGGGTCGCAGGGGTGCTGGAGCCCAAAAATATAAATTCACGTGTCATGTTTATTTGTACAGCCCTTTATCACAAGGTGTCTCAAAGGGCTGCACAAATTATTGCAAACTACAGACTATTATTACACCATTCCCTGATCTAAAACCTACATGAGGGCAAGATTATTGATTGATTGATTATTGCTCCAGCGAAGGTCGGGGGGTCCCGTCCCTGTGCGTTGAGCCGACCAGATGAACCAGGTTTTTCCAATGCTGGCGGTCCTGTGCCAGCTGTTCTGCATCCTCCACAGCAAATCCGTGTTGTTGGAGCTCGCCCGCAACGACGTCGAGCCATCGAGTGCGGGGTTTCCCTTGTGGTCGTCTCCAGCCTGCGGCCTTTGGGTCGAACTGGAGAATGGCTCGTGTTGGATGGTCTGGTGGTAGACGAAGGACATGGCCAAACCAGCGGGTGCGGCGTTGTGCGACCAAGGAAGATGCTCGGGGCTGCCACGTGCGGACTCTGAGCTCTTTATTGGAGACTCGCTGGGGCCACCAGATGTTCTCAATGGTTCTGAGAGCCCTGCTATCAAATACGTCGATTCTTGTGGCCAGGGTGTCGTTCAGGGGCCATGTTTCTGAGCCATAAAGCAGGATAGAGAGTACGGCGAGGTTGTAAATGCGGAGCTTCGTCTTGCATGCGATGGTCTGGTGCCGCCAGAGTGGTTTCCAGAGAGACTGCAGAGCAGATGCTGCCAGGGCTCTTCTGCGGAGAATCTCTGGTTTTAGGTCCCCATTGTCTGTCACCATGGACCCCAAATACACAAAGTTCTTGACAGGCTAAACGATGTCGCTACCAATTTGGATGGGAGGTGGATCTGGTCCATCACCGATATACATGAACTTGGTTTTCGTCCAACTCACTTGGAGGCCAAGCCGCGCTGCTTCTTCGCTGTAAATGCCCAGAGCGTCTCTCAGCTGGCTGTAGGAAGTGCTGAGCATGATGGTGTCGTCAGCATACTCCAGGTCAGTCAGGTGGTAGTTGCCGAAAGACACTCCGGGGATGCGCTCACTAACCCTGAACATCAGATGGTCGATGATGCAATTAAAAAGGTCGGGAGCAGCCACGCAGCCTTGACGAACGCCACTGGAGATAGTAAACCAGTCGCAGTCAATGCCGTTGATATGGACACAGCTCTCTGCGTTGCTGTAGAGCAGCTTGAACAGGGCTATGATCTTGGGTGGTGCTCCGAGAGCTTGGAGGATGTTCCACAGTGAAGAGTGGCAGACGGTGTCAAAGGCGACCTTCAGATCAATGAATCCGATATATAGATGGCGATCTTTGCGGAATTCACGGGTCTTCTCTATCAGCAAACGGACGGCAGATATGTGGTGCGTTGTGGAGCGGTTGGGCATGAAGCCAGCCTGCTGGGGACGGCGGCAGCTTCTGATTGCTGGAAGGGCACGGCTGAGCAAGATCCTGGTAAAGACCTTGCCCGGGATGGAGAGTAAGGTTATACCTCTGTGGTTTCCACAGACAAGCCTGTCACCCTTGCATTTCCAGAAGGGCATGATGACTCCTCTGGTCCAGTCGGTGGGCAGCTGCTCCGATTCCCACACCTGGTTGAATAGGCAGGTTAGCCACTCCACCATGCCATCACCGCCGGCCTTGAGCATCTCGCCGGTAATGGCACAGATGCCGGGGGCTTTCTTGGTGTTCAGCTTCTTCAGAGCAGCTCTCACTTCCTCGGGTGTTACAGGGTCTGTGCAGCAGGCGTCGCAAGGAGGTGCTGTGTTTGCAGCCACTAGGAGGGTGGGATCAGCCGGGATGGTGCTGTGCTGCAAGAGGAGGCTAAAGTGCTCCTTCCAGCGCGCGAGGCAGTTGGCTTCTGTCATGATGAGGTTGCCGTCTGAGTCTTTTACCAGGGCTGTCTTTAAGTGTGGGCCGCTACGGGCTTGGTGTAGTAGACTGAATACGCGGCTCATGTTGTTGTTGTTGGCCGCGGACTCAAGCTGTTGGGCTTCTGCCTGCCAAAACCTCTCCCTATCTTCAGCAATGGCCACATTGCACAGGCGGTTCAGTCTCCGATACTCCGTGAGGTCGCCTCGGAGCCGGGCCTCACGCCGCTGGTCTATGATGTTTAGTGTCCTCTCTGATATCCAGGGCTTTCTCGGGGAGGATCGCGGGCGTCCGAGGACATTGTGAGCAGACTGGAGGACACTTTCCTTGAAGGCCGCCCAGTCTGTCAGCTTGTCAGGAGCCAGGGCATCGAGAGTGCGGCGGATGGAGCAACTGAAGTCTCTGGCGATGTTGGGGTCGCTGAGTCGGGAGGAGTCGGGGCGAGGCAGAGTCTTGTGCTGGTTGGCTCGGAGCTTTAGCTTAAGCTGGGCCACCAGCAGACGATGCTCTGTGTTGCCAAGCTGTGCTCCTCTGAACACCCGGCAGTTGGTTACAAACGACTTCCAGCGTCGTGATATCAGGATGTGGTCCAATGCCTTCCTGGTTCTGCCATCTGGGCTGTACCACATCCAGTGATGGATGCATTTCCGGGGAAACCAGGTGTCAGCAACACAAAGGTTGTTTTGGTGCCAGAGGAGGAGGAGGCGGTTGCCATTGTCGTTTGTTGTGCTGTCAACGAAGGTGGTGCCGACAGGTGAGCCGGGGGACCGATCATTGCTGGATAGAGTGGCGTTGGCATCAGTGAGGATGATGGTGACGTCGTGTGGTGGGGCTTGGTCGACAGCCTGGTGGAGTTGGTCAAAGAACGCGTCCTTCGCATCCTCATCAGCGACATCGGTGGGGGCGTAGGCGATGATCACTGTCATCTTGCCGTGATGGTGGAGGAAGCGAGCAGACAGTAGTCTGTCGCTTATTGGTGTCCAGCTGATGAGGGACCTCCGGAGGGCTTTCGGAATGGCAAGAGCCACACCGTAAAGGCCGGTCCGACTCTCGGGGCCACTCCAGATGTAGCAATGGTTGCCAGCTGTTGTTTCACCATTGCCTTGCCATCATACTTCACAAAGCCCTGCCAGGGTGATGTTATAGCGACAGAGCTCTCGGGACAGCAGGGTGGCAGCTCCGGGGCGAAGGATTGTCTGGACATTCCAGGTGGCGACACGGGTCTTTTGACGAAGGTCGATACGTACTCGTTGGTCGGGGGCAGGCTGGGGTCCGTTACCGTGTTGGTCAGTCTTCTTTCTCTGGTCAGTTCCATAACAAAGGGGGTTTCTCCTGGGTGAGTTGTTAGCCCTCCGCAGGATAGTCGGTTGGTGGGGCTGCCACCTCAAGGCGTACCGATACGCTGGGGTCTTTGTTTGTCTGGAACCTACCCCGGAGACCGGCCCGCCATGGGTGACCCTACCAGGAGCAAGCTCCCGACGGTATCGCTCTCCAGGGTCACTGGAACACGCAAGCCCCCTCGCCGCATCAAGGCCAGACCCATCCGAGGGGGTACATGAGGGCAAGGAAAAAGTCAAAACCTCAACATGAGAAAAATGAAGAACCCTTGAGAAGGGACTGCCCATGAGGTCATACCCGCTCCCTGATGACAAGGCTGCAATGGATGTTGCATTAACAAACAATAAGATTAAAATAATTAGATCTAAAATTAAATATACAGTGCATCCGGAAAGTATTCACACCGCTTCACTTTTTCCACATTTTGTTATGTTACAGCCTCATTCCAAATTGTATTAATTTAATCTCTTACCTCAAAATTCTATTCAAAATACTCCATTATGACAATGTGAAAACGTTTATTTTTTATTTTTTTTGAATTTATTAAGAATAGAAAACTACGAAATCACATTTACATAAGTATTCATAGCCTTTGCTTAATACTTTGTTGATCCACCCCTGGCAGCAAATACAGCCTCAAGTCTTTTTGAATATGATACCACAAGTTTAGCACACCTATCTTTAGGCAGTTTTGCCCATTCTTCTTTGCAATAAGTCTCAAGCTCAATCAGGTTGGATGGGAGACGTTTGTGCACAGCCATTTTCAGATCTCTCCAGAGATGTTCGATCGGATTCAAGTCTGGACTCTGGCTGGGCCACTCCAGGACATTCACGGAGTGGTTCTGAAGCCAATCTTTTGAGATCTTGGCTGTGTGCTTTGGGTCGTTCTCCTGCTGAAAAATGAACCTTCGCCCCAGCCTGAGGTCAAGAGCGCTCTGGAGCAGGTTTTCATCCAGGATTTCTCTATATATTGCTGCATTCATTTTTCCTTCTATCCTGACTTGTCTGCCAGTCCCTGCTGCTGAAAAACATCCCCACAGCATGATGCTGCCACCACCATGCTTCACTGTAGGGATGGTATTGGCCTGGTGATGAGCGGTGCCTGGTTTCCTCCAAACATGGCGCCTGGCATTCACACCAAAGAGTTCAATCTTTGTCTCATCAGACCAGAGCATTTTGTTTCTCATGGTCTGAGAGTCATTCAGGTGCTTTTTGGCAAATTCCAGACGGGCTTCCTTTTACTAAGGAGTGGCTTTCGTCTGGCCACTCTACCATACAGGCCTGATTGGTGGATTGCTGCAGAGATGGTTGTCCTTCTGGAAGGCTCTCCTCTCTCCACAGAGGAATGCTGGAGCTCTGACAGAGTGACCATCGGCTTCTAGGTCACCTCCCTGACTAAGGCCCTTCTTCCCCGATCGCTCAGTTTAGAAGGCCGGCCAGCTTTAGGAAGAGTCCTGGTGGTTCCAAATGTCTTCCATTTACGAATAATGGAGGCCACTGTGCTCATTGGGACCTTCAAAGCAGCAGAAATGTTTCTGTATCCTCTCGCAGGTCTACAGACAGTTCTTTTGACTTCATGCTTGGTGTTTGTGCTCTGACATGCACACTCAACTGTGGGACCTTATATAGACAGGTGTGTACCTTTCCAAATCATGTCCAATCAACTGAATTTACTGCAGGTGGACTCCAATTAAGCTATTGAAAGATCTTAAGGATGATCAGTGGAAAAAAGATGCACCTGAGCTCAATTTTGAGCTTCATGGCAAAGGCTGTGAATACTTATGTAAATGTGATTTCTTAGTTTTCTATTTTTAAAAAAATCAAAAAAAGTAAAAAAAAAAAAAAAACTTTTTCACATTGTCATAATGGAGTATTTTGTGTAGAATTTTGAGATAAGAGATTAAATTAATACAATTTGGAATGAGGCTGTAACATAACAAAATGTGGAAAAAGTGAAGCGCTGTGAATACTTTCTGGATGCACTGTATGTGTCATTAATTAATCACATTGTATATGAAGATTTTCAAAAAACACATTTATCTCTATATTTATGTGTTAATTAATTATTTGTTTGTATACTTTGTTTATTATTTCGACGACTGATTAGGTAATTACAGTACGTCCATTCATCCATTATCTGCACCGCTTATCCTCAGTAGGGTTGCGGGGGTGCTGGAGCCCATCCCAGTTATCTTCGGGCAGTGGGCAGGGGACACCCTGGGCTGGTTGCCAGCCAGTCGCAGGGCTTACAGTAAGTCATGATCCACAAATATATTTTAACCTAAGTTTGCACATTTTTTAAAGGAAACACATTTAAAACCTTCCTTGATATTTAACAGTTTGTATCTAGCACATGAAGCTACGAGTGTTGTGAAGAAAACAAAACTCAGATTAAACATATTTTCTGGTAATTAATCACAATTAATCACAGATATAAAAATGGAAGGGAAAAAACACGAATCATATTTTCTCAGTTACTGTAACTCATAATGAATCAGATATATATCTGTAAAAAATGATAGTCAATAAATATTATAGACAACTTCACAACATTCAATTGTACAATGAAATTAAGTGTAATTTATCAAATTATTATATTAAAGAATTATATTAAATTCTACTAAAGATTATATTATAGAATTATATTAAAGAAAAAAAGATTTTATAATTTTATGGCCTAGACCCCTTGAGAAAGTTGATTACCGTAAATTCCGGACTATAAGCCGCTACTTTTTCCCCAAACTTTCAACCCTGCGGCTTATTCAGTGATGCTGTCAATTTATGTAATTTTTTTAACGGCCGCCAGCGGCGCTCGAATACAAAAGGTAAGATTTAGACCGGTGGAATATATGCGCCGAGGAAGACTGCAACTTCACTCAAACTGGCCGCATGCGAAAGGCAACTTTTTTGCAAGTCTGTCAGTGGATCCTGACAGCGTGGGGCAGCGTAAAAAAATCCACCATCACCAACGGGTTACGAAAAGCCGTGTTATGCCGAGAAATGCATCCCTGCCTGTTCACTTTTATATCACTTTTCGGGAATGTAATGGCGAACATATATCCAAGACCACTTCGTCTTGCATTTGTTGGGAATGTAATACAACTTAAACCATTCTGGCTTGTATTTGTTGTGAATGTATCGAACGGTAATGCACACCGTATATAAACCACTTTTGAGCAGGAAACGTGTTTATTTTGCCTTTTTCGACTCAAATCGCTCGTATTTAAACTGTTATGCACTCTACCATAAAGCTTATTATGCTGAAACGAACTGTCAAATCATCAACAGATATAAAAGTGAGATAAAACGAGGTACGTAAAAGTGGTTGTAGTAGTGGGAGTGACGTGTGCGCGCTCCCGCGACAGGGGATGCATTTCTCGGCATAACACCGGCTGCGGGAGCGTGGGACGAAGTCTATACGACAACGTTTCTTTCCGACACAGAGGAAGACGACTTTGATGCTTCAGTTGTAAGGAGAAAGATGAGGACGGTTTACCGTGATTTTTACAGGTATGGTATGTTTTTTTTTTTAACTGACCCGTTTACTGTGTTGCGAGCGTGTTGCTAGTGTGTTGCTAGTTATATTATTATTATTAAAGCTTTGAAAACTCTCTCGGTGTACCGTCTTTCTTTGTAAATATGTGTAACCATGTATAATAAGTATTTGAAACTGTATATTTATGTAATGTATTTATTTGTATTTATTTTGGACACTTATTCTGATATGTTTTAGACGGGCGAATTAAAAAGAAGGGGCGTAACAAACGCGGGCTGACGGGAAGTGGGGACCGGTAAAGGTGAGTGTTTGTGGACACGGCGGACAATAGTGGATATATATTTTTCCCACCCTTACCTTTGGAAATATACACTTTTTTTCTTTGGATTACTTTCAACGGGACCCGGACTCTGCCGGTCTGCATCAAACCTTAAGTACCGGTATCATTTTCCGTTAATTTTGCCGGCTGTGATTCTTGGGTTGAGTACTTTAATGAAGTACATTCAGTTTCAATCGCGGGACTTAAAGTCGGGTCTGGGTTAATTTTGTGTTTGTGTTACATTTGTTTAATGTGGGCGCATGCAGCTTATATACAAGTGCGGCTTGTGTAAGTATAAAATCGGTTTTCTTCTTAAAATGTGGTGGGTGCGGCTTATAATCAGGTGCGCTCTATAGTCCGGAATTTACGGTACATCGCACTGCGGACACAATAAAATTGAGGATGTGTGTCACCAAAAAGTCTATCTAAAATACCAAATATTTGAAGGGCATTTTATTTAGGGTTAAATGAATGCAAAGACTTTAAGTGAATGATTAAAGTACTTTTTCGTGTACATTTTGCAGATTTTAGAGAAAAAGTAAGAGAAATCATCCATATGAGTCATTTGAAAATTGTTCAACATTCTATCAGTCCGGCCATTCTGTCCATTTGAATTTGACACCCCTGCCTTAGATTTTTGATGAAAACCTTTTTTCTGTGGTTGACGTCTACTGAATGTAACTCGGTTTATAATCAGTAAAGTAAGTCAGTTGAATGCAAACAAACGTCCAGTGGAGTGTGTTGAACGCAGGCTTTGAGTGAGTCGAGGGGAAACGCAGTGTGAAACGTGGGAATTATGTATCGATCGGCTTCCGTCTTTCGCTTCAACGCGTGCGTGTAATTGCTTCTTTGATAGCGGTCGCTGTGCTACGGCCTTATGGCATGAGTTGGTGGAAACTGCAAAATGCATGGCGGGGAAATCATTCCTCTGTTGTCAGCAGAAGTGCTGCTGAGCATCAACTTGTTTTTTTCTTGTTCTTCTGTCAGATCCCACATTGGTAAGAATGGGATTTCTTCTTGGATCTGCTGCAAAAAGTTTTCTTGGATGAGCTGAGACAAGGGGGCACGCACGGTCCAAGTAGAATATTACAGTGCACATGGTGAAAGTAAAAGATTAAAAAAAGAAAATTGTAATATTTTTTGTTTGTATTTAGCACAAGTTGATGGTTTTCGGAAATTTACTGCAAGATAAGAAGATAAGTTAACTCATTTTTAGGATTATTTTATCCTTTTTTTTTTAATATAAATTAATGAATCGATCTCCCTAGAAAAATGAAGAAAAAAAAGAAAATGTTTTTCACTACAACAAAATATTTCTTAACTTTATGTATACCGTAGTTTTATGATGAATGAAAAAAATCCATAAAATTCATTTCGTAGCAATTCATACCCCTACATTCTCTTATTTTATTTTATTTTTTTTTTACACAATTTTTATTTTTTTATATACTGTATTCCCCCAAAATGTCAGCATTTTTCTAGCTTTTGTTTTAATGTTTCCAACATCTTAGGAACCTTTTTATTAAATGGTGTTTTTTTAATTGAATGGTTCATCTCCTTTTATCTTTTCATTTTCTTTCACATTTCTCACATAGTTTTGACACTAAATCTTTTAAAATTCATTATAGTAACGTTTCCAGGTAATTTCAAATTTTTTAATTTATTTTACCGTTTGGTAATTAACTTTGTTTCTTTTTTTTCTACAGTCTGGAAAAATGAAATCAAAATGTTTAGCTTTTTGAATGTAACTTTTTAAGAATTATAATTTTGTTTTTAATTCAAGTCACACTTATCTGTTTTGTTCTTAATCCTGTAAAAACCTCAAATGACTGCACTGGCCACAATTACACCCTACCATGATCTGAAACCGGCATGAGGACAAGGAAAAACCCCAAAACCTCAGCATTAGCAAAATTAAGAACCCTTTAGGAGTTAATATTTTTGTATTGGGAAATAAATATTATATGTTATTAATCTGTATGATTATTTGTCATTTCAGTTCAACTATGGGCAAATGGATATATTTTAATCCTGAACTTTGTTAGTAAATTTTCTCATTTTATATTTGTATATATATCATGATATGTTTCTTTTCTATTCCTTTTTTTTTAAACAGTGTTTTGTAAAATCCAAACAAATATTTCAACTTTTTTGATGTAACTTTTTTAAGATGTACTTTCATTTTGTGAAATATATATTTATTTATTAATTTTGGTACATTAATATATAAGTATGTTCATTTATTCATATCCTTTTTATATTTTTTATTTCTTTATTGTTATTGTTTCTTTTATTTATTTCATCGGGTTTTTATTTATTTTTTAATTTCATTTATTTTTTTAAACAGACTCAACAATCCAGAAACTCCTTCGTGGTGCTCGTCTATCTCCAGTGAAAAGAAAATGATGAGTTCTCTTGATTAAACTTCTTTCTGTGTTATCATAGGACAATGAGCTTTGAGTTGCTAAAAGATGAGGACAAAACTGTTGATGCTCAGGTTAGTGTAAAAATACTTTTGTACTTTACCTCTTTTGCCGCACTCCATCTTGCGCTTCTGTTTTCGTATCACTTCCTCACATTTGAGGGCCATCATTTGTTTTGTTTGTTCTTTACTGTGTTTTCAAACGTGACAAAAGCGAGGAAAAAGAGATTGCTCTTCGTCTGCTGTGTCATTGTGTGCTAAATTGCCAATAGTGTTTTTCTTTGCTTTGCTAATTATTAATTAGCCAGCTCCATGCATATGTGTTTATTCCTAATTGCATTTGATGGATGACTGGCAGCTCTGACACCTCATTAGAGCAGATTAATGGAACGACACAATATTTATGTCTGGCGCAATGACCAGTTATCCCGCCATCTATCAGCAGGATGATCTCGCTGATTGAAAAGCGCTGGTCCGTGTAATCCTAATTATTTGGAATTAGAAGGGAATTTATAGCTTCTCGTGGAGTTTTCCGCCACGACGGCAAATTGGAAACATTAAATGCATAACGAGGGGGAAAATGAGGGGAAGACGATTGTGGAATTAATTTGGTTGAATGTCGGGGAGAAGGTGGTGGACGAGGCGGAGAGGGTAAACAACCCGGTGAGCCTCAACTGAAACAGTAGTTTGTAAAATAACGATTTCTTACAAGACTATATTTTACTAAATGATGCAATGCGTATTGTGCAATGTGTTACTAAGAATTTTGGAAAAGAATGGTTTTCCCCCAGTGATTTAGGATCGAGTATCAGTATTGTCACACAAACGTCACTGCCTGCAATCGTGAACGTCCGGCTCATCTCTAAAAGGCGATATGAGGCTTCACACTGGAAATCAACGGTAGCCGGGTGATGAAAGTGCTGTAACAGGCTTCCCCTGTTACTGGTGACCCTGGATACCAGCACTATATGTTTAATGTGGGAAAGAAAGCCCATAAGCCTAAAAAATGGCCAGGAGAAGGATGGTGCTGCAAGGCTATACATGCCCAAGACACACCACAGGAAGTGGTGCCTCTATGACCCTGGCAGTTAAGGGATCGGTTATTCGCTAAATTCCCCAAATTAGCAAATTAGCTTTATGTTAGGGACTCGTTCAATGGATGTCTCCCACGTTAGTTTAGTTTTGTCAGAATCAGTCCAAAGAAAAATGTGAATAACGTGAAAAAAACGTATTTGGCACTGTGTGATTTCATGTTTTCAGAGAGCGAAAAGTACACATTGTGGTCTTCAAAACCAGTTAACAACACATTTTGGGACCATAAAACAGAAAATTGAGGAGAATTCCATAAGTATTTATTCATCTTCTTTATCTTCTGTGAGGAAGGAGTATTGCACTGCACTTGTTTTTATTAGTTTATTAGTCCTGTGAACGCAGATTTAAGAAGGAAATTGAATGGTTTTGAGATATAGTGTTTGAGGACTATGTTAGGAGTGACAAGATTGGATAGATTGAGAAATGAAATTGTGAGAGACAGAACTGGAGTAGCCGTGGAACTGAGCAAGCGTGTTGATAAGAAAGTACTCGGTTGGTTTGGACACATGGAGAGGATGGATGAGGAGCGAATGTTGAAGAGGATCTACAGAGCAGAAGTCAATGGAAGGAGACCAAGAGGAAGGCCGCGATTGACGTGGATGGATAGTGTTATGAGTGCACTGCAGGAAAGAGGTCTAAATGTAATGGAAGCTAGAGCTCTTGTTGGTGATAGAAAGGAGTGGAGAGGTGTTGTGAAAGAATAGTGGGATTGTGGACGCGTTCTTAAGGATGGGCTGGGCACCCATATGATGCGGCAGGGGTAAACTAGTAAAAGCTGTCGGGCTGGACATAGATAGATAGATAGATAGATAGATAGATACTTTATTCATCCCCGAAGGGAAATTCACATTTCCAGCAGCATCCCTGAGCTGAGAACAGTACAATAATAAAGCCAAAAGAATGCAATATACAAATACCCAGTGTGACGTGCAAATGCCCACTGTAGCGTGTTATATAGAGTAACTAAATAGTGCTACACAGAATACATATTGCAGCAAGATTCGGTAATATTCAATGTAGGTGGTGTGGTTTAATGTGGGCCTTTACTCTGCCGGGTGGAGTTAAAGAGCCTCATGGCATGAGGAAGAAAAGATCTCTTCAGTCTGTCCGTAGTACAAGACAGCGACAGCAGTCTGTCGCTGAAACTGCTCTTCTGTCTGGAGATAATGCTGTGTAGTGGATGCGATGGATTGTCCATGATTGACCTCAGCTTTTTCAGTGCTCGTCTCTCAGCTACTGTTGTTAGGCTGTCCAGCTCTTTGCCCACAACAGAGCTCGCTTTCCTAGCCAGTTTATTGAGACGAGAGGCATCCTTCTTCTTGACGCTGCCTCCCCAACACGCTGCCGCATAGAAGAGGGCGCTTGCCACTACTGTCTCGTAGAATATTTTCAGGAGCTTTTTGCAGATGTTGAAGGAGGCCAGCCTTCTGAGGAAGTAAAGTCGGCTTTGCCCATCAGTATTGTGTCTTTTTGGGAGGACAAAATAGTGTGTTGTGTCACCATGACCCGAATGACATGGCCGCTTCCTGGTGTCCCATTTCATCTGGAGGGACGAAAGCATGACCATCTTAGGTGCCGAGGTGCCTAACTTGTTTGGGTAATTGGGTTGGCCTTGGTCCAAAAATTTTTGTGTGTGTTTTTTTTGCTATTTTTTTCCCTTTTATTTTCTTTGTTATTGTGTTTGTCTTGCTGTCGGTCACCCCTCTGTAAGGATATGACCAAGGTAGGTAGGTAGGTAGGTAGGTAGGTAGGTAGGTAGGTAGGTAGGTAGGTAGGTAGATAGTCCTGTTTAACACATTTTCGTGTCCAAAAAGTAGAAACTTAAAATTAATTATGTTCATTGAACACTGTTTTGCAATTTCATACATTTATTATTTTCAAAAATCACTTAATATTTTTGCCATATAAAATAATTTAATTTTAAGAATGTCTCTTATTGTTTTCTTATTTTATTAGAAAATAAGTTTTAAGATTATAAATACTATAGTGTTTGGGGCTGAAATGTGTGTCAAATTAGAATCCTTGATCTCACGAGCACCCAATGCCTTGAGGCAAGAAAATTGTGTAATGCATTTAGCGCTTTTCAAGTCAATGAAGACCTCCCAAAGCACTTTACAATGTGCCTCACACTTTTCCCGTTTTACTAACTAACTAACCGATAGCATCGTCAGCCATGCAAGGCAACCACCGGCTAACGGGTGCATAAGGGATTCAGTGTCTTGCCCAAGGACACTCCGACATATAACACGGAGGAGCCGGGAATCAAACCTGCGACGGCTAATGCCGCCCTACTCAATCTGCATCTGTATACACTTAGCGCAGTAATACATGACATACTGTGTGTTTTAACAATATTCACATTGCATTTTTGAAAAAGAAAATCCTCAAATGTGAAGTTAAATGAGAAAAACGCTAACATTAAAAAAATACTTTCATATATTTGATTTGTATATTTCCATGATGACAGGTGAGGCACAGCCTCATCTGCCTCCCCTGACTGCTCGTCACTGGTGTCTACCTGAGAATTCTGTACAAGTACTGACAAAAATATAATATCAGACATGCCTCTTGTCAATTATTTTGCTTACACATCCCACCCCTCTCACTTTCAAACATCCACAACCACATGTTGTGTTCTTTTTAATGTATGTATTTATCCTTATCATTTAAGATTAAAACCCAAAAAGTTGTCTGAGCTGCAAGCGTATTACGTAGTGAACTTGACATAACCCTCCTCCAACTTCAGCAAAGCTTTTTGCCCTCGTGGGACAAGCGAGTGCTAAAATCCAGCACTTGAGCTCACAGAGAAGCAACAAGGCCCAGAAGAGTCAGGCTTTTACTATCACACAATAGCGCAAAAGCCTCCAGGAACAGGAACAGGCTCCTTTCCCAGGTACTGAGAACTTCCTAAAGCTGCCGCGGGTTTTTTTTCCTCCCAACTTTCTTAAAACCATTAGCCGACCGACTCCCTCGCGGTCTTGAAAGTGTTGATTGAGTGCAGTGGTTGAAAATGTTTTGAGCGAGCGTACAGCACTCATTCATTGACGGGAAAAAAAAAAAAAAAAACACATCCGATTGTATTACTGGTATAAACCCTGATAGAAAGTTTATCTGTGTAAACCTATAACAAAAAATTATAGAAAAATTATAGAAAAAGTATCATTCTCAAAACATATAGTCATAGAAAAGTATCACTGTTTTGTTGTCCAATAAACACTGATGGGCATGTTACTTTAAAAAGTAATTAGTTATAGTTACTCACTACTTTTTCTGAAAAGTACCTAGTTTCCAGGGAAAGTAACTATTATTGATGCTTTAAAAAGAAGTTGTTGTATGTCAAAGATTTTGAATATCTGAGCAATATTCGAGTCAGTTGAATAGAGAAGAACAGACTGGTAGTTGTGTTATAGAACTTAGTAATATGTATTGCACCTCACCAGCATCAGATTTATCCAACAAAGTGAAGGTCAACAAAAATAAACAGTAAACAATATCCAAAAAATAACAATCAGCAGTAAACAATATAAAGTAAGTTTAATAAATTAAATCTAACTCTCACAACCTAAAACAGCTGGTCAGGTAGACGTATGCTACTGTATAAGTGTAAAACCATATAAAGTGAGTTTTATCCAATAGAATAAATCACAACCTCTCACACAACTGCTCAAGTACACATATGCTACTGTACTTTAACTGTTTTCACACGACAAAAGTGAACAGTTCAACAATAGGAGGTGCATTTAACACTTAATTGTAAAATTATTAAATCAAACTCACAACCAGAAACATAGGTCAAGTAAAAATAAGCAACTGCACTTCAAATACTTTGTTCATAATAAAAGATAACATCCATCCATCCATTATTTGCACCGCTTATCCTCAGTAGGGTCGCGGGGATTCTTGAGCCCATCCCAGCTATCTTCGGGAAGTGGGCATAGGACACCCTGAACTGGTTGCCATCCAGTCACAGGGCACACAGAGACAGACAACTCACTCGCTCATTCACACCTAAGGCCAATTAACCTGACATGCATGTTTTTGGAATGTGGGAGGAAACCAGAGTGCCCGGAGGAAACCCACGCAAGCATGGGGAGAACATGCAAACTCCACACAAGAGGTTTGATCTCATGACCTCAGAAATGTGCCGCACACGTGATAACCACTGCGCCGCCGTGCTGCCCATAAAAGATAACAAAAAAACAATATTAAGTGACTGTCAAATCCCTCTCTCTTTGTGATGTTACCCATAATGCCACACAGTTACTGAGCCTGGGCAGTTTGTCCACAATGTTTACAGCTGTATGTTATGGTTTAATTAGAGAGACAAGAAAGTTAACACCCGTCCATGCAAACACTCCTCACCTCATCTTCTTCAAAGTAACGCACCGCTTTTAACTGTCAGGAATGGTAACGGCGTTGTAACAGCAGAAAGAGTAGTTAGATTACACCATTTCCGAAAAGAAATAACTCCGTTCCGTAACGGTGTTAATAGAACGGCGTTATTCCCAACATTGCAAATAGTCTAATGCTGCTCATTCTGTTATATATATATATATATATATATATATATATATATATATATATATATATATATATATATATATATATATATATATATATATATATATATATATATACATATAACAACCTTGCGTGGAACCAACTTGACCAGGACCTTGATAGAGTCCTAGAGGCCACTTTGGCAGGATCAGCAGAAAGGAAAATCAACAGCACGGCTGCTTGTGCTTACTCCATGGCCAAGGAGCGTTTTGGTACAGTGAAGAAGAAAGGCAGCAATATAGCACCTGCAAAACAGTCCAACAAAAGGGAAAAAGAGATCAAGAAGTTGAGAAGGGAAATCAAGGCTCTCAACATGCAGTACAAACATGCCTTTTCCAGAGAGAAGGAGGGCATAAAAGACTTGACCACTGGACTTCGGGGACAATTGTGACGACTAAAAAGGGCAGAGAGGTCTTGGAGACTGAGAAAGGAAAAGGAGGTCAAACGTGCTCAGTTCACTAAGAACCCGTACAAGTTCACCCAAACCTTGTTAGGGGAAGCAAGATCTGGGAGACTGACCAGCCCTAAAGAAACGGTAGAATGTTTCCTCAAAGAAAGTCACAGTGACACCTTTCGAGGCTAAGCCTTGGACATCCACCCAAGGATTGGAGGCAGCAAAACCCCGGAAGAGAAGCTCAAGACTAAGGAGCCATCATGGAGAGAGTTCCAGGACGTTGTGAAAAAAGCCCGGTCATCATCTGCCCCAGGACCCAGCGGTATACCTTACAAAGTGTACAAGAGATGTCCAATGCTTCTACGGAGGCTGTGGAAGCTACTGCGGAGAATTTGGATAAAGGGCATAATTCCAACATCCTGGAAGAGAGCGGATGGGTGCTTTGTGCCCAAAGAAAAAGATTCATCTGACATAAGGCAATTCCAAACAATTTCACTACTAAGTGTTGAATGTAAGATCTTCTCAGTCCTGGCACAGAGGCTGACAACGTACATGGTCAACAACAAATATCGACACATCAATCCAGAAAGGTGGCATCCCAGGGTCCTCTGGATGTCTGGAGCACACAAGCATAATCAGCGACTTGATCCGCAAGGCCAAGGAAAGCAAATGAGACTTAACAGTCGTCTGGCTAGACTTGGCCAATGCATATGGGTCAATTCCCCATGATCTCATCAACACTGCGTTGGAGCATTACCATATCCCACAGCACATAAGGGGAATGGGGCGGCAGTAGCTCAGGAGGTAGAGCGCTCGTCTTGGGATCAGGGGATCCCAGTTCAAATCCCAGCTCGTCCGTGTTACATGTCGAAGTGTCCTTGGGTAAGACACTGAACACCTTATACCCCCAATAAGCAGGTTAGCGCCTTACATGGCTGCAAGGCCGCTATTGGGAAATGTGGAGCACATTGTAAAGCGCTTTGGGAAGTCATTGACTTGAAAAGTGCTATATAAATGCAGATCATTTCATTAAAAGAGAACAAACAAAAAAAAGAATGATCAGCTCCTACATCAGTGCATTCAAGTTTCGGTTCCAAACCACCCAGTTAACCACCCAGTGGCAAGACTTGGAGAATGGGATCGTCACAGGTTGCACCATCTCCCCCATCCTGTTTGTTTTGGGCATGAATCTACTCATCACTGCTGCGGTGAAGGAGACCAGAGGGCCGATGACGAGGTCTGGCATATGTCAACCTCCGTTGAGATGCTTTATGGACGACCTCACTATTACAACAGTAACCCATGTGCAAGCAAGATGGATCCTGAAGGCACTTGACGAGGTAGCAACCTGGGAAATACAAGCCTAGAAAGTCAAGAAGCATGGTGATCAAGAGTGGGAAGGTCACAAGCAGGTTTCAACTTCGAATCCAAGGAGAAAACATACCATCAATCAAAGATAACCCAATAAAATGCCTCGGAAAGTGGTACGATTCATCTCTGGGCGAGAGGGGCAGCGTTCTCAGGACAGTAGAGCAGGCTAATGAGTGGCTGCAAAGGATTGAGCGTTCAGGACTACCAGGCAAGTTTAACAGACTGCTGTCACTGTCTTGTACTACGGACAGACTGAAGAGATCTTTTCTTCCTCATGCCATGAGGCTCTTTAACTCCTCCCGGCAGAGTAAAGGCCCACATTAAACCACACCACCTACATTGGATATTACCGAATCTTACTGCAATATGTATTCTGTGAAGCACTATTTAGTTACTCTATATAACACGCTACAGTGGGCATTTGCACGTCACACTGGGTATTTGTATATTGTATTCTTTTGGCTTTATTATTGTACTGTTCTCAGCTCAGGGATGCTGCTGGAAATGTGAATTTCCCTTCGGGATGAATAAAGTATCTATCTATCTATCTATCTATCTATCTATCTATCTATCTATCTATCTATCTATCTATCTATCTATCTATCTATCTATCTATCTATCTATCTATCTATCTATCTATCTATCTATCTATCTATCTATCTATCTATCTATCTATCTATCTATCTATCTATCTATCTATCTATCTATCTATCTATCTATCTATCTAAGACTTGGTTGTTCCAATACGGTCTGCTACCAAGACTGCTGTGGCTGCTAACGATCTATGAAATCTCTATGACGGCGGTCGAAGGAATTGAGAGGTGGCTTGGGATTCCACCAAGCTTCACATCATTAGGGCTTTACATCAGGTCGGGGCAGCTGCAGTTTCCCCTGTCTTCGGTAGTGGAAGAGTTCAAAGTGGCCAAGTGTAGGCCAGTCATGATGCTCAAACATTCCAGCGACTAGATGATTAGGGGCCCGGGCGTGATTACAAGATCGGGGCGTGAATGGGCAGCAGACAGCCAAGTACATCAGGCAGAAAGGTAGGCTGAGGTTGAAAGATGTATCGAAAATGCATATGTAAAGCGTCAGGGACTAGGGTCTACTCATTTCCAGCAAGGGTCAAAAGGTGATCCAAGGCAGAGGAGAGACATTGTGCAGGCCGAGGTCCGTCAACTGGAGGAGGAAGGCAGGTGGTCCAGGGCGGTGGAGCATGGAGTCCAAGGAGCCTGGACAAAGTGGGACCTACCAAAACGAAGGATCACCTGGCCAGAACTCAGGAGGTTGAAACCGTTCCGGATCGCTTTTTTGCTTTGGTCAGTGTACTATACTCTTCCAACACCAACCAACCTGTACAGGTGGGGGTTGAGGGAGAACCCGACGTGCAGGCTATGTGGTGGGAGAGGGACACTGGCACATATTCTGGCAGGATGCCAGATTGCCCTTAGCCAGGGCAGATACCGCTGGCGCCATGACAAGGTCCTCGGTGCACTGGCTTACATCTTGGAGCAGGAAAGGCGGAAGAAGCACGAACCTCAACCCAGTCCAATACATTCCATCCAGTTCGTCAGGGAAGGGGAGAAACCAGCATCCTCCAAGAAGACCAAAAATAGCCTCCTGCAAACAGCACCAGCATGGGAGATGAAGGTAGACCTGGGAAGGAAATTACACTTTACCCAGGTAGTCCAAACTTCCTTGAGGCCAGACATCGTGATTTGGTCAGAAGAGGCTCAAAAAAATCATCCTGATTGAGCTAACTGTACCATGGGAAGAAGGATGCCGCGAAGCCCTTGAAAGGAAAAACGCCAAATATCAAGAGCTGGTCCAACAGTGCAGGGACAAGGGATGGCAGACCTGGCTATTCCCAGTGGAGGTCGGGTGCAGGGGCTTCCCAGCACAGTCTGTATGGGACACATTAACAGCTCTGGGAATAAGTGGAAGGGAGAGGAAGGCAGCTGCCAAAAGGGTGAGGGAAACCGCGGAGAGAGGCTCTTGCTGGCTCTGGAGTAGGACAGAGTAGTTTAGCTGGGGACCAGGAGAAGATGGGCAGTGACTGGCCATCACTGCCAGCCCGCCAACTCAAGGGCGTTGTGGTTTAGGGTCGAAACGCCCAGTGACGGTTGGACGCCCAGTGACGGTTGGACGCCCAGTGACGGTTGGACACCACCTGACAACATCTTCTCCTGGTTGAAGGCTACAGTCACTGTTTGAGTGACTGCAGAAGTTGCACTGATTAGAAGTGTATGTAATGGTATATATATATATATATATATATATATATATATATATATATATATATATAATCTCATTAGCTACACCGCTTATCCTCAGTAGGGTCGCGGGGGTACTGGAGCCCATCCCAGCAATCATCGGGCAGTGGGCAGGGGACACCCTGAATTGGTTGCCAGCCAATCGCAGGGCATATATATATATATATATATATATATATATATATATATATATATATATATATATATATATATATATATATATATCATTTACATATTAATGCACACAAGTCGACCTTCCCAATCATTATTTACTGAGGATGAAAAATGAAGATTTTTTTAACAATGTTAGCAACTTGTGTAAATCAATTTGTTTAAGTCGTATTTGCAGGATGGGTTCTAAGAAAATAAGGTCAAAAAGTCAAGTCAAATTTATTTTTATAGTCTTTAATCACAAAAATGTCTCAAAGGACTGCACAGGATTACAATGACACAATTACCTGATCTTAAACCAAAATGCGTGCAAGGAACAACTCAAAACCTTAGCGTGAGGAAAAAGAGAAACCTTGAGAAGGGACCTCACAAGTGGTATCCCCCTTTCAGGATGACCAGGGTGAATTACATTTAGGATTACAGTACATAAACATAGTAAACACTATGTAACATGTTGAAAATTTGTCCGGAAAGTGCATGACAGCAGCGACCCCCCCATCCTGTAAACTAGTCCAGAAAGTGTATGACGGCCACGACGCAGCTTCCCATCTCTGCCAGCTGGTCCATGCAGGCGTTGACATGCTTCAGGTCAAACGCTGGTCCGCTGACTCATCTCAAATCGTCCTTCTCCTTCGTATCACCACCAGGCAGGCAGTCGGAAAAAGACAGGACAATAAAGAATATGAGGTGGGCATCAATCATAAGCTTTGGAATAGAAGTGTGTCTTAAGCCTTGATTTAAAAACTTCCATTGAAGAATAAACATAAGCAAAATGTTAGCTTGGCAGTCTGAATGACTAATTACAAGTTACAGGCAATCTGACCTCTAAACAATCTAATGTCCCCTGTGGTGTTCCTCAAGGCTCTGTACTTGGCCCCCTTCTTTTTAGCATTTATATGATCCCGCTTGGTGACATTATCCGCAAGTATAATATTAGTTTCCATTGCTATGCAGATGACACTCAACTGTATATGCCGCTGGAAAAAACTGGACATTTAAGTTGTAGAAATCTGGAGGCTTGCCTTACTGAGATTCAAAGATGGATGTCACTTAATTTTTTACGCCTTAACCCAGAAAAAACTGAAATGTTGATTATTGGTCCAGCTCACTGTCGTCAGTTGTTTTCAAACACTACCCTGAATCTAGACAAATGTAACATCACCCATAGTGACTAAAAAATCTAGGTGTTATATTTGATCCTAATCTGACGTTTCAGTTACACGTGAAAAATATTACTAGAATAGCTTTCTACCACCTCCGTAATATTGCGAAGATTCGTTCGATGCTGTCCCAATCAGATGCAGAGGTTTTAATTCATGCGTTTATTACTTCTCGGCTTGATTACTGTAATGTATTGCTTTCTGGTCTCCCGATGTCTAGCATTAAAAGTTTGCAGCTGGTTCAGAATGCGGCAGCTAGACTTTTGACTAAGACCAAAAAGTTTGAGCATATTACTCCTGTATTGCCCAACTTGCACTGGCTACTAGTCCACTTAAGATGTGACTTTAAGGTTCTCTTATTAACATATAAATGTTTGCATGGGCTTGCACCCTCTTATCTCTCCGATTTGATTTCCCCCTATGTTCCTGCAGTCTGCAGGCTCGAGAGCGTTCTCCATCCGGGGCCCGGTGTTATAGAATGCCCTGCCTCTGGAGATAAGATCTGCAACCTCAACGGAAGTTTTTAAATCAAGGCTTAAGACACACTTCTATTCCAAAGCGTATGATTGATGCCCACCTCATATGTTTTGTCCTGTCTTTTTCCGACACCTGCCTGGCTGATACGAAGGAGAAGGATGATTCGGGATGGGTCAGCGGACCAGCGTCTGACCTGCAGCGTGTCAATCCCTGCATTTACCAGCTGGCAGAGATGGGAGGCAGCGTCGTGGCTGTCATAGACTTTCTGGACTGGTTTGCAGGCTGGGGGCGTCGTTGATGTCATGCACTTTCCGGACAATTTCAACATCTTACCTAATGTTTACTATTATGTGTACAGTAATGCTAATTGTAATTCACCCTGGTCAATCCTGGAAGGGGGATTACCACATGTGAGGTAATGTGTCCTTTCTCAAGGTTTCTCTTTTCTCCTCACACTGAGGGTTTTGAGTTGTTCCTTGCCCGCATGCTGGTTTAAGATCAGGTAATTGTGTAATTTTGTAATTGTAATCCTGTGCAGTCCTTTGAGACATTTTTGTGATTAAGGGCTATATAAATAAATGTGAATTGACTTGACTTGTTACAAAACCACCTACAAATCCAATCTCCAGGAAGTAGAGCTAATGTTATCCTTAGAATTAGTTTTGCAAAAAAAGATGAGTTGACTGTTACATTACATGGATAAACTAATGTAGTACACAATTTAGGGCTTTGGCAACATTTTACCTTTCAAACCATCACATTTAAACTTTTCTTTTTTGTACATACTTAACCATAATTTATAAAGTAATAAAAACGGTAATAAAAGAATATGTGGACTGACCAATATTGTTGCAATGCTACCAAAAAGTCCTTTGTGTTTTACGTTAATAGTTTATAGAAAATTAGAAAAACTGCAGTTCCTACAAAAACCTCATAAGTAAATGATTCGATGATTAATAGATTATTTGTTAATGAATCCAATTTTTTTTTTAAATGTAACATCACTTTTTTTATAAAAATGGGTCTTGGCGCCCTCTGCCGGACTAAAGCCGCAGTACAACTCCCAGTGTCACAACGGAATTGTATGCACTCTTGATTTAACGTACTTGGTGGCTCATAAAACACGTGATGAAATGGATCAATGATCGAATTAGTTGCCAACGCTTTTAATCATCGATTTTAACTGATTTTATCGATTAGTTTTTGCAGCCCCAATTCAAACCACTTTAATTTTGCTCCGTAAACCTCTTGCTGGATCTGTTCATTGACTGCATCTTGCCAACTGACCACGGGGCAGAATTACGGGTAGCCATAACTCAAACAAAATGTTTTTTTGTTCAGGTAATACGCGGACACACAATGATGGCTGGTTTCATCTGAAGCTCGAGGGGAAGATCCTCTCTGATCTATCAGTGGTCGGCTGCGACTGGCGTCACATTTTAGTCCTGGTGCCCTTTCTTGGAACATAGTCAGAAGTGGTCCAAAAAACCACTGGTAACAGGTATCAAGAACCAGGTATTTTTTCATAATGTAAAATCAAAAAAGGCGAGGCGAGGCAGCCATGGGAACATGTCGTGGAAAAACGCCATAACACTGTTGAAGGCCAAAGGTGTTATTTGAGAAAGTCTGCTAACGTAATTTTTGCTTCGATCTCATTAATTCAAAACGGCACAAATTGTCTTTGCGAATCAAGCGGGGGGTCTAGTTTAATCTCATTGAATGGAGCGATGGTACGTAGAGCTGCGAGCACGCTTCGGAATACAAGATTAGCCCGTCCCGATATAGCCCCATCGCTCCGCACCCGGTTTATTTTTATCCTCGCGTTACGGCAGTGATTCCCTTAAAGGCTGCCAAAACGATTCCGGGCCAAAAAAAGTGCTGAGTGCGGAATATGAAAGCTTCCCGCCGCCTCACGCGCATGACGGAGCAATGTGACTGCTGCGCTTGCAGTACGCAGACAGGGGTCACCCCCAGCAAACCCCCCCACTGCTACGCTCAGGTTAGGAGGTTATATCCGATGAAAGTCGTTTCTGGATTCGCCGCAAGGTGAAGTTCGGAAACGCGCCCCTTCCGCTTGACTTTTTCATTGTTAGCAACGGTGCTGTTTCCCAGGATGCAATCTGGGCGGCGCACTTCATGTTCTATGATCGGACGAGAGGACCGTTTTTTAGATCAAGTATTTAAGTTGAGTGCTTGTAGATAGTTTACGCTTAGCGCTGAAGAGCTCCTGGTAGCCCGCGGGCGATCCTGTCGCACACTCCTTTCTACTTCTTTATCGCAACTTTGGGTACGCATGGTAACGAATTTTTAAGTTCGTATGAGGAGTCGTACGTGCAGGTTACTTTGAGTTGATGTATGGTAACCAGTGTTGGACACGTTACTTTAAAAAGTAACTATAGTTATTTCCTACTTCTTCCACAAAGTAATATTAGTCTATAATTTATAAATGTAAATGACTAAGTACCCGAATAGGGGCCAGGTGCTTTAATCGTTGACTGAGCTCAATTTAACCCTACACATAGAGTTGAGCATGTTACTTTGAAAAAGAAATTACCGTATTTTCCGCACTATAGGGCGCACCGGGTTATAGGGCGCACCCCCAAAAAATAGTTTTTGGTCCTATATTTGACATACATAAGGCGCACCGGATTATAAGGCGCTACAATTGGAACGTCGACAAAACAGTCAGATGATTCAGTCCAACTTATTACCCCCTTAACATTCCCAAAGCTTGCAAAGAAGCAAATACGTGTCATAGACACGTGCGGATGCGGTGTTCGTACGATGTCACTCAATTGCGTCATTCCACATATCATTCGGAAGGTTAAAGTCTTGGGACTCAAGAAATAATAATAATAATAATAATAATTTCCTTTGTATTGTCATTCTTTGTAACAATGTACACAGAACGAAATGTCAATACACCTGACCCGTTGTAGCGAGTCGATGCAGCCGCAGCCAGAGGGCGCCGCCATTATACCAATTAGGTATGTCTCGGTCGAGGCGCGAACCAGCGACCTCCCAGTCTCAAAGCGGGCACACTACCATCTAGGCTACTGAGCTGGTAAATGCCAACCATTCCTTAGTTTCTATTTTCTTTTTCGCTTGCAACTTTACTGTGCAAATGACAATAAACACTTGGAATTGAGTTTAATTCACTCAACTCATCACAGCAACATCAAGATCGTTCTAAAACAAGATACCGGGAAAATATAAGGCCGCATAGCTCACCTAAGTTCAATAATGATACGCAATCATGGTCTTCTTACAACCGTGAGTGTAGTAAATCCAGGAGAGTAAAATGTTTACAAATACAGACTAATGAAACATGTTTCTTTATGGCGTAGTTTAGCAAGCTTGCTATTCAGTCATCTTTTTCGGCCAATTGCAGGGTTTGTTTTGGCGCTCTAGCCTGTCCGAGGCTCCGAATAACTTTAGCCAATAGCGATCGATTCAAATGATGATTGACACATTGGTTAGCCAATGAAACGCCGGTATATAAATCCCAACATACACCGCGGACTACTCCACGTTCGGGGGGAAATCGAGTCGGCAGCTGTTGCGTAAGTTGCGAGACCTTGCGACTTAATATTGAGCCATATATAAGGCGCACTGTATTATAAGGCGCACGGTCAGCTTTTGAAAAAAATTGAGACTTTTAGGTGCGCCTTATAGTGCGGAAATTACCTTAGTTACTATTTTGTCCAAAAATTAACTGAGTTAGTAACTGACTTACTCTATAGTAAAAGTAACTAGTTACCCGGGAAAGTAACTATTTCCGTTGCTTTGAAAAGAAGATGTTATGTGTGATATAATTTTCTATGCAGTATACAAGTTAAATAGAGAAGAACAGACGGGTTGTTGTATTGTCACGGTTGCCATGGCACCCAATTGGCCCCATCTGTGTCGCGCCAGCTGCGGCTCAATGACAGATTGGCTTTCCGCCTATTTAAGCTCAGTGCTCTCATTCTTCCCTTGTCAGTCCGTCAACGAACCTCTGCCCCGCAAGACTTGGGTTTTGACTCAGTTCTGTTTCCTGTTGGCATTTCCTGTCCTGTTCCTGTTTATTTTGTCCTGTTTAATATGTCCTTGGGCAAGACACTGAATCCCTAATGCCCCCAATAAGCAGGTTGGCGCCTTGCATGGCTGCATGGCCGCTAATGGTGTGTGAGAGTGTGTGTGAATGGGTCAGTGTGAAGCACATTGTAAAGCGCTTTGGGAGGTCTTCATTGACTTGAAAAGCGCTATATAAATGCAGACCATTTACCATTTAATATCGGTTCCCAGTTTTGTTCCCATCAAGTTTGTCCCGTTTAACTTCGATATCCTGTTTTGATATCAATCCTGTCTGTCCCGTCCTGTCCAGTATCGACCCCATCTGTCCGATATCTGCTCGGGCATTTGGTATCGATCTCGTCGGCTTCTGGCTTCCTATCATTCCACGCCAGACTACTGCCTAATGAGCATGACTGCCCATTTCCCGTAAAATAAAAGGCTTGTGTGAGAAACGTCACGCATTTGGGTCCTGGTCCTGTTCCGGTTCATGACACACCTAATAATTATGATCTAGTAATTATTAAAATTGAGCATGTTACTTTGAAAAACTCACTAATTCGTCCAAAAATTAACTTAGTTAGTAACTGACTTAATCTACAATAAAAAGTATCTAGTTACCCGGGAAAGTAACTATTTGTGTCAAAGATATTTATAATTTTCTGAGCAGTATACAAGTTGAATATAGAAGAACAGACAGGTTGTTGCATTATAGAACCTTGTAATTTCTATTGCATCTTACCAGCAACAGATTTATCCTACACTTGAAGTGCAATCGAAATAAACAATAGAAAAAAATATCATAAAATAACAATATAAAGTGAGTTTAATAAATGAAATCTAACTCTTACAACCTGAGACACTTGGTCAGGTAGTCATATGCTACTGTACTTCAAGAATTTGACACAACACTTGTAAACAATATAAAGTGTCTCGCGCCGCGCTACTGGGGGATGTCGGACAAGCGGGCTCCCCCCAGTTACGGGGGTAGCCCGATCACGCCCGCCGACTTTTCTCGCGTCGCAACGTGTGACGCCGCGTCCGCCGAACTTGCTCCGTCGCGCGGCCTGGGAGTGACCTCCGCCGACATTCAAACCCACCCCCGTCCCATCCAGCCGGCCGCCTTACCCTGTGTCCGCTGACGTTCCGCCGAAATAACCCGCAAAAAGTGAAAATCTGCGAAGCAGCGACGCCACTTCAATTAAAAAAAAAAATAAAAAATGCCAAGCAAGGGAGTCGGACTGGCAAAATTGAAGCTCTGAAGCCGCGAACGTCGAACCGCGAAATAGCGAGGTCCCACTGTATATGACATAATCTATATTTCTATCTATCTACCCTGGTCATATCCCTCGAGAGGGGTGACCAACAGCACGACAAACACATACAAAAACAAAGAAAATCCCTTATGCCTTGTCAAAAAAAGTTTTAGGAATTATTTATCAGACTTTACAAAATTGACAACGCTATTAGATTTAGTAAACTACAAATAATTACTTCTTAGTGGAAAAAAACTATTATTCTATTGTTTTATTATTTTCTAAAAATATTTCTGTACATTACAAAATGATTTGCAGTATATCATGTCATAAAATGTAATTATTTTTTTAGTGTTGTTATTATTACACCAACCCCCACATAAATTAATCAAGTTATTTACTTAGAAAAACGGGAACATTTTTTTTTCCAAAACGTTTTTTTACTAGAATAGGAAAATGTTTTGATTATCTTACTTGAGAAATTGTCATGATTGCTGATTCAGGGCACCTGTGACTGCCCAATTGGCGCCAACAGCCCTGAGAGCTGATTGGTTCAGAGACTCCTTTTAAACCCCCGGCTTTCAAGAGGAAACTGTAAGATCGTTGCGAGCCGATGCTCCCAGCTGGGCAATCTCATACCTTCAGACATTTTCCTGCTCCGTTTTTATCCTATCTGATACCTGTTGCCAACCTGATTCTGGACCCGTTTCTGCCCTGATCTGCCATCCCGACATCCGACCTGTTTTACCCCGTTTCCTGCCTGATACCTGTTGCCGACCTCTTTTCTGAACTCGATACCGCCCTTGCTCTCCCGTCCCGGCTAGTGACCAGTATCCCGGCTGTCTACGATTATTCTCGATAGACACGGAAATGCAACTTCCGCGTTCCAGCCATCTGCTACCCGTGTCCATCGATCATCGGATCGTGGAAGCAAGGACTGCTCTCCCTCATTTTTCAATAAAACTGAGTAGACGAATGCTACTGGGTCCTGTCTGCGTTTCTGGCCTGTGACAGAAATAATAGAAAATCTAGAGAAATATGAACAGTGATTCAATAGCAAGTTTTGTCAATCAGGCAATACGTTTTTTTTTTTAATTAAAAAAAAAAAACACAATAAATGTATGCTCTGAGAACCCAAACAGTTACAAGACAAATCCAGTTAGATACTACATACTCTCAAGCATTTTTATCAAATGAAGACGATTGCTACTCCACTACTACTGCACTAGTACTACACTAGCGTGTATGTAATTTACCGCCCCCCTGTGTCAACAAATATAATGTTGATTAAATTGGAGGGGAAGTCGAGCAAAAACTTCTAAAACATAATATTCAGTGTAATTACAGTACGTAACTTAAAACTAAAATATGCTATTTGCTATATGCTATTTATTGCAAAACAACGTTTCATTTCTGTAAGGCGGGAATAGGTCAATGCTATTTATGTGGATTTTTTAAGGAAATTCTGTTAACTCATCTTACACTCACTGTATTTTCCGCCGTATAAGGCAGATGCACCCCCCAAAAAAGTATTTTGTCAAACATATTCATGTATAAGGCACACTGGACAATAAGAGGCATTAAATTAAAATACAGCAAGAGCTACCGTATCAGGAATTTAATTCAGGTGACAAAACCTTACCACTGGTAATGGAAATAGAGTACGAAAAGACATTTGATGTCATGATTACCTAAGTGGAGCCTCCTGGGGTAATCATCTGGCGCGCTGGAATGCGCTTCCTGATTGGTTCATGTTCCCTTTTTAAGCATGCTACGCCGAGACCTCTTCGTCTGAGGATTACTTCTGTACCCCGTATGACTCTCCCGATTACCTGTGCCTTCTTGTTTACCTGATTCTGCCTGCCTGCCTCCGATCCGACCTGCTTCCGTCCCACGCTACGATCTTCTCTCCAGTCCTGGTAAACTCGACCTGCTTCCGTCCCACGCTACGATTGGCTACGTGTCCCGAAGTTGTCTTCACGGCGTTGCTACTGACGTTCGACGGTCATCGCGTCCCCCGCTAACCCTTACGCTTCCCCAAATAAAAGACTTGTAACGAACGCTCTGGGGTCTCCTGCTCTGTTCTGGTCCGCCCTGACAGAATCCTCAGACCAGAATGGACCCCGCGTTCGTACATGTGCCCCCTGACGACTATGAAAGCCAGAACCAGCAGCCCAATCCCCCTTTAGAATGTGCAGTTCGGCAAGTCATTTCCGACGTGGCGGAATTGGCTAAGCAAGTGAGTCAGTTACGGCTCGAGTGGGATCTGTTAGGTCGGGACTGGTCCTATCTCTCCAAAGTAATGACCCATCAAGCCACTTCATCGGCGCCCAACACTGACAGGCCACCTTCGGCCTTTCCCAGTTCATTCAGCGCAGGATTCGCTGAGCCGCGAGTGGGCTCGCCAGAAAAGTTTGGGGAAGATCCCGCTCAGATCCGCCCATTCATAGTAAATTGTAGATTCATATTTGATCTCCAGCCCCGCAATTTTGCTACGGAAGCAGTTAAGGTAGCGTTTGCCATTAATCACCTCACGGGAAGAGCGCGTCTTTGGGGAACGGCCGCCTACGAGAGAGGTGCTACGGCGTGCAAATCATTCAACCTCTTGGCTCAAGAGCTGATTAAGGTCTTTGACTCTGGTTCCTCATCGGTCGACGCCGCCCGCTCGATCATGAACATCCGCCGGGGAGACGTTCCATTGCTAACTATGCTGTCGACTTTCGTACGCTAGCAGCACAAAGTGATTGGAATAAAGAGGCGCTGGTCGACGCCTACCTCCACAGTTTGTCCGGTTATCTCAAGGATGAATTAGTCCCCCACGCTCCTCCGGCAACACTTGACGAAGCTATTGACTTGACCGCCCGGATCGACCGTAGAGTTCAGGCGAGACACCGAGAGAGGGAGGGTCCCAGCCAGTCCGTCACCAGGCAAGTTCAAGAAGCTAATAATGTACCGAGCCCCCGGGTTCCGTTCAGCCCCATCGTAGAAAGGATGGAGGTGGACCAGGTCCCGGTCATCCCCATCGAAGAAAGGATGGAGGTGGACCGGGTCTCTTTCCCCTGAGGAACGCCGGCGAAGGTTTGTTAATCAATTATGTTTATACTGCGGTGGCAAGGGACATCGCGTGGCCACCTGTCCGGTAAAAGGCCAACGCTCGTCGGACGTAAGGGGCGTCCGATTGAACTCAGTCCTTGTATCTGCTCCCAAAGACGCTAGACCCGTTATCCAGGCTTCTCTCTTCCTCCCCGATTCTACACAGACATTCCCGGCCCTGATTGACTCTGGCGCTGAGGTAAATATCCTTGATCTGTCCCTCGCACGCAAAATGGGGATACCTGTTAAACCCCTTCCTAATCCGGTATCTGCTCGGGCTTTAAATGGTCACCTGTTAGGCACAGTGTCTCAAATAACTGAACCCATAGAATTACAGTTGTCTGGAAATCACCGAGAGAAGATCCGATTCCATTTACTTCACTCCCCGAGCCAACCCCTCGTTCTGGGTCATCCATGGTTGGTCCAACACAACCCCCATTTCGACTGGCGCACTGGGTTGATACTGGAATGGGGCATGGACTGTCACCAAACCTGTCTGCGAGCCACTCCTTACCCGGGTCACTCTACTTCCACTAGAGCTTCACCCAATCTGTCCAAGGTCCCAGTTCGTTACAACCACCTACGGGAAGTCTTCAGTAAAGCTAAGGCCTCTTCCCTGCCACCCAATCGGCCTTATGACTGCGCAATTACTCCCATGCCTGCCTGTTCGACTCCCTTGCCTGCCTCTCCGACTCCGCGGCCTGCCAGTCCCACTCCGACTCCGACTCTCCGGTCTGCCAGTCCGACTCCGACTCCGCCGCCTGCCAGTCCGACTCCGACTCTGCCGCCTGCCAGTCCGACTCCGACCCTGCCGCCTGCCAGTCCGACTCCGCCTGTCCTGTTTTCGCCTGCCTGCCTGTTCGACTCTCCGGTCTGCCTGTTCGACTTCGACTCTCCGGCCTGCCACTCCGACTCCGCTGCCGGCCCTGATTCTGCCTGTTCTGATTCTGTCCTTTCTGCCTGCTCTGTTTGCCGGTTCTGATTCTGCCTGTCCTGTCTCCGCCTCTGTCTTGCCTGATCTGATTCTGCCTGTCCTGTCTGAATCGCCGGTCCTGATTCTCCTTTGCCCTCCGGACCCACCCTCTGCCGCCCCTTCGGATGCTGATGAGGGGGGTTCCCTCCATTCGGAGAGATTCTGAGAGGTATTGTGCTGTTACATAGTTCCCCGATTACCTGTGTTTCCCTGTGACGTGTCTTGGATTATTTATTTTTTTCCTGGGGGACTTCTGGAGCCGTCCCTTGAGGGGGGGGTTCTGTCATGATTACCTAAGTGGAGCCACCTGGGGTAATCATCTGGCGCGCTGGAATGCGCTTCCTGATTGGTTTATGTTCACTTTTTAAGCATGCTACGCCGAGACCTCTTCGTCTGAGGATTACTTCTGTACCCCGTATGACTCTCCCGATTACCTGTGCCTTCTTGTTTACCTGATTCTGCCTACCTGCCTCCGTTCCGACCTGCTTCCGTCCCACGCTACGATCTTCTCTTCAGTCCCGGTAAACTCGACCTGCTTCCGTCCCATGCTACGATCTTCTCTCCAGTCCTGGTAAACTCGACCTGCTTCCGTCCCACGCTACGATTGGCTACGTGTCCCGAAGTTGTCTTTACGGCGTTGCTGCTGACGTTCGACGGTCATTGCGTCCCCCGCTAACCCTTACGCTTCCCCAAATAAAAGACTTGTACGAACGCTCTGGGGTCTCATGCTCTGTTCTGGTCCGCCCTGACATTTGATTTGATCTCATAGGCACCATAATTTTACTCACGGTGCCAGAAACAAAGAGAATGGAGAAAAACGAAAAGTTGTATTCATTCGCAATAAATCTTTTAAGACGACGCTCTATTCTCTAACAGTCTAGTTTCTGGTACTGTGAGTAAAAAGGGTATGATAATGAGATAAAATCTAATGTTTTTTGCATGTCATCTGTACCACTAAAAGTCTAGAGCAGGTATGTCCAAAGTTCGTCCCGTGGGTCAGATACGGCCTGCGAACACATTTTTTACTGGAAAGTATTTTTTTCACCGAAATCTGAAACAACTGGGCCTCCAGAATTTCAAACGGGAGCACATGCATTGGAGCTTGAGTTAAGAGAACTGCATCAAGCGAAGCGAAGTCCTACCTGTAAGTCCACCTTTAATTTGTTTCAGTTTGACTGTTTTGTATTGATGTATTTGTTTTATTCAAACGTTCCTGTGGAGTTAGGAAAGTGAATGGTGCTTTAAAACATATATTATTTGATTGCTTTGTTGTTTATTTGGTACTTGAAATGAAAGTAAAGTAAATTATGTTTGTTGTATTGTATATTTTTCACTTACTTGACAGTCTGAGTGACTGAATGCTGTTGGTGGATCCATCCATCCTTTATCCTGACTAGGATCGCGGGGTGCTGGAGCCCATCCTAGCTATCTTCGGGCAGTGAGCAGGGGACACTGGAACTGGTTTCCAGCCAGTCACAGGGCACACAGAGACAGACAACACACTCACCCATTCACACCAAAGGACAATTTGATCATTTGGACCCGCCAATCAACCTGATACGCACAGGAAGGCTGGTAGCTGGATTTTATCCCATGACCTCAGAACTGTGCCACAGACACCCTAACCACTCAGCCGCTATGCCACCTTGTTGGTGGATCCGATAAGGAAAATTAAACATACAGCAAGAGTTGACACCGATTACGCTTCCTTGGCACCCCTTTGACCCCTAGTCAAATGAAAATGCTGGAAAGGCGAGCCACGATCGCCAAGCACTGCAAGCCTTTCACGGAGGGTGAAATTATTTAAGACTGTGTCATAAAAATGATCGAGAAAATTAGAATGTTTCATGTTTTTTGATTGAATAATCATTGCACAAATCCTCTTTTAGTAACACACACGTAAAAATACTGTATGCATGACCAATCTTATCCACTGTATATTGCAGTATATAAGGTGCACCAAGTTGTAATGGGCACTTTCAAATTTCTGGCCAATTTGGGGTTTTTAGGTTCACCTTATACTCCTGAAAATACGGTCTTTTTTCCTCAGTTGTTTGACCCACTTGGCGTACGTCACGAATCGCTGACGCCGCGCGGGACATTTTTGTTTTCCACCTCCTTGCCGCCTTCCGCCTGTCAGGGACGAATTTGAGATGAAGGCATCGATCCGCCTGGTCAACGGCAATGACACGTAACGCGTCGGGTTTAGAGGTGACTCTGTCGTCAAGATCGGACGCCAGATGCAAACAATGTAACAATTTGGACGGTTCCACAAGGAGCCGAAGAAGTCACGATCTTGATTATTCACCGTTTTGGAGCAGTTTCCAGAAAAAGATTAAAGAAAAAAGTGTAACACATGGTGCCAGTGACAGAGTCTTTTTTTTTAAAAAAGAGACGTTGTGTTTTACAGTAAAGCTTTGTTTATCGCAGGGGGTAAGGTCCTCAGAGAATCCGTGCTAGGCAAAATCCATGAAGTAGAATCCTATTCTTTTTGAATTTATGCAACGAGAGGTGGGCGAGTAGCCATAAATTATACTCAAGTAAAAGTACTGTTACTTCAAAATGATATGACTCAAGTATAAGTAAAAAGTAATCATCCAAATAATTACTTGAGTAAAAGTAAAAAAGTACTTGGTGAAAAAAAATACTCAAGAACTGATTAACGTCTTATTTATTGATTTAAAAAAGTACCATTAAATGAAATCATCAAAGTCCTTCCCATCTACAATAAATAACAAGTTTGGGTGAACCCTCTGTGGATTAAAAAATATGTGAGGCAACAGCTGTATACACTGCACATACAGTAGCCTACAGAACAAACATTTTTCCCAACCCTGCTTACAAGTGACACCTGGTGGTTGGGTCACTGGTCAGATGTAAATAAAAAAAATTAGCTTGCTCACAAAATAAATGTGCCCTAGCAGAGACAGAGAGATGAGTACTTACGTAGAGGATTTAAGTGACGGCTTCAATGTTGCCTAATATAGCTGAGTAAGGAAACACTTTCTTCTTCACAAATCTACTTGAATAAAAGTGAAAAGTAAAGTGATTTGAAAATAATCCTAAAAGTCCAAAATATCACAAAATTTACTCAAGTAACTCATTTAACGAAGTAAATGTAACTCGTTAATACCCAACTCTGTATGCGACTAAACACTCTATTGAAACCAAAGTACAAACCTTTTAACAAATTGAACTGTACTACTGTAGACTGTGGTACTGTAACCAAAAGTAAGATCTTTAGCTTGCGCCTGACCCGAAATTAGAATCGGACCTAAAATGTTAACCATTACGTTTGGGTTATGCGAATCCGGGCTCCTCCCTTGCTGAATTTAAAAAAAAAAAAAATTCCACCCGCCGTTGTTCTTTTTTGTCTCTTAGCCACTCTCTGTCTGTGCCACGCTTCTTAAGGACATACTGCTGGTGTTGTTTATGATCCAATTTTCAACCTTTCAAAACGACCGACGGCCTTAACAGTCAATGGTCAATCATGGCAAATTGTCGGTAAATGTAACCCCTGCAGATATAGAAATATAAGAGATGAAAATGTTTATACAGTCTTGTTTAACTTAGATTTTGTAACAACAGAGAGGCTTTACATGCTGCGCGTCCAAGTGGCGCAGGCGACTTCTTTAAAGACTCGTACGTAGGTCAAGAAATTTGTACTGATTTTACATAGCATGAGCCTCACCTAGAAGGAGCTGACAGAATAGTCCGCTATCTTGAACAAACACCTTGCCAAACACTAGATAAAAAATGGGAAGAAAAATGGTGTGGTTTGATTACTTTGTGTCTCTGTAGTTTTTTAATTATTTTTTTTTGCTTTGAATTGTTTTTGGTTGGACTACACCAGCCATGTCCAAAGACCAGCCTAGGGGCCAGTTACAGCCAGTGTTCACATTTGTACTGGCCCGCAGCCTCTGTCGTAAAATTATTTACAGTATATATTGTCCGCCAGTCATGCTGACTACAGTACAAAATTTGTACAAAAATAAAAAAATCACCATTCCGCCAGATGATGGCAGTAGCCCTTGGACTTTGGCCTTTGGCCAGAATTTTAGCCCACCCCATTTCCAACATTGCGACCTTAAATAAAAAAAGGAAAGTAGATTGTGAGGGCGGCCACTTCCAGGACAAGTGCAAATTAGTATATTTATCACTGAAATAACCATGTCTGCATAATTTGCCAAGAGACTGTGGCCATTTTCAAAGAATATGATATCGAGAGGCACTGCCAGACGAAACATGCTGACTACAAGAAGCTACCTGGAAACGAGCGCTGTAAAAAGATTAAGCAACTGGAAGCCATTTTATGGCACGGGCACGCTTTTTCACGAGACTTGGCAGGTCAAATGAAAATGCTAGGTGAGCTACGAGGTCGCTGATCGCTAAGCACTGGAAATCTTTCACTGTGGGTGAATTTATTACAAACTGTTCAAAAAATGCCAGGCTGAGTAGTCAGCCCTCACACATTTTCAGCTTACCAAATCCGGCACACTTTCTGAAAAGTTTAGATACCCCTGGACTACACATTACAGTTATCTCTACAGGTTGAATATTACACTGTATGCGTTTAATGCTAACTGGCGGGGAAATGTCTTGGCTATCTTAATTTGATTGTTAGTATGGACAAAAATAAATCATAACACAAAATGTGGCCGCAGGATGGTGGCATTGAGACGGTTTTGGATGACATCGCCGCCTAACAATCATTGTTTAACCCAGCTAAAGGTCGGTCTATTGACGAGGATCAAGAACAGTGTGGGAAAGCACCAACACCAGGTCACACCCAAAAAAATGCAGTCAGCTGACCAAAGCGAGCACCCCGTGAATCTTCTCATTTGCACGCAACACACTTCTTCCACACAACAGCCAAATGATACAGAATTCACATTAACTAAAGTGTCTATTTATACATAGCTAATTTTGGCTAAAAGGACCTATCCATACGCTATAGAGCAGGGGTCACCAATGTATTACCTTCTAATAACATCTGAATAGCCTGCAGACGGATCCTTGATATTGCTCCCCAGTGATAGAAAGTTCTTAAAAAAGTGCATGCAATGACCTAACTGGCATGATAAATTATTGACATGATCAATCTCTTTAAATACATGATAAATCCTCCCCAAATTGTTTTTAGAACTAGCCTATAATTTACATATGTAAATCACCAAGTAACCTTATAGAGGGCAGGTGCTATAATCGTTGACTGAGCCTATTTTTGTCAGAACCCACACAGACGGCGGACCCAGACGGGTAACGTTTTCACACAAGCTTTGTTTTACGGGAATGGGGCAGTCATGCGCGTGAACACAAACGCCAGGGATGCGAAGATCGCAGGGCGGAAGAAGTGAGACAGTAATCAGTGGCAGACGAGATCGAGGTCGGACAGAACAGATGGGATCGATACAGGACACACGGGTAGATATCAAACAGGACAGACGGGATTGATACCTGACACTGGAACAAGATACCGGACAGGTCGAGACCGACGGGATCAATACCGGATACCGAAGACTGGAGGAAGATACTGGACAGGACGAGACAGATGGGATTGATACCGGATACATGAGACTCAAGTAAGATACCGGACAGGACGAAACAGGCGGGATTGATATTGGATACTGGAGACTGGAGCAAGATACCGAGCAGGCGGAGACAGACAAGATCGATATCAGATACCGAAGACTGGAGCAAGATACTGGACAGGACGAGACAGATGGGATCGATACCGGACACATGAGACTTGAGTAAGATACCAGACGGGACGAGACAGGCGGGATTGATATCGGATACTGGAGACTGGAGCAAGATACCGGGCAGACGGAGACAGACAAGATCGATATCAGATACTGGAGACTGGAGCAAGATACCGGACAGGAGGAGACAGACGGGATCGATACTGGATAGTGGAGACGGGAAAAAGATACTGGACAGGACGAGACAGATGGGGTCGATACCGGATACTGGATAGACGAGCAGGAAACCGGACAGAGTTAAAACACAAGTCTTGCAAGTGGAGATGTTCGTTGACGGACTGACAAGGAGTGAATGAGAGCACTGAGTTAAATAGGAGGGCAGCCAATCAGGAAAAAACCCGCAGCTGGCGCCATATGGGCGGGGCCAAGTGAGGACAGTAGGCAACAATTTTAACCCTACTATTTAGTGATAATCAGTGTTGGGCATGTTATTTTAAAAAGGTTATTGGTTATACAGTAACTCACTACTTAGTAACTGAATTACTCTATAGTAAAAGTAACTAGTTACCAAGAAAAGTAACTATTTCCGTTAATTTAAAAATATGTTTTGCACTATGTCAAAGAAATTAAATATTCTAAGCTGAATTGGAGTCAGTTGAATAGAGAAGAACAGACAGGTAATTGTGTTATAGAACCTTGTCATATTTGTTGCATCTTACCGGCAACAGATTTATCCTACACCTGGATTGCAAAAAATATAAACAGTAAACAATTTAATAAAATAACATTTAGCACTAATCAATGTATAATGGCTTTAGTGAATTAAATGAAAGATAAGGTAGCCTTTAACAATACTCAGTAACAAAAAATGGGCTGAGTGTTAAATAGCTATAAATATGGATGGAATAGAAAAAAATACATAAACGGATTTCCTTTATAAATAGATTAGGACCAATGATTGGTAGGACTAAATACAAAAAAACAAAATCAATAAGAAAGAGGTCAACGTATGAACAAGCCAATACAAAAAATTAATAATGTTATAAATAAAGGAAGGGCAGCACGGCGGCGCAGTGGTTAGCGCGTGTGCGGCACGGTTCTAAGGTCTTGAGAACCTCCTGTGTGGGTTCAAATGAAGCTACCGGACTTACTGTGCGGAGTTTGTATGTTCTCCCCGTGCTTGCGTGGGTTTCCTCCGGGTACTCCGGTTTCCTCCCACCTTCCAAAGACATGCATTTCAGGTAGATTGGCCGGTCCAAATTGTCCCTAGGTGTGAATGAGATGGGCTCCAGCACCCCCGCGATCCTACTGAGGATAAGCGGTGCAGCTAATGAGATGAGATGAGATGAGATAAATACAGGAGCCCAAAAACAAAAGTCACATTTTACTTAAGAACTGTTAATCAAGAATCAGTACCGATTTTGGCTGCATTTACGCCCCTTCGCCTATACTGAGCAGCTAATGCAATTATGACTCTAGCCACTAATTTTTGGCTTCAAATGACTAGCATCACAGACACTAACTACCAATGCTAGCATCCGCGACTCTAGTCGCTATATCTAGCTGTAACATGTTTGCGGAATCAAATCAAGAAATAATTCCCAGACTCTCTGTGACAGCCCACTGTTAGTGAGGGCCCACATATTGATCAACCCACTTTTTGTTGGCCTTGATTGACTTTTCGCTGTGCTGCACATGTTCGCAACCCCAATTTTTGCTGTGTGAAAAAAAATATCCGCTGTGATCAATATAAGCTGTGTTCTTTCAGCAGAAAACAAGTTTGTATTATTTGAAGCTGTTTGAACCAGTATGTGGTTTGTTTAAAGGTGGGGTGCATCGTTCGAGGTGTCCTTAAAAAGTTGCAAGTTAAATGTTTCCTCCATTAGGTACTGTATGCGTTAACAATGCTCAACTGAACCCTATGCTTTATGTTTCATTGTGCCTATCTGCTCTGATCTTACTAGTAGTAGAGCTGTTCGGCGCGGAACACGTTAATTTCGGGAATTGGGGGCTTAGGGGAGTACTGTTGAGTGATGTCATGCTCATCCACATGGGTTTTTGTTAAGTCTAGTCATGTTTATTTGTATATCCCTTAATCACAATAAGTCTCAAAGGGATGCACAGACCATAGAGTATTACAGACTACAGAATATTATTATACCATCCCCTGATCTATAACCTACATGAGGGCAAGGAAAAACTCAAAACCTTTAAGCCTAGATTTAAACAGTTCCACTAAGGTTTCAGATCTCAGAGGCAGGGTATTCCACAGCACCAGGGCCCAAATGGAGAACGCTCCTGAACTTGCTCATCTCTTCTTGGCTCTTGGGACCTCTAGAAGACCAGTATTTCCGAGCGAAAGCTATGAGCAGGAACATCGGGGGAAATTAAATCTGAAAGATACAAAGGGGCATATCCATGTATAACATTGTATAATATTCAACAGAACCATAAAATCACATTTTTAACTGTCAGGGAGCCAATGCAGGTTGGCTAAAATCAGGGTAGTGTAATCAAAAGTCCTTGTCTAAGTCAAAAGCCTCACTGCAGTATTTTGTAACAGCTGCAGGCTTCTGATGCTAGACTTTGGGAGACCGTAGAATAGTACATTACAGTCATCGAGATGGGAGGTAACAAATGCATGGATTATAATCCTAGCATCAGACTGTTCTGTTTTATTTGTAAGTGTAGCATGAAAATTGTAAAAAAGTATTAAAAAGCCGACTTAAAGTACAGTCCCAGTGCCACCCCAAACCCTAAAAAAGAAAAAAAAAAGAGTTTATTCGAGTGCATCTAAGAAATGCACGTACTTTCTTTATGAAAGAGCCCATTGAGGCTGCAATTTGCCAGGAGATGGTGGCAGAGAGAACAGTTCCAAATTCCTTCCAGCTCCTGTAACAAAATGGTTTATAACCAAAAAAGGAAAGTAAAAAAGCCTTACAGAGATGTGGCGGCCGTGTTTATTTATACAAATATCCCTATCATTCATTTGCTGAGCGCTTACGAGTTGACATCCTGGCCCTCATCAAACAATTAGCGCACCAATCGCCTATGATTCGTCGATTTGGACTCGGCGTTTCAACGCCAAAGTTCACTGAGCTTCTTAGCACAGAGCTTGAAATCTGTTTTACTTTGACACAGATGTAATGATTGGATTAGCCGCTCTTGCTTTAGCGCTAGCGCAATGGCCGGATTACATAGATTTCCTGCCAGATGTTGCGGTGACCACGCCACGAGTCAACAAACAAATGGGACATAGTTTGAAATTTCTTGTAAAATTTACCGAAAGTCTGTTGACAAAATTCACGTTACTAGGGATGTCTTTGTAGAAAATCTTTCATTTTCCTGTTGTTTGCGGTGCTCCTCATTCAGAAAGATCAACATCTCCCCCTTATTGATTACGTCTGGATGTCTTAATCAGATCAGCAGAATCCCGCTTCACCGGAAAGTACATTCATGCCGAAATATTGATTGGGAATTTAATTGAACGCAGCGCTCCGTTTAATAATCAGCCCCCACCTGATTTTTTTTTTCTTTAGGCTTTCTGCGCCGCGACTGTGATTGAATGTGACAGCAAAAGAAAATGTCTTATTTTTGTTATTAAAAAAATAGAAAAAAGGAGGGTGGGTGGTCGGGGATTGTCCCCGCGGCTCCTGGGCTGTGATCGGTAACGAGCGCGTGATGGCTTTCGTATTGATTGCGAATGTGGGTTGATGAAGTGGTTTTGAGGAGGCGGGGCTAACAACACTCAAGTATTATCCTTGTATTGAGTTTCTACTATTTTGGTGCTCCATTCTTTGTTTACATTTGATTTTTACGCAGTTCTGTTTTTGTTTTGACACAATCCATCTAAAACAATGCTCAGCCGCCAAGAACTGTCAAGAAAAATAATAAAAAGGTGCACTACTACGTTCACGCCAACATGTTTGACAGCACGGAGATCTCCGGAAAAATTCATGTTGTATACAGCAGAGTTTTTCAACTGTTTGATCGCGGCCCAAAAGTGGATCACTGAACCATTTTTATTGGGTACATAATGGCAACATAATGTTAAGAAGAAGAAAAAACACATGTCGAATACAAAGTAAATGGCAATTAAGCCAAGCTTGAACTCTTCTTCCTGGTGAGTCAATGCCGTTTGTGTTTGTTTTATTTCCTTTTTATACCCAAAATAATCAGTCCCAAGCACGATAGTGGGAGTAAAAGTGGAAAACAGTGACAGCAACAATCAAGTCGAAGGAATGCAAAATACCAAACATTTTACGTGTGTCTGCCATTGAAGCACTGCATGGCAGTATAGTACATAGTTTAGAGAAAAGTTATATTTCAAGCTTTTTTACCTGTATATTGATCTTTATTATCCACAAAATTTACAGATGACACTCAACTATATCTTCCGATGGAGGAATATGCCACACTAAACTGTGGAAATGTGGAGGCCTGCCTCACTGAGATAAAAGAGTGGATGTCACTCAACTTCTTGCTCCTTAACTCTGAAAAGACCGAAATGTCAGTTATTGGTCCATCTAAATGCCGTCACTTGTTCTCAAAAACGTCTCTGAACATTGACAAATGTTATATCACCCAGAGTGACTGAGTCAAAAACTTAGGTGTCAAATTTGACCCTGATCTGTCCTTTCAAACACACGTTAAGAATATTACTAGAACAGCTTTCTTCCATCTTCGCAACATTGCTAAAAATCGCCCTTGCTGTCTCAGTCGGATGCGGGCATTATAATTCACGCGTTTGTTACCTCCCATCTCGATTACTGTAATGCACTACTCTCCGGTCTCCCAAAGTCCAAAATCAAGAACCTTCAGCTAAGACAAGAAAGTGCGATCACATAACCCCGATTTTAGCTAACCTGTATTGGCTTAGCTTAAGATGTGATTTTAAGTTTCTGTTGGTACTATACAAAATCATGCATGGACTTGCTCCCTCATATCTTTCAGATTTAATTTCCCCCTATGTTCCTTCGCTCTGAAAATGCTGGTCTATTAGTGATCCCAAGAGCCAAGAAGAGATCCGCAGGTTCGAGAGAATTCTCCATTCGTGCCCCGGTGCTGTGGAATGCTCTTCCCCCTGAGACTCAATCTGCAACCTCAGTGGAAATATTCAAATCTAAGCTTAAACACACTTCTATTTTATAGCATATGAATAGCCTATGATTTATGTTTACAATATCTGTGTATTATTTGCACTCTTGTAGGTTTTGGATCATGAGATTGTGTCATAATAGTCTGTGGTTTGCTGTAATCTGTGGTCTGTGCAGCCCTTTGAGACTATACAAATAAATATGACTTGACTTGACAAATAGGTATTAACTGTTCTTTACATACATGTTTTTTTAATAATTTGGGTACAAACTTCTTTTTGTATGTGGCTATTTTAAAGAGGCTTTAGGGGGTCGCTTATATACCATGTAGTCTTATATTCGAGTATACTGGTTACTTGAAGACATTTTGGGTTTTACCTGTCATTTAGTTTGTTTTTTGAAGAAAAAAAAGAACATTCTACTTTCTTTGCTTTAAACTGCAATACTTTCATTTGATAAATTTGAGAAATATATTACTGATTTGCGTTGCAGCTTTTCATTAGGGTGGAATGGTGGGTCCTCAAGTCAGACCAGTTGAGAACCACTGGTATGCAAGGTTCATACGGGTGCTTGAAATCCTTGAAAATGCTTGAATTTTAATGTGTTTTCAAGGGTTGAAAAGTTCTTGAATTTTGAGTGATGTGCTTGTAAATGCTTGAAATTCTTGCCACATTTCTCAACAAGTCTGCCTAAAATTCTCTTTCTGGTGGCTTTGCCATTTTATCTCTTCTTCTCTACTGATAAACGGAAGCTGGTATTTGTTTACATGCCATTATCCTATAAAGCATCATTGCCACCTAAGGGTCGCGCCCAAGAAGACAGATGCATGCTACGCATGAACAGGGCACTATTAGTGCAAGGATTGCGCATCAATTCTAGACAATTATGATGGGCCATGCAAAAATCTAAGATAGCGTTCCCAAGTGGTAACTGTAATGGGAAGAACTTTCTGAAAATGTAAGCTACATAGTACAGTTAGTTTTACCCAACACTATATGGGGAAACATTTGTCTCAGAAATAGTTATACACATATTGTTCAGATCCACACATAATGTATACCGTATATATGCCATTTACTCAGGATGTAAATATAATATGTCTGGATAAATGACCACACAAGATTAAAAATTGCATATGTAAATCGCAGGTATATTTGTTCATCTGCAAAACACATGATTCAGACCGGATTTCTTCGTTTATGTTACTGGAGATATTGGAAAATTGGCATTGAAAGTCCTTAAAAAGTGCATGAATTTGGTCATGAAAAAAGGTGTATAATTTCAGTAATATGAAAAAAAAAACAGCAATTAGAACACAACTTCCTACATGCTACATCTTTTTAACGTGATTGGTGTTGACAAACCACCCCTTAAGCCCCCCCCCCCCCCCCCCCCACGGTGTGGGAAGCAGCTGCCGTTACTTCAGAAGAAAAGGCGGATGCAATGAAAGCACGACTTTAGCCGTTTGTAAGCTGGCACTGAGCCTGTAAGGCGCCATAAGCAGTCCGCTGCCCGTCAGATGAAACTTTGTAAACACCTAGACTGACACCCACGAAAAACACTGCCCCTCTTCCCACAATAAAGCTTTTTATGTCTCACACAATTTTTATTCCACTCCCAGCATGTAGGGGGCAGGACACAACAAAGATTTTTTTTTTAGTATAGATTTTCAAAGGCTTAGCATTTGTCCTTCTGGTGTGCAACATCATATTTATATTCAAAAATTGTGTTCAGTTATCAAATGTAAATATTTCAATCTTTTAGAGGATAAAGAATACAATTATCCCTTGTTTTCCGCGGGAGTTGCCTTCTAAAAAAGCGGCAAGTTAAAAACATTTATTGATTAGATATCTATAACACATAATCTATACAACTGTAACAACATAACAACTGTAGATCTAAAAATTAAAACACAGAACACAGATTTGTAGTTGAATAAATAGTCTTTATTGTTATTACACAATAGTGGAAAAAAATTGGAGGGCTTCTCTTTCAATGATGGAAATCGATCTGGAGAGCGGCCGGCTAGCTGCATACAACACCGAGGATACTTATGTTGAGCCAGGTCTTTGTGATGATTAGAATATAAGAGTCACAAATGTAGTTGTTTCCCACGAGTTCTAGCTCCTGGTCATCTGTTTTATGAGTAATGGCGTTGGTGTGATACAGGCTTGGCGAGGAAGCTCGATATAGTTGTTGCCAAGACCTCTGCAGCAGCTAAAGAGGTAGAGCGCTCGTCTCGAAACCAAGAGTTTGTAGGTAGGATTTCCGGCTCCTCCGAGTTAAATGTCAAAGTGTCCTTGACACTGAACCCCTAATTCCCCCAATAAGCAGGTAGACTTTGCATGGCTGACTCTGCTAAGAGTGTGTGATTGTGTGAGTGTGTGAATGGGTAAGTGTAAAGTACATTGTTATAACCGATTATAACGCTGTAGAAATGCAGTCCGTTTACCCTTTAACCCAGCAGTAGGCCAGACCAGCAGTCTCACTATTGGGAGGTCTTCAGTGATTGGTTAAAACACTATAGAAATGCAGTCCATTTACCATTCAACCTCGCCATACCATTAAGCCGGACCTGCAGCCTCTGCTGCTTTCTCTCGAGATGCTACCACAGTCTCTTCCCGGACCCGAAAACAATCCACGGAGTACCTGGTGGTGATCAGCATTTCATTGTGCTTTTCTGGCTTTTCTCAGAGTTTGATTGTGGATTTCTTTTCAATGCAACGAGCCGCTAAAACAGTAGTTGTCGCGGTGGTTTGCAGTATGTTGTGGTGGACACTTGTGCACAGATAGACAGTCACGGCCACCCAATAAACACACAAAGCCCTCCCAACCTGCCCCCGTAATGGCATTTGCTGTGGGCTGACTGCTGCAAAACACAATGCATGATATGAAATGATATTTTAGAGTTAGTATTAGTTTAATAGTAAAGTTCAAGAGTGACCAGATATCGCATGAAGACATAATGCATTTTCTTTTTGTTGCTTTGATCAATAATTGCTTCCCTTTCAGACAATTATAACTACTTTAGCTGATTTATCCTTTTTTTCAAGGACCTCTTGATATGTGTTTCCCTCCAGTGGAATAACTGGATGCCTATCACTTTCTTACACCTTTGCCATTGGCCCCAATGAAGCTCCACCCCCTCCAGCCTTAACCAATAGTATCCATATGAGGGCCCACCCCTCTGCATTTAAAGCAACTCCCTGCATCTTCAATGGAGACTTCCTATCTCATTTGTGATTGCTGTAGCTGTGCTGCCTTCATCCGTCTGACTTCCTGCCTCACCTCTCGCGCTGCTCCTCTTCCCCCCTCGGAGGAGTTTGTCAAGGGGCGGGACGGGGAAAACCCCCCCGGCAAAATTCCGAAAAGATGCGGAGACCCGGAAACTGATCCCCACCTCACACCTCATCTTTTTCCCTTTTTGTTTTTGTGTGTTTAATTCGGTTTGATAACATCAGGAATGCTTCTGGTGGACTGATGGATGTTTCCGGACTCTGCATCCCTGACTCGCTCTGCTACCATAACCAGTAAGTGCATCCTCAAACTTAGTTTTTTGGGGGAGACGTTAACGATAAGTTACTAGAAGACATCTCCAAACTCTTGCAAACAGAAAAAGCTAAATGACAGTGTCTTTCAGGCTATGTGTTGTGAAACCTTCTCCAGTGTGCTGCAGGAAATTGTTCTAATTTGCAAAAAAGCATGCCCTCGGTCAGTGTCTTTGCTTTCCTTTAATGATTAGCCAAATAACTGCAACATTCATCTATATCAGTAGATGGCAGGAGAATACTTTTATCTGCCTGTAAGGTAGCACAGTATATTTAAAAATACTGTAATAACTAATATGATGAAGCTGTTTAATTTTGCTCTGCAAAAATAATAAAACTAATTCATAAAAACTCTAGTTCATACGTTTGCTGATTTTAATCATTTATAAACACACAATTCAACAAAAATATTTTGTTCAACTGGAAGATCTTTTTTTGGTTCTTTAAGTAGTATTTTTGTAGTTATTCTAGAAAACGTTTTTAAAAAATTGGAAACTTCAGAAAAAAGGTGAAAAATAAAGAAAAATTCAGCATCAGGTCTATTTGATTGATTTGCTTTTTTAAGTTATGCCGAGGTACTGTTGCTTTCTGTTTTGTTTCATTTGTATTATAAAAACAAATTCAAATTGTGAACTTTAAATTAATAATATATAAACAAATAAATAAATAAAACTGATGCTGGAAATAAATTTTCAAACATTTACAACGGACTGTGTGCCTCAGGTTTTTTTTTTTAATGACTGGCTCAAAAAAGGTTGCGAAACACTGGTCTAATGATTTAATAAATAGATATATGATAATCAATGCTGGAAATAGATCAAAATGTTGAATATTGATTAATTTTGCTTCAATTACAGAGTTAATCTACATTATTTTAAACTAAAATACTTCATTTTAGTGTTTTCGTATGTATCTTTGTATTTATCTATATCTATACTGTATATATATATATATATATATATATATCATATATATATATATATATATATATATATATATATGATATATTTATATATATATAGACGCCAGAGTTGAATTGGGTTCGGGTGGCCCCTGCACGCTAGAGGGTCTTTCAGGCCAAACGCGTCGGAAAGACCCTCAAGTGGGATCCTCTTAATGTTAAGCTGAAAATGGGATTGGAGAGCTTTAACTCGCTTGGCACTTTGCACAGCTCTGTAATTGAGAAGATGGAAAAGTGTATGGAAATAATACACAAAAAAATGGTGCTAATCCCCCTTGACCATCACCCTCGACAATATCCCGTATCTTTCAGCTGAACTTTATTTAAACGGCTTTCGAGAGAAGATATACATGTAAACGTTTTATGTTGATGTGAAAATTGGTGAAAACGCATGATAGGGAACCACTGAACGTTTACAACACTTTTATTATTATTATTATTATTATTATATAGACTAATAATGTGCACATAGACTGACAAAACAATACTTTTTTTGTAATTGAAGGGCATTTTATTACTCAAAGCTTACAATGAAAACATTTGGTTAAGGTAAGAAATGACAAATATTGAGTACCCTTGTCAAAGGTATCTTCACCGCCAAATTGATTTTATGCAGTAATTTTAAGCCTTAAAGTTACAAGCAGTCTGGATAACCTGATTTTTGCCACTTTTTATGTACATACATTCCATTTTTCCTTTTGTGTGTGTTGTTTTATAAATTATGCATAATCATATCCTGCAAAGTTAATTTTACATGATTCTCTTGATTAATGCGGAACATATACAAGCAAAGACAAAGATGAGTTATTTTATGATTCGTTTCTGCTCTCTTGGGACCCTCACACAAGCACTCGGAAACACAAATGTAAAAAGATATTGTACGTGCGCACAAAGAAGAATACAACAAATTGGATCGAACTCTGTGCTGCTTTCTAATTTTAGCGTTGTTAGTAAAATAACAATACCTTCCACTGTTGTATATTGTTTCTTCATGTACTTTACAAATTCGCCTACATTGTCTTTGGGAATAATCTTAGCCAAACATGAACAAATCGGGAAGTGAACTACAGTTATTTTTTATGGTGTAGGAAAAAGTTTTGATTAACAGTTGTGTTGTGATTGTATTTATTGAACTTATTCTACTCAAAAAAAAGACAAGTGTTTATCCTGCAACTGTTTTCAAGATTATTTTTTCGGAAAGTGACCCTATCCCCTACACTTTTTTCTGTCAGTATATAAATGTGAAAACAAGATCAGGAATTCCAGCATCAAATAAATCCAAGCTACATATCAATTAACGGTAATGAAATATTATAAACACGACTTTGGTTACCATGATGTCAAATGATGCATCTGATTTCCATTCAAAATAAGTAGAACAATATGTAGATCAATATCTGAAATATCTGAAAATTCGATAATTTCCTAATTTTCATATTAAACAAATCAATAAAAATACAGTGAAAAATGTTGAAACTGAATTTCCATATGGCCACTAGTGATGAGTTTGCCTAATCGATCGCTTTGCAGCAGGAAGTGTATCATAATCGTAACCGAGGGAAGTTCAAGACCTTCTTCCCCGTCAACGTTTGCATTCTGTCAACGGTAGAAGAGGTAAAGTAGCCCAAAATTTTACTCAAGTAAAAGTACTGTTACTCCAGAATGATATAACTCAAATAGGAGTCAAATGTAGTCAACCAAATAAGTACTTGAGTAAAAGTAAAAAAGGGCTTGGTGAATTAACTCCCAACTCCTCATTTGTCTCTTAAACAACCATTCAATCAGATGATAAAATCATCAAAGTTTATCATTCAACAATAAATTACAAGTCTGTGTCATTGTAAGTCTGTGTACTCAGATAGTTGTGTTGTTTTGCTTTTGTAGAGCATGGCACTACTGGTTAAATCTCAGTAAAAGAAATGTGACAGAGGTGGCAGAGGTCTCTGACATAATAAATGCGCCTTTCAAAGTCAGACAGACGCATAGTTATTTGGAGGGAATTTAGGTAAGGGCTTCAAAGTAGTCTAATGTAGCAGAGTAAGAGGACACCTTCTTCACAAATCAGCTCAAGTAAAAGTAAAAAGTATAGTGAATTAAAAATACTATTGGAAGTACAAAATGTCCTAAAACATACTCAAGTAAATGTAACGGAGTAAACGTAACTCGTTGCTACTCACCTCTGGTCAACGGTGCTACTAGTTTTAGTGTTCTGTAAACTGTTGTTTGCATGTGTATTTGTTGAGAAAAGTAAGGTCTCGAACTCTTTTTGTGAACTAAAAAATACATAAAATAAATAAGATATAAATACAAAAATATCTGTTCTTATAGAGAAGAAGAAAAAGAAAAAGGGAAAAAAATGCGCTAGCTAGGTATATGCGGTCTTGAAGTTGACGGAACTCAAAGCGTGGTTAAGTTCGTAATACGTATTTCAAACGGCTTGTGCTAACGATAAAAAATGTAATTCTCGTTGATTTGTTCTTTCACATTAACTCTAAATCCTTTTAAAATTTTGAATATCAACATCGTCATGATGACATAGTTGTCGAAAATATTTGTTTCTATTATTTACCTTTTTGTCCTAGTGCTTGCAAATCCCCCCCCCCAAAAAAAAAAAATTAATGCCATAGTTGTTTTTTTCTGAATACATCATAACTCACAGAAAACTATGTATTTTTTGTATTTTTCAGACTATGTGTGCACCTAAAAAACAAACATTTGCCAAAATTCTTAAAGTGTGCCCAATTGTCAGGAAAATATGATAAATAAAACTGTCACCATCTTGAATTCGGTGGAAATTAGAATCTGTATTGTATAAGGCGCCGCCAATGAGGAAATATTAGCCATAATTTTTAAAGTGCCCCTTGTAGACAGTAAAATGCTGCGAATAGAATTGTCAATATCCTGTATTTTCCATACTGAAAGTGCACCTAATAACCAAATTTCTGCTAGTATTTTAAACGTATGCCTATTAAACAGAAAAATACACTAAAACATGTTCGTCTAATAGACCTAAAAATCCAGTCTTTGTTTATTTATTCATACACATGGTTTTTATATGAGTATATTTTGTAAACATATGAGACATCGTTCAATATTTGTAAAAGAAAATGATATCCAGAATAACATTTTTTTAACATCAATAAAAATGCCATATTTTCCAGACTATCAGACGCACATAAAAAAAAAATGGCGAAAATTTCAAAAGTGCACCTTACAGACGTTAAATACGTAAAATACTGTATTTGTTTATGTATTTATTTATTTTAAAATGCATAATTTTTATTTAAGTATCTTTTGGAAATGTATAAGACAACATTCTATATTTGTAAAATAAAATCATGAAAAACAAAATGCCGTACTTTACAGACTATAAGGCACAACTAAAAAAATAAAATTTACCAGAAATTCAAAGGTGCGCCTTATAGTCCATAAAATATTTGTTGTTTCTTTAAATTATTTTTAGACGTATATTTTGGATTCTAGTCTCTTTTGGGAACGGATAAGACAAAATTATATGTTAAAAAAAAAGAAAATACAAAAATTGACTTGAGAGAATTAAGAATTATTTGTACATCTTGTTCCCTTCAAATTTTGATAAATCTTTTAACTTTAATTTCAAGATATTTCAAGAAAAAAAATGAATAAATGGTGTTTCTAGTTCAAACAAAATAAAAGCGGACAATATTTTCTTAAGCAGTTGCATCCTTAATTGGAATTTATTTTGAAAAAAACTACTCACCTAATAAATTCTGAGCTTTGTTTGGATGACTATTGCTTATTTTGCAATCATGAAATGATCTAATAAATTTTATGTCTAGTCATGTTTATTTGTATAGTCCTTAATCACAAAATGTCTCAAAGTGCTGCACAGACCACCATTACAATTCATGAGTTATGTGTATATATAATCAAAATGAGACAAAAGTAAACAAATAACTCAAGTGTCGGGTTTTAGGTGTATTTTTTATGCATAATGGTAACTGTCCTTGTTGAAATACTGTAACATAACTTCTCATTTTTAGATAAAAATCTTGTGACGTATTATCTAAATATGTTTTTTTCCCCCATATTACGTTATGGCGGCAGCAGACGATTGAAGGTTACGCTTCCGGGCGCTAATTGAAATGCAAAATAAGAGGCTTGGCGATCGATGTCCATCTCTGTTTATTTATGAAATCGATATGCTAACTGTCCCTCAGCGCTCCATCCGCCGCCTTTGACGCCGTTTCCCAATGATGGCTTAAGTCGTCGCTCTTGACTTTGCAGGGCAATTTTGCAGATGCCGATTTCACCCCGCGGGTGAGGCCACATTAGGGAAATCTCATTGGCTGCTTTGACTTTGAACACACCACGTTAGGAAATTTATGCCAGTTTGAGACCACAAACATGAAACAGTAATGGCACCCGGTGGCAGAGGAAATACCTCAACGCACTTTCGACAAACTTGTAACCAAAAACAAATTTGTGGGTTTGCATAAAACGTTTTCAGTTATCTAAGATTAAGATATATACTGTAGTATAGCCTAAAATATAAGTTGGGAAGGTTGCTTTATTAATTTAATCCAATACTAGTTACCTGTTAAAAAATGTAATCAGTAACGTAATCTGAAAACCATAATATTGCAGTTATGTAACTTGATCACTTTCAATGATGGTTGGATTACTCCTGTACCAAATGTTCCAATAAAAGACCAAATAAACACAATATGAATGAAATTAATACATTTTGTTTCAGATAAATGAACAGTTAACCCTTGGAAAAGAATAGGAGAAACCAAGGTGAGGTACTCGCTTGTAGTTAGGGGTAAGATCTTAAATCCAAGCCTGAGCCGAAATTTGAGTCGAGATGGGCGTAAAATGTCAATCTTAACATTTAGGTTTGGGCTAAGTCGGTTTCTCTCTCGAAGATTTATTTTTAATTATCCACCCGTCATTATTCTTTGTTTTTTTTTCTTTTTGGAGGATCCGCATGATGGATTCCGCCCCCCTCTTACGCAACCTGTGTCCACGCACTTGTTGTCGCGCACTTTGGTGCGCACTTTGGTGCGCTTGTCCGTGTGCTTGGCGGAGCACTGGCGGCCGCAACATCAGACCCAGAAGAGTGGGCATGCTGAGACGGGGCAGTCAGCCAAAATCACCCTTTCTCCTCTCAAGTCCTCACAAAAAATAGATTTCAGGTTTACTTCAGGGCTCAGTCCCTCATATCAAAGTTAACTGGTCAGACTCAGGCTGGGGCCAACTTTAATACCTGTGGGCCTTGGTCGATTTTAGGTCCCGATCTTACTTCTACTTGTAGTCCTGCAGAAAGTAGTATATTTTCTCATCTCATCTCATTAGCCGTACCGCTTATCCTCATTAGGGTCGTGGGGGGGCTGGAGCCCATCCCAGCCATGTCCGGGCAGTGGGCAGGGGACACCCTGAACTGGTTGCCAGCCAATCGCAGGGCACACAGGGACAGACAACTCATTCCCTCATTCACACCTAGAGACAATTTGGACCGGCCAATTCACCTGAAATGCATGTCTTTGGAATGTGGGAGGAAACCAGAGTGCCCGGAGGAAACCCACGCAAGCATGGGGAGAACATACAAACTCCGCACAGGAAGTCTGGAGCTGGATTTGAACCCACGACAGGTTCCCATGACATGAACTGTGCCGCACAAGCGCTAACCACTACGCCGCCGTACTGCCCGTAGTATATTTTATGAAGCAAAAAAAAAAAAAATTGTTTTCTTTGGCAGACTACATATGCTGTTTTAGTTCACATCAAGATACAGTGATCGTATGGTGGATTTTGAACAACGATTAACTGCAAAATACAAAAGGAAGACAAGCAATAAAATGTAAATGCATCACAAGAGCGCAACTGTGCCCTTCAATACACACTTGTAACTAGGCTCACAAAACTGCAAGCTTGCTCCAATTCAACAAAATGAGTGCTATGTTAAAGGAGAAATAAAATACAGACCAAAAAAAAGGCTTTTTACCTGCAACACAGTTATTGGGTGTAAATCTCTTCTCTCTCTTCTAGTCTTTCTAGTGTCCGTGACACAATTAGTCTATCAGTGCATTATGTATATGTAAATGTAATATAAGTAAAAATGTTATTTTTTGCAACATGATTGTGGTCCAATATTTTCAAATGTTTACTTTCCTTTGCTCTTTCAGGAAATTTAAATGCAAACTTCAAGACTCTACTCCATGCCTAAATGGTCAATTACTATTTAGGGCCGCAGTCGTGAAAACAACAGAATTTTAAAAGAAATCAATCTAAAGCAAAAATACATACTATGGTATAAAAGTGCAGTTTTCTTTTAGACTTTGTAGTTCTAGAAATATATATTAATTTAACATAATATGAGGCTCACCTAAAATGAGTTGACATGATTGTTTGCCATTTTGCTGCTAAGCGTACACAAAACGTTGCGAAAAAAAAGAAAAAGAAAAAAAGAAAATGATGTGGTCGGTCACTTTGGGTCTCCATAATTTGTATTCACCCTTGTGCTTTTTAGCATACGTTTTTGGCTGAACCGTACTATACAGCGGCATTTAGTGGTCAAATATTACACACGCTGGCTTGAAGTAAATGCTTTTGGAGTGTATTAGCTAAACTCGAGGGAAAGGAGAGCCATAAGTCCTTGATGCATAATTTAGAGCTAAAACAAACCCCCCAAAAACTCCTACACAGACCTCTACACATTTTTTAAATCACTCAGTGCCGAAAGCGCATTTTAATGTAATTTACAAATAGTTTTGTTTACGGGAAATGTTGTGTTCCATTCCGATGTTTCAATATCTCGACTTTTTCGCACTCTACCCCTGAAAAAAGCTTCCCCACCGTGCCATAAAAGTAAACAGCTTGCTTGATGTTCTTTGTCTCTTATTTTGGAGATTACCATATGATCCTTGAGAGGCCGTCGCAAATGTGGTGGGAATATAAACAGTCTTTGTGCCTGTTTCAAGCTCCCCATATAGCGAGAACAATGTTCCTCCCAAGGTCTTAAAGACTTGAAAAAGTCTTATATTTGATAACGGAAAATAAGGCATTGAAAAGGTCTTAAATTTTGTCAGCAAGTCTCAAATTTACCTCTCAAATGTCTTATATGTGTTGAAAGAACTGGATAATAAGTAAATTAACAAAAGTATGGAACATCACATCGTAAAATTATTTTTCATTTTCAATTACTTTATTGATCTCTGGCGGATAATTGCAATGTGTCGGTCGGAAAATCTAGATTTCCCCGTTTTCGAAAATGCAGCATTACGTCTGAGCTTCACGTACAGTTTCTAACCCGCTGTTGTCCTCGGAGTAACTTTGGGATGGGAAACTAGGTTTCAGCCATTGTGGTTAAATGATTTTAAGTAAAACTGGGTTCTGTACCAGTGTGGGAGGGATCGCCCAGCTGACACCCAAACTCTTTGCACCGGCGGTGCCGCCCTCACCCGGCGCAGCGGGGTGATGGTGGGAGTCGGGTGCAGACCTCCGTCACGGGGTTCACTGGCTGACATCCTGAACCCGTGGCGGCGGCGTGCCGCTCCGCCACCCTGGACTGATCTGTTTCGTGCGCCCAGAGTTAGCCGCCTCCACGTCCATCACCCATAGTCTAAGAGTACAGGGAGGGCGCACCGTGCGGCCGGGTCATCGCTGTGGGGTTTCTATTTCACCACATGGTCACCTGCGTCCCTACCCCAGGGTACGTTTTGCTGCGTTCCCTGAGAAGGAGCCGGCTGGTGTCCCGTCTTTTTGACGGCAACAGCTCGCGAGTTGCCTGAGCGCCAGGGTTGGTCCATCCCCAACCCTGAACGAACGCCTTGTGGTCTTACTCATGGCAGCCTCAGCCCCCCCTTAGTCATAGGCAGGCCGCGGCTGGGTCAGGGGCCAGTCACCCTTCAATGCTCCTTTTGCGCGAGGTGGGGCTTTAAAGTCCCTGCTATCGTGGCCAGGCAGCGTCGGGCACCAGGGTGCGTCAAGGCAGAAAATATTTACAGCTTAAAAAAAAAAAAAAAACAGGACATTGTGTATTATTTGACCGCTACATGTCGATATTGTGTTAGGGTCCACAACCTGCAGCTCTAGCCACTTAAGACTCTTTAGCGCCGCCCTAGAGTTTCCCTTGAGCTTTTCCACATATGCATGGAAGGGACACATTCTATATTTTAAAATCATACAAATTTAAATCTGGTTCTGTAGGAGGAAAAATCCAAAACAAATATTCTTAAAAGGACAGTTTAGCCGATCCTAGGCGTCAAAAACACATTTTATTCATGAAATATACATGTATATATAAGTAAGTAGTAAGTCATTCTAAATAAGCAAATATACATGAAGTATCATACATCCATTGCATGCATTGACTCGCCGGTCAAGAAATAAGCTTTTTTTTAATTATCATTATTTTTTTAATGAACCTCACTTAAAGGTAATTGTCTCCTATATCCAAATACCACAAACAGCTGGGCAAAAAATGGAAATAATGTGTTTTGGTCACTTTAGGTTCCCGTGGTTTGCAGTCTTGTTTGTGCTTTTCCCTGGCGTATTCGTGTCATTTCTGTTGTTTTTTGTCGTTTTTGGGGGTTGTTTTATGTTTTTCATTTTAAAAATGCTGTTCTGAATTGGTAGCTGTATTGCTACTGTATATACTGCCATATCCTGACTTAAAGTCATGATTGCGACCTCAGTCAGTACATTCCTCAACTACATGCATTTCTTAGACATGCTTGAATAAACTATCTTATTTGGCATTGGGCCTTTGTTTGAAACAGGCCTTTTCTTACTGTAATGCTACACTAACAAAAAAAAGGGGGACGAGCCTAAAATCGCTCTCAAATCCCCTTCCCCCTTTCCTGTTTGCACTTCTCTGAACGGTGTTGCTAAAAGTATGATGGAAGCAGATGGGCATGGTGAAAAGTACCTGTACGGACTTTTTGCTCTCAGTTGGGTATTGTTAACACATACTTAATAGAGAAAATATTCTACTTCTTTACCTTTTAAGGAGTCTTCAAACGACGCACCCCACCCAAGGTTCGTTTTCTGATGGTTTTGTGCTCGGTTTTGGTTGTTGTCCGAGCAGCATGGAGTAGGCAACAGAAGCCATGTTCAGAACAGTTCATGTTCATTCTTCCATTCATGTTTAGAAAGTTATGTTAAAGAACTGTTAATACAGGCAATTGAACAGAATAAAACTATTTTTTTCTAGTCAGCCACTATATGTGGTTTCTTCAGTTGTTTGAATATCCTGTATGATTATTATTATTTGTTATTGATTGGATTCCTTATGTATTTTTATTTTTTCGTCTTTTTTCGGTTAAGAAATAAAGATATTTGAGAACATTGAAATGTTTTCATCAGAGCTTGTGAAAAACCTGATGTGGCCCAGCCTCACCCAGACTCTGTTTCCTGTAACCCCGAACTAAATCAAGTTTGAGAACCCTGGAGTACGGTAACTGCTGAAGGGTGTTTGTATTTACTTACAAAATACAATAAAATAAAGTTTGGTTGTGCCGCCTCAAGCACTCAGTAAGAGAACGCTTAATTTCTCTTCATTTAGATATTCTCCCTACCATAACTGACATACGACCCCCAGGTAAATTGCGTTTGAGACCCCTGCTTTACACAGTTACCGAACTAATAATTTGTCTTACATTGTTTATCCGTGCCTTGCCTTGTCCTTCAATTTTTTTCTTTTCTTTTTGCTCGTAGGCTGCTAGGTAGAATGCCCTTGGAAGATCGGCACCTGTCGTCCAACTGCGGTTCCTACGTGAAGACTGAGCCCTCCAGCCCGTCTTCGTCTTTGGTGGACACGGGCAGCCGCCACAGCCCTAGCGGCAACTCGGACGCCAGCGGCGGCTACGTTAACGCAGGGCCCCAAGTGCGGCCCCACACAATGGACTCGCCGCCAATTTTTGGCCCCGGGATGCACGGCGTGGGCGGGGCCGTGAGTGGGGCCTGCCTGCGGCGTTACGACGAATGCTCCGGGGGCCTGGCGGACGATTCTGCCATCAAATGCGAGTACATGCTCAACGCCATTCCCAAGAGGCTGTGCCTTGTCTGCGGGGACGTGGCCTCAGGGTACCACTATGGAGTCGCCTCCTGTGAGGCCTGCAAGGCCTTTTTTAAAAGGACCATACAAGGTATGACGTGACTCTTCCCACATTCTCTTAACTTTTAGTCTAAAAAAAAATTGTATTTTTATTACTAAATACAATGCCCCCCTCTACTGTACATACAATGTCATTAGAGCAGAAATCCAAGTTACGAGAATATTCAGACGCTAGCATTGTATTTTTGCTTTTCATTGAATTACATTTTTAATGCCCTTTTTTAACCACTAAATAATGCACAGTCTATTTAAGAAACAATTCAAAATGAGATAAATAGTTGTTAAAGGTAGGGTCGATTGAGGTGACCTTAAAAAATTGAAATTAGTCCTTTCACTACTTAATATCCGTTAACGATGCCCACCTGACTCTATACCCAAATATATCGTATATAAGATACCTCCTAAACTGCTTAAAAATAGCCACATACTAAAAGAAATTTGTACCCAAAATATTAAAAAAAACATTTACCATGGGCGCCACAAGGCTGTGCCTGCTCAAGACACACCGCAGGAAATGGTGCCCCTACTACCCTAGTTGTTAAGAGATTCAACCGAGCAACCAACCAATCAACCAAAAATAATTACAACCTTTTTGTGTAGATATAAAAATCAATATACTAGGAAAAAAACTAGAAACACAACATGTTTAAACCATATGCTGTACTTTCAAGAAGTGTTTCAATGGCTGGCACTCGTGCAATATCTTTGTATTTTGAAATACAGTGGGACCTCGCTACTTCGCGCTTCGACGTTCGCGGATTCAGAGCTTCGCGGGCCTAAAAAATAATAATAAAATAAAATAAAATAAAATAAAATAAAATAAAATAAAATAAAATAAAATAAAATAAAATAAAATAAAATAAAATAAAAAAAAAAAATATATATATATATATATATATATATATTATATATATATATATATATGGGCAGCACGGCGGCGCAGTGGTTAGCGCTTGTGCGGCACAGTTCATGTCATGGGAACCTGTCGTGGGTTCAAATCCAGCTCCAGACTTCCTGTGCGGAGTTTGTATGTTCTCCCCGTGCTTGCGTGGGTTTCCTCCGGGCACTCCGGTTTCCTCCCACGTTCCAAAAACATGCATTTCAGGTGAATTGGCTGGTCCAAATTGTCCCTAGGTGTGAATGAGCGCATGAGTTGTCTGTCCCTGTGTGCCCTGCAATTGGCTGGCAACCAGTTCAGGATGTCCCCTGCCCACTGCCCGGAGATGGCTGGGATGGGCTCCAGCCCCCCCGCGACCCTAATGAGGATAAGCGGTACGGCTAATGAGATGAGATGAGATATATATATATATATTTTTTTTTTAAAAGCATTTTTGAAGGAGCGTCGCTACTTCGTGGTTCCACGTTCGCGGGTTCAGAGCTTCGCAGGTCTAAAAAAAAAAAAAAAAAAAAATTTAAAAAAAAATATATATATTATTATATACATATATATTTTTTGCATTATTATTATTTTTTTTAAGGTGCTACTTCGTGGATTTTCACTTATCACGGGTGGTTTTGGTCCCCATTAACCGCGATAACCGAGGTCCCACTGCAGTTTCTTTTTTCAAATCGATCGTTGTTGTCACTGTTTTCTATTTTAACTTCCCCTCATCACTTACTTACTTGCGTTATTATGGGCTGAAAAAGGAACTAAAACAAGCAAAATCACAATAAAATGAAATGTGATCCCTCTCAAACACAATTGGGATGATTCCATCGACTGAACAGGAAGAAGATTGAGCAGCGCTTTATCGCCATCTACTGTGTAATTCACCCTGTTTTTTTCTTCATCTTAGCATTGATTTGACAGGGCAAATGCCCGCAAACCACTGAAAAGAGGTCTTGACCCACTTTTGGGTCCTAACCCACGAGTTCCTGACCCACGAAACTTTGGTCTTGAGGTCAGAATTCAGCGCTTTCACTGCCATGACCTAGGTTCGATTTCCGTTGCATCCATTGTTTTGCTAATGCTATCAACGATACTTACAACTGATCAATCATTGCAAAATATGGTACGATACTCCCATAAAACCTTGTGTATAACGCACATTGAAACTTTAAGTTTTTAGGTTAAAATTTTTTATACATGAATAAATGCATTTATGAATTTTAGGTCATTATTTAATTCAGGGGTGTCAAACTCATTTCAGCTGGGGGCCATATGTTGGGAGAAAAATCTAACGAGAGCGGGACCAGTAGATTAAAGAGAAAGAAATAACGAAAGACAGAAAGACAGACAGACAGACAGACAGACAGACAGACAGACAGACAGACAGACAGACAGAGAGAGAGAGAGAGAGAGAGAGAGAGAGAGAGAGAGAGAGAGAGAGAGAGAGAGAGAGAGAGAGACAAAGGCAAAGACAGAGAGAGAAAGAAAGAAAAAGAGAGACAAATAGAATAAATACAGAGAGAGAGCTACAAAGAGAGAGAAAGAAAAGACAGAGAGTGACAAAGAAAGAACAAGAAACTCAGGAACTTTCACTTAAGGGTGTTACCAGGGATTAGGCTACTAATAGCTATATTTTGAGTCTTTTCAGCGGAAAAATAAATTTAAACTGCTATAAAAAGATTTACACAGACTACCTCTCATTTGATGATGTTTCTTCAGTGTTGTTCAATTAAACGTTACAGACGCTGCCCTACTTACGAATTGTTCAGTTGAATTTGTTCGTAAGTTGCTTCAGTGCTATATTTTGTACGTTTAAGGTTTACATAAGTATGTTTAAGGCTTGTAAAAGTAACCTGTATGGTTTTGTACTAAACAAATAAACATTTATGAAGAGAAAGAAAGAGAGGAGGGACAAAGAGAGAAAAAGAGAGTGACAAAGAAAAAAAGAGACACAAAGAGAATTAAGAGAAACAAATAAGCGTGACGAAGAGAGGAGAGACAAGGAGGAAAATGAGAGAGACCAAGAGAGGGAGAGAGAGTCAAAGAGATAGAAACAAAAAAGAGAGAAAGGGAGATATTAAAAAAGAGGAAGACAGATGAAGCAAAACATCTACAGTGTATCTGTGAATGGCACCTGTCTTTGGCGAATTCCAACACTTCTCTCAGTGTTGTCTCGCGGGCCTGACCCGGCACAGGTCATTTAATTCAATAGTTCAATCATCAAGAATTTTTTTTCCCAATAGGCGCTGAATACTACACACTGCCCCTTTAAGAAAGAGAAAAGAGTGTTATTTGACTTTGAGTCCCTCCTCGCAGAAGGACGTCCCCCCTCTGAAATGGACCCTACGCGTCCGTCAATCGTCCCCAGCTGCCGGACGCTCAGTCAATAACAATCTCAGTGTTGGGTGACTGTAATTAAAAAGCCGGCGTTTCAGTAGGGGGGCGGGGGGAATCGGGGACGGTCTCTTTTGGAAAGGGTCCGATTAGGACCACTGTGTGTTACTGAGGGGGTGTCCTCTAAATAAAGAAAGGAGACTCTGGTCACTCACTGAAGGCTGAAAGGAGACAGTCCTTTAATGGAATGGTAATCAGGGACTCGGTGGTCCCGGCCTCACTAAAGGAGGGGGACAAGGAGAGGTCCGGCCTGAGTGGAGACGAGCGTGCCGGATAATAGCGCGGCATAATAATATATCAACATTTAGAGGGAAAAATAAGCGAGGTGAAGGGAGGGAAGTGGGAGTGCTCGGAACGTCCTCTGAGGGAAGAAAAGTGGACGCAAGAGATGATTAACTAAGAGGCTGCGACCGCAAGCCGCTGCTTTTAAAAGCACAAAGTCAGAAATGTTTTCCTCCATAAGCATAAAATGATTGAGACAATGTGACCTTCCTTTTCCAAACCCATCAACTTCTCCGGTGTCATTTGTCCGACCTGAGTTAGTGAACGACTTTATCGTTCTTACAGGGTTTGTACCGGTGCTTGAAATCCTTGAAAATGCTTGGATATTAAAGTTTTGCTTTCAAGGTCATGAAAATGCTTGATTTTTGGGTGACGTGCGTGAAGATGCTTGAAATTGTTGCCATTGCCCTGTTTCTTGGCATTCTGACTTTATAGACCACGCAATAAATGAAGAAAATCTTTTTAAAAGTGCATGAAAATGATGCCAACACGCCTGCTCTGGTGGCTTGTCGTTCTGGTGTGTTCATGTGAGCACAGCTCTATTTGGAAAACAGGCTCTTTTGGCCTCGGGGGACTGAGAAGAGTCGGTTCTTTTATCTCCCAAACGGCTCCTCCGATTTTTTGTTTTTTTAAATTGCATATTAATAATAATAATAATAATAACAATAATAATAATACATGTTGTACCAAATTGTGTAGTAATTAATCATTTCATATGTTTTGAAGGGTATTTCTGAAAAACACAATCCCTAAAATATAAATAAAACAATTCACAGATCTACAAAATAAAATGTGAGACACAAAGCAATTTGAACTTTTTACAAACTTGAACTGATTTAAATTTGAACAAAAACACAAAATCCCTGGAACTGCAAAACAATAAAGTAAAAAAACAATATATTAACTCTCAGTGTTATAAATAAATGATAACATGCAAAAACTAACTATCTACAATTCTATTTTAACCAATTTAGATATAAATCCTCTAAAGACATATATTAACAAAATATAAAGTAAAATAAGTAAAACAAAAAGCAAAAAGTCTCTACTGTCTAAGAATGAAAGATTGAATCATTCCGCTTCGGAGTAATCGATACAATTAAAATGAGTCCAAATTCGACTCATTTTTTCAGCTTTTTATACATACAGTACTTTCCTTTTTTGGTTTTCCGTATTGAACTAAATTATAACACAACACCTATAGAGCTCTTTCCGTGTTTGTAAACAAGTGTGACGCATTGATACTGCTTGTGCATTGTTGAAGCAGAATGGCAGAACTTATGTCAGTTTATAGAAGCCCATTGACAGAAAAAGGTAGTAGATCATACGTAGGAACAGCTAGAAATAACACAAAGTACGTGCTAGCAGCAAGTAGCGACTCTGTTTTAGTCATCAGATTTAACAAGAAAAAAACATTATATTGAACAGCGCTGGATTTCTTTGAAGTTACTGGAAAAATTGCAAACTTGGCCTTGAAAGTGCTTAATTTGATTCAATTTTAGAATGTGTCCGGGCCGGTACAAGCAGGGGACCCAAATGGGTAACGTTTCACACAATGCTTTATTAAGGGATCGGGAAGTCAGGGCGAGAGGAAAAAGATAGCAATCTGGTGCTCGCTGGGCAGGAAGAGCGGGAAGCCCTTGTAAACAAAGTGTGGTCTGACATCGGAACAAGTCGTCCAGCCGGGATGGGAGACGGAGCATGGTCAGAGATCGGAACAAGTCGGTTAGCCGGGACAAGCGGGAAGCCAGGGAATGATACAGGAAACAGAATCAGGATACGGGTAGCCGGGACAGGAGAACGGAGCTTGGATCGGGGATTGATACAGGAAACAGAATCAGGATACAGGTAGCCGGGACAGGAGAATGTAGCTTGGATCGGGGATTGATACAGGAAAAAGGTCGGGATCAAAACGGGAGCCGGAGTCAAAAGAGCTTGCTTTGCATGCGCTGAGGTTCGCAGACGGACTGACAAGGAGTGAACAAGAATGACGTGCTTAAATAGGAGGACTAATTTAGGGAACGAGTGGCATCTAGGGCTGAACGAGTGAGCGCAGGTGAGGGCAATTGGCAAATTCATTTTGAAGACTTGAACGGTCAAAACCTAAAAAAAAGAGGATCTAATTAAAAAAAAAAAATTGGATAGATCTAATGAGATAAAAGAGCTACAACTTTTTATCCAAGATGAGTTCAAGGATGTGAAAGAGAAATTCAAGGATATAAATGACAAGTTTAATGAGCTGAAAAACAGGATTGTAAAAAATAAAAGACAAACTTGAAAAAACCTGGACACCTTTGAAAATATATAAAAAGAAGTTCCCCAACTATGTAAGATATCCCATAAACAAGACTGAGTCATCATAACCCTGCAAAATCAGGTACAGTACATGATCTTGACCAGAATAATTCCTTTTTTGCGCAAAATCCATCGCGCGAAAAAGGAACAAAGAATAATGACGAGGAGATATTTTTCTTTAAAAAGGGCCCCAAACCTGAATGTAATGATTGACATTTTAGGCCCTACTCAAAACGATTTGTGGCTCAGGCTCGAGCCAAAGATCTTACCTCTTACTACAAGCGACTACCTGACCTTGGTTGTTTTTCAAGGATACATTGTTCAACTATTATAGACAAAATTTAGTAATTGTATGTATATTATGTTTATTTTGTTATTTGTTGGAATATTTGGTTTTAGAGTAATCCAAATTAATTGAAAGTACTTAAGTTACATAACTGCAATGTTATGGTAATTAGATTACATAACTGATTCCATTTTTCAACGGGTAACTGGTAACTGTATTGGAATTCATTTTTAAAGTAACCCCCGAGCCTGTGTTTGGGGTTATACTGCATATATCTTGTATAACAGCTATATCTTAGGCTTAAATAACTGAAAAAAACCCTTTATAAAGTAATCTACAAAGGGGCAGAGAGGTACAAATAATGATTCAGAAACAAATGCACAAAAATAATATTTTAAAGTATGTAAAAATTGAACTGGCACCACAACAATGAACCTTGACTTGGAAATAATCTTAATTTTTTTCTCAATTCTTATCACGATCCTTTCTGTGGAACTGTAAGAATAGAGGAACAAAATACCTTAATATAAGAATGTTCATTATGTCACAAAAGTGAGTACACCCCTCTAATTTCTGCAGATATTTCAATATAATGTTTAAGAGAAAAATACTGAGGAGACATCACTTTGCCGCAATGAAAAAAAGTTAAACAAAGGCCATGGTTTACTAGAAAGATATTCTCTGGTCTTATGAGACAAACATAAATTTACTTGGCTCAGATTTGATGTGAAACATGTGTGGCGGCAACTAGTTGATGAGTACAGACATGTTTGTGTTGTGCCTAAAGTCAAGCAGGGTGTTAGGAATGTCATGGTTTGGGGCTGTATAAGTGCAAATGGAGTTGGGGAATTATATTTCATTAAGGAAAACATGAACTCAAGCATGTACTGTAAAATACTGGAGAAAGGAGTTATCCCATCCCACCAGAAACTGGGTCGCAGGGGAATGTTCCAGCCTGTCAATGACCCCAAACAGACTTCTATGATGACTAAAGCTTTTCTAAAGGGGCTAAGGCTAAAGGGGGTTGGCTGGGACAGTATTTCTCCAAATCTAATCCCAATAGAACATCTTGGGGCATCCTCAAGCGGAAGGTGGAAAACACAAGGTCTCAAATATCCTACAGCTCTGTCATGTTGTCATGAAGGAGTGGAAGAGCATTCCAGTGGCAATTTGTGAGGCTCTGGTGAAATAAATTGCCAGGAGGATTAAAGTGCTTTTGCAAAATCATGGTGGCCACACTAAATATTGAACATCAGGAACTTTAAGGGTGCACTCACTTTTGTTACCAGGGATTAGGCTACTAATGGCTATATTTTAAATTTTATTAGGGGAAAAATAAATTTAAACTGCTATATAAGCTTTGCACAGACTCCATTTCATTTTGTCAAAGCGATGTTTCTTTAGTGTTGTACAGTTAAACATTACAGACGCTGCCCTACTTACGAATGAAATAGGTTCCGAACGATCGTTCGTAAGTTGAATTTGCTCGTAAGTTATTTCAGTGCTATATTTTGTATGTTTAAGGTTTGTATACAGTGCATCCAGAAAGTATTCACAGCGCTTCACTTTTTCCACATTTTGTTATGTTACAGCCTCATTCCAAATTGTATTAATTTAATCTCTTATCTCAAAATTCTACACAAAATACTCCATTATGACAATGTGAAGACGTTTTTTTTTTTTTACTTTTTTTGAATTTATTAAAAATAGAAAACTAAGAAATCACATTTACATAAGTATTCACAGCCTTTGCCATGAAGCTCAAAATTGAGCTCAGGTGCATCTTTTTTCCACTGATCATCCTTGAGATCTTTCTACAGCTTAATTGGAGTCCACCTCCAGTAGATTCAGTTGATTGGACATGATTTGGAAAGGCACACACCTGTCTATATAAGTTCCCACAGTTGAGTGTGCATGTCAGAGCACAAACACCAAGCATGAAGTCAAAAGAACTGTCTGTAGACCTGCGAGACAGGATTGTCTTGAGGCAAAAATCTGGGGAAGGATACAGAAAAAATTCTGGTGCTTTGAAGGTCCCAATGAGCACACTGGCCTCCATTATTCGTAAATGGAAGACATTTGGAACCACCAGGACTCTTCCTAGAGCTGGCCGGCCTTCTAAACTGAGCGATCGGGGAAGAAGGGCCTTAGTCAGGGAGGTGACCAAGAACCCGATGATCACTCTGTCAGAGCTACAGTGTTTCTCTGTGGAGAGAGGAAAGCCTTCCAGAAGGACAACCATCTCTGCAGCAATCCACCAATCAGGCCTGTATGGTAGAGTGGCCAGACGTAAGCCACTCCTTAGTTAAAGGAACATGGAAGCCCGTCTGAAATTTGCCAAAAAGCACCTGAATGACTCTCTGACCATGAGAAACAAAATTATCTGGTCTGATGAGACAAAGATTGAACTCTTTGGTGTGAATGCCAGGCGCCATGTTTGGAGGAAACCAGGCACTGCTCATCACCAGGCCAATACTATCCATACAGTGAAGCATGGTGGTGGCAGCATCATGCTGTGGGGATGTTTTTCAGCAGCAGGAACTGGCAGACTAGTCAGGATAGAAGGAAAAATGAATGCAGCAATATATAGAGATATCCTGGATGAAAACCTGCTCCAGAGCGCTCTTGACCTCAGGCTGGGGCGAAGGTTCATTTTTCAGCAGGACAACGACCCAAAGCACACAGCCAAGATCTCAAAAGATTGGCTTCAGAACCACTCCGTGAATGTCCTGGAGCGGCACAGTCAGAGTCCAGACTTGAATCCGATCGAACATCTCTGGAGAGATCTGAAAATGGCTGTGCACAAACGTCTCCCATCCAACCTGAGCTTGAGACTTATTGCAAAGAAGAATGGGCAAAACTGCCTAAAGATAGGTGTGCTAAACTTGTGGGATCATATACAAAAAGACTTGAGGCTGTATTCGCTGCCAAAGGTGGATCAACAAAGTATTAAGCAAAGGCTGTGAATACTTATGTAAATGTAATTTCTTAGTTTTCTAATTTTAATAAATTCAAAAAAAGTAAAAATAAAACTCTTTCACATTGTCATAATGGAGTATTTTGTGTAGAATTTTGAGATAAGAGATTAGTCAAGTCAAGTCAAGTCATTTTTATTTGTATAGCCCTAAATCACGAAGAGTCTCAAAGGGCTTCACAGATTGTTACACTATATTACACAAACTATTTTCAACCGACAAGAGGAGTAGGTTATTCGTATGCAATGGAGTAGAAGTGAGTTTTAAGTTTAGATTTAAACATTTCCACTGAGGTTGCAGATCGAATCTCAGGGGGAAGAGCATTCCACAGCACCGGTGCCCGGATGGAGAACGCTCTCGAACCAGCAGAAGACTTCTTTGCTCTCGGGATCATCAGAAGACCAGCACTCTCAGATCGTAGGCTTCGGACCGGGACATAGTAAGAGAGAGATTAAATTAATACATTTTAGAATGAGGCTGTAACATAACAAAATGTGGAAAAAGTAAAGCGCTGTGAATACTTTCCGGATGCACTGTAAATATGTTTAAGGCTTGTATAAGTAACCTGTATGGTTTTGTACTAATAAAATAAACATTTATAAAGATAAATAAAGAGAAGTTTAGCTTACTTTTGTAAAATGCACTTCAAGAGGTCCTCCTCCGTGGTAAAAAGTGGCCAAAAAAAAGCGTTCCGACCATCTTCTCAACCGTATCAAGTTTTCTTATTCCACTTTCATTTCAAAAGTAATGGCAGACCTCTTCTATACACTTTACACCAACCATATTGAATGGACGTACAAGATATCAAATAATAAAAATATCAAAGTTCTTACCACGCTAGAGATAAAGTGCAGTTTGTTTACACACGAACCCGGATGCATAAGCTGGTTTTCTTCTTCGGGGTGGATGCTGGGTGAGCTCCTACAGCGCCACCACGTGGCGGAAAGAAGCACTACAGTACTGTCCTCTACTCGGAAAACGGTGCACACAATGCACAATCTAACTTAGAGCAATGTCCGGATATTTGTCGACATCCCCCAAAAATGTTCGTATCTACCGTTTTATGTCAAGTCGAATGGTCGTAAGTAGGCGAGCCTCTGTATGATAAAATCTCTGCAGAAATGTGAGGGTGTACTCACTTTTGTGACCTACTGTATTAAGGTAAGAAAGCTATGCCAAATGGATCTTAAAAAACAAAACAACTAAAATGAGCCAAGTTTTTTTGCCGTTTGTAAAATAATATTTTGATTTCTAACCTAATTCGGTTTTACATTTTACCGTATTATTTTTTTCTTCAATGCAAATGGTTTTGAGGATTTGCTGCACTGAAAAGAGCAAATTAAATTCAGCAGGGCAACATAAATAAATGAATAGCAATGAAGTAACTAAGAGAAAGTAAAAATAGCATGTTTTAAAAACCAGGGCCTCAGCAATGGGAGTTTAGTTTACACTGATGAGTTTTTAACAGAAATTATTATTCATTCGTTAATACATTTTCCAGCCGAATGTCTTCACTATGGGTTTGCTGGGGAAATTATTATTATTATTTTAGAAGTGATTTGACTTGTATTAAATCAGCGGGAGAAAAAAAATGATTTTAAAAATGTAGCTGATGTTTTGTCATTTTTTTATTGTATGTCTCTCAATAAATCTCTACAAAAAGTATTTATTTAGAAATAAATGCCCAAAATGATCTGACTATCAAAAATCCTGACCTTTTTCCAGATAATTTTCCTCATTTGGAATATAAGTGTTCTTAATATAGTTACAATATAGTTCAATATTATAATTAATACTTAAAGAGAAGAAAATCCCAAAAGGGCAACATTTGAATATTTTAAATACCTCAATTAATTCCAATGTACAGTGGTACTTCATTTTAGGAGCTTAGTTTTTTTAAGTACTGACTTAAATAAACAGTAGCTGAATTTTCACGATACAAAATAGTTAAAAACTCATTGGTGTGCTCCCATCCTCCCAAATGCATACAAGTGGACCTTAAATAGCTATAAAATACATCTAAAACACATTCAAATAGTAATTAAACATAAAAAAACTGTATAAGATAAAAACGATGATATTAATGAAATAAAATGTGAATTTATTATGTGCACTATAATGTGTGCGCGTGCAAAGAAGGGGGCAGGGGTACAAGGAGGAGTTATGGAGATCGCATACCTGTCAACGTTTTCCCCGTAATTTATACGTTTTTTGGTAGTTAGACATTGTGTACTTCGTATAAAAAAATGAAAACGGAAAAAATAAAAATATGAAAAAAGACCGATCTTGTCTTGCCCCATTCAACCCGAATCCCTATTATCTCTGTCACTGGTAGGAGACGACAAGGTCATTATAGATTGCTAATATTTGTCGCAGTATTCTAGATAGTTTGTGCTCCTGTGAGTAAATAGGTCCAGCGATGTGTTTGCAATGTTTAGTTTTGCATAATAATATTTGCAATCATTAATAAGGGTAGAAAGTGGCTGAGGTTGACAGGTATGAAATCGAGAGACTGTTAATGATCAGGCCTGACAAGGGTTTTAATCCAAGGGATTAAAATGAGCTGGAGTTTGAAATATGTCCACTTGATGTCACCAAAGCAAAGTGACACTTGCAAAGCAACAAGATTTGTATTTCTCTCTCTGTTCTTTTATTCCCTTTTTCGCTCTCTCTTTTTTTTGTTCTTACTGTCTCTCTCTTTCTCTAACTATTTATATATCTTTATTTTTCACACTCGGTGTCTTTCTTTTCTTTTTTTTCTATTTCTCTCTCTTTTGCTCTTTAATTTTTTTCTCACTTTCTCTCTTTCTTACTCTCTTTTTCACAATCATTTGTTTTCCCTTTCCCTCTTTTTATCTATCTGTCTCTTTTTGACCCTCTTTTTTTGTCTCTCTCTTTCTTACTCTCTTTCCGATCGCTTTGTTCCTCCCTTTTCTCTTTCTCTTACCCTTTTGCTCTCTTTATTTCTTTCATTCTATCATTCTCTTAAATCTATTAGTATGGTCCCCTTGATTTTTTTTTTTAATAGCATGTGGCTCCCAGCTAAAATGAGTTTGACACCTTTGCAGTACAGCAACGTCTAGCGGTCAAATAATACACAATGCTCCTTTTGTGTTTTGGTAAAGTTTGCAAGACCCTTTGTAACCGGTTGATTTAATCAATTGGGATGTTGCTGTGAGTAGAAAAAGTATTTTGGCTCGATTGTAATTTGTCAGCCAGCAAGCTGCCGGCCAGTTTTGTGCCGGCGTCCTGTCACGCGCTCCGAGCTGGCGACCTCAATGGCTGCATGAAGAGCGATCCTGACAAATGTTGGCACCTGCTTCTTCACCAGCAATGGGGGGTTTATTGTGTACGTGTGTGTTTTTGTGCGTGTTTGTGTGTGTGTTGTTGTTGTTGTTGTGTGCCTGTGTATGTAGCAGCATGGACCACTGCTGGCACATGCTGCATCTACCAACACCTGCTTTGCTGTTTTTAGCTCCCATTAATACATCTCACGGCTCACGGGACATCGTGTAAACATTCAATCAAGGGATTCGCTGCATGTCTTCAGATTCTGCTGTTTTTAGCACTTAATGATCCGACGAAGAGACGCTCGCTGTCCGACACTTGAGTACAACAGGACGCCAAGGAGAAAAGTGGGAGGGGCCCAAAAGAGGCGGGACTTGTCAACCTAACGAAGCACATTTATTCGTGAAGCAATCGGGTTAAGGGGGTGCACGGCCCATCAAAGTGCTTCTAGAAACGCTTCTCCCTCACTGGTGCGACACACGGTCACCTTTGCCAGAGTGAGACGTCTTCACGTCATTTACAATCTTCTGTTTGCAGGGATTAGGCATAAAGCTCCGGTGCAAATAAAGTTTTCGCCTTTTAGCAGTTTTTTTTTTCAATCAATTTTGTTTGCAGGAGATTTACTTTGCAACCAGCAACAATTGTGCTGATGTTTTCAGGAAAGTAGTTTCAACCTGTCCTTTAATACTATTGTAATATATATATATATATATATATATATATATATATATATATATATATATATATATATATATATATATATATATATATATATATATATATATATATATATATATATATATATATATATGTGTGTGTGTGCGTGTGTGTATATAAATAAAATAAAACAAAGAGAGAAAATTCAAGAAAATAAGGAGTAAATTCATCACAACTTCCAAAACGTTGACGAGTTGAGATCTATTGACGTATATTGGTATTCTATGGGGCAGCGCGGAACAGTTCTGAGGTCATGGGATCAAACCTTCCTGTGTGGAGTGTGCATGTTCTCCCTGTGCTTGCGTGGGTTTCCTCCTGGCACTCCGGTTTCCTCCCACATTCCAAAAACATGCATGTCAGGTTCATTGGCCAGTCTAAATTGTCCCTAGGTGTAAATAAGCGAATAAGTTATCTGTCTCTGTTTGCCCTGTGACCGCCTGGCAACCAGTTGAGGGTGTCCCCTGCCCACTGCCCGAAGATAGCTGGGATGGGCTCCAGTAGCCCCGCGACCCTAGTGAGGATAAGCGGTGTAGATGATAGATGGATGGTTTTCTATTCAAAATCTTTGCTCATTATGAATGCAAAAGGATACAATGATGCCATTTCACTGCAAAATAAAAAATTTTTTAAGCAGTTGAAATTTTGCTAATTTTAAATATTAATTTTTGTATTTTACAATATTTTTTGTTTAAATTTTGCTTTAAATGTATTTTTCTTGTATATTGTAGCTCTCAGTATTGAGGGGAATATCAAGTAAAATAAGGGGGAAGGAATTTCAAAGTTATCGGGAAAACGATATTCAATACTTAATATTTGCGAGATTTTCATATAATTTTGGTTGACGCCATTTTTTTCAACTGTCAGCAGAACTTTTCTGATTAATTTTTTCTCTTAATTTCAGAAGTTTGAAATTAAATGAACAAAATAGGGAAAAAATTATTAGTTTTTTATGCTAAAAATATCTTGTTCCATTGTCAGATAATATGTAATTCTTTAAAAAGTAATAATACACCTAGTTATTATTTTAAATTATTTTACATAACTATTTTTTGTAATTTAAGAAAAACCTTTTACAGTATTGAACTGTGAGAATCAAAGGAATTTTTTTTTCCTGGGACTTGTAGAATGTGAACAAAATAGCTGGTAAAAATATACATCCAGAACATTTAATTGCATAACAAATTTAAATTAAGTGTAGTTTATCAAATTATTTAAGAAAAAAAAGATTGTACAATTTTTTTGACCGAGACTCCTCGAGGAAGTTGATTACATTGGACCACGCACACAATACAATTGAGCATGTGAGCCTCCAAAAAGTTATCTAAAATACAAAATTCTATTTGAATGTATTTAGGGTTAAATGATTGCAAACACTTAAAGTGAAAAATTAAAGTCTTTTTATACATATTTTGCAGATTTTAGAGAAAAATCAGGGTAAGAGAAAGATGGGGACACGAAATGCCGCCTACAAACAGAATCACCCACATAATACATAAACATGTGTCCAAAGAGAGTAGGCTAAAGCAGAAGCTTTTAAGTGCCTCACCATAGCTCATGTTTTTAAAAACATATTTGAAATCTGAACAGGAAAACAAAACCGTATCCCATAGAAATTGCGGTGTTTTCGTATTATTTTTGTATTTATTTTTTGCAGGCAACATCGAGTACAGCTGCCCGGCCACCAACGAGTGTGAGATCACCAAACGGAGACGCAAGTCGTGCCAAGCGTGCCGATTCATGAAGTGTCTGAAAGTGGGCATGCTCAAAGAAGGTCAGATCATTTTGACTTTTGTGCTTGCCAGAGGTCAAAGTAAAAACAATCCCTCGTGGTCTAGAGACTCCACGTGACGTCTCTTTTGTGATGTAACAGCTTGGTGGTATTTGCTCTAGGAAGCTTGTGTGTCACAAAGTGAACTTGGACCCCCAACCCATTAGTTAGCCCCCCTGCCTCACTTGCTGACTGCCCGCCTGACGTATAAATCAGGGCTTGGCGGCGCAAAATTATGAAAGAGCCATATTGGTCAAAAATAAATAAATGAATACAAGCTTTATTTACGCCTTATAAGGAAGGCACATACTGTATACAGATACATACACTGTATATCCATAGTCTTACGTTAAGAATGCTTGTGTCATGTTTGTCATGCCACAGAAACCATATATTTTTCCATTATCAAACTTTTTTTAAAGTTCCTGGAGCGCCAAAGAGCTTCAGAGCCACCTATTACTGACCCCCTTGCTAAATGCTTTGCGAAAATCTTAGCTGTGTCATTTCCCTCCAAAGGGATATCAGTAGTATACTGTTTTTTTCAATGCTAATCATGTTACAGCTATAGATATTATTTTTTAAAATCAAAGAAAATGATAATAAATAAAGTACAAAAAAATAATTAAAATTCCATTTGAATTAACTTTAGTTACTTTCAAAATCTTTGAGAAGAGTAAAAAGTCGTAGAATAATTAATTTGTAGATAGTAATGGAAATTTGATCATTCTTGTTGGTCAAAAAAGATAACATGCCAATGAATAGCTCAACATAACGATTATCTGATCATTTTCATTGGCATGAACATGGTAAAACAATGTAAGAATTTATGAGATAACAGGGGCTGATTTTAATCTTGATTTTTTTTCATAAATAATGGTTTCAAAACAAGGTGTAAGCAGAGTTCTTTCGTAAAAATGTCACAAAAAAATGCAAATGAATCATTTATGGATGTATTTCCCTTCAGCTCTGTGGACACAAGTGAGAGAGAAGAGAGCGTGCAGTGTGTGCTCACCCAATCAAATGGTTCTGTGTCCTAGCATTTTAGGGTAATAACAGTTTGTTCTGTGGGTTTTTATCATAAATTCTCTTAACAGTGAGCATACATCATATAATAAGTTTCTATATAAAGGATCCTTTAGCAATTTACAGCCAAAATTGCCTGTAAATTGACTGTAAACTGTATTTAAGACATTGGTTTTTATATACTGGATCGAAAAGTTCGCATTATTAGTGTTGCTTCGGCTTAAACCAACAAACTCGAAAATAAGTATCAGATTTGAAGTGAATCAGTGGAAATTTACACAAGTAGCATTTTATCTCCGAGCCACCTATACTGATGAAAAGAGCCATATCTGGCTCATGAGCCACAGGTTCCCGACCCTGGTCTGAACAGCTAAGGACAACAACGCCTACGTTGTGCAGCCTGTTAATTAAATCTACACAGATTTGAAAGAACAAGAAGTCAATTTGCAATCCGTATTGATCACTTTTTAAGGCGTGTTAGGAGAGTAGGAGGCGGGGGGGGGTGCGTTTTTTGGGGGGGAGTGTATGGGGGAGGGGTCTTCTGGATTTAGCTTCAAACTGTTAGGCATAAAATGATGTCAGTGTGTTTGCTGGGAACATGAGGCTCCCCGCGGGCACGTCACGTAATTAGGTTAGTGGATAGTCGGTGTCAGGAAATTGAAAGAGCATCCTAATCGCCTCCCTTTTGTGTTACGGGGGAATCGAAAAGGGAATTGAGATGAGTCGCTGGGAAAATTTGCGCCACTCGATCCCCTTTGACCATATTTAAAGTCTGTTTCCTCCCAAAAAAGTGCCACCCGCATAAATAAACAACTTCGATCATTGTTTGAATTATTTTAAGGGACACTGTGTCATATTTTAGCACTTGACTGTATTGTGTAGTGCAACTGAAAAAGAGTGCTACAAAGCACAAAAAAATCTAACAAACAGTAGATACTCAAAGTGATCAAACCGCAATACTTTTCGTCTCATGGTTTTGTACAGCCTTTTAATAGGTTTATTTTTTTTGGGGTGGTAGCCGTAGAAGCAAGATGATGGACAACTATGTAGGCGAGCCTCATGTAGAGTAAAATAAATTATTTTTAAAGAAAGCACATATATATTGTGCATGTATTTTTGCCTGTTATTCAAACCAATATATTCTGTTAATGCAAAAAGTTTTGTTCCCACTAGGAGGCGTTAATTATTAAACATTTTCAAATTAGAATTTGGGTCCAATTCAAATATTTTGATTTGTGATCATTCATTTAGTCTAAAGAATTTATTATTATGATAATTAAAACCGAGTAAATATATTTGTCAGGGATTGGTGAGTTCTACACATGGAAGAGTAGAAATACCAGGTATCGGTATCAATGCTGATAATGCATAATAATAATGCAAGTTTTGTTCCCACTAAGATATCAGTAGACAAATAAAGTACCGTATTTTCCGCACTATAGGGCGCACCGGGTTTAGGGCGCACCCTCAAAAAATAGTTTTTGGTCCTATATCTTCCATAGATAAGGTGCACCGGATTATAAGGCGCTACAATGGGAACGTCGACATAACAGTCAGATGATTCAGTCAAACTGATTACCCCCTTAACTTTCCCAAAGCTTGCAAAGAAGCAAATACGTGTCTCAGACACGTGCGGATGCGGTGTCCGTACGATGTCACTCAAATGCATCATCATCTCATCATCTCATCTGCACCGCTTATCCTCAGTAGGGTCCCGGGGGTGCTGGAGCCCATCCCAGCAGTCATCGGGCAGTGGGCAGGGGACACCCTGAACTGGTTGCCAGCCAATTGCAGGGCACACGGGGACAGACAACTCGCTCAGTCACACCTAGGGACAATTTGGACCGGCCAATTCACCTGAAATGCATGTCTTTGGAATGTGGGATGAAACCGGAGTGCCCGGAGGAAACCCACGCAAGCACGGGGAGAACATACAAACTCCACACAGTAAGGCCAGGAGCTGGATTTGAACCCACGTAGGAGGTTCCCACGACCTCAGAACTGTGCCGCACACGCGCTAAGCACTGCGCCGCCGTGCTGCCCGTCACTCAAATGCATCATTTCAAATATCATTCGGAAGGTTTAAGTCTTGGGATTCAAGAAATGCCAACCATTCCTTAGTTTCTATTTTCTTTTTCGCTCGCAACTTTACTGTGCATATGACAATACACACTTGGAATTGAGTTTAATTCATTCAACTCATCACAGCAACATCAAGATCGTTCTAAAACAAGATACCAGGAAAATATAAGGCCGCATAACACGTTACTTTGAAAAGTAACTATAGTTACTTCCTACTTCTTCCACAAAGTAATATTAGTCTATAATTTATAAATGTAAATGACTAAGTACCCGAATAGGGGCCAGGTGCTTTAATCGTTGACTGAGCTCAATTTAACCCTACACATAGAGTTGAGCATGTAACTTTGAAAAAGAAATTACCGTATTTTCCGCACTATAGGGCGCACCGGGTTATAGGGCGCACCCCCAAAAAATAGTTTTTGGTCCTATATCTTCCATAGATAAGGCGCACCGGATTATAAGGCGCTACAATGGGAACGTCGACAAAACAGTCAGATGATTCAGTCCAACTTATTACCCCCTTAACATTCCCAAAGCTTGCAAAGAAGCAAATACGTGTCATAGACACGTGCGGATGCGGTGTCCGTACGATGTCACTCAATTGCGTCATTCCACATATCATTCGGAAGGTTTAAGTCTTGGGATTCAAGAAATGCCAACCATTCCTTAGTTTCTATTTTCTTTTTCGCTCGCAACTTTACTGTGCATATGACAATAAACACTTGGAATTGAGTTTAATTCACTCAACTCATCACAGCAACATCAAGATCGTTCTAAAACAAGATACCGGGAAAATATAAAGCCGCATAACTCACCTAAGTTCTCACGTTCAATAATGATACGCAATCATGGTCTTCTTACAACCGTGAGTGTAGTAAATCCAGGAGAGTAAAATGTTTACAAATACAGACTAATGAAACATGTTTCTTTATGGCGTAGTTTAGCAAGCTTGCTATTCAGTCATCTTTTTTGGCCAATTGCAGGGTTTGTTTTGGCCCTCTAGCGTATCCGAGGCTCCGAATAACTTTAGCCAATAGCGATCGATTTAACGGATGATTGACACATCTTTTTCGGCCAATTGCAGGGTTTGTTTCGGCCCTCTAGCCTATCCGAGGCTCCGAATAACTTTAGCCAATAGCGATCGATTTAACGGATGATTGACACATCTTTTTCGGCCAATTGCAGGGTTTGATTCGCCCCTCTAGCCTATCCGAGGCTCCGAATAACTTTAGCCATTAGCGATCGATTGAAATGATGATTGACACATTGGTTAGCCCATGAAACGCCGGTATATAAATCCCAGCATACACCACGGACTACTCCACGTTCGGGGGAAAATCGAGTCGGCGGCTGATGCGTAAGTTGCGAGACCTTGCGATTTAATATTGAGCCATATATAAGGCGCACTGTATTATAAGGCGCATGGTCAGCTTTTGAAAAAAATTAAGACTTTTAGGTGCGTCTTATAGTGCGGAAAATACGGTAGTTGGTGCCCTCTAGCGACCGCTTTACAATAAGGAACTAGAAACGACTCTGATAATTTTGTGGAAATATAAATAAGTTCACGATTCACGGATCCCTTAAATGCCTTGTCGTCGGGCAACCACTTACTGTTGTGTGTCTCGGGTGAATACAGCCTGGCGACACCCATCCCACTCCAGGCTGTTTTTTGGGGGGTAGGGGTTTATTGCCCCTACACAAAACAGGTTTCCATGGTTACCTGTCAGGACCAGAACAGAGACAGGACCCACTTGCATTACGTTTTTCTCAGTTTTATTGGGAAGAAAGGAAAGAAAGGAAAGGATTGCACCCACGATCTGGTGATCGCTGGTCGCGGAAAGCAGATCGCTCTGAACGCGGAAGTGGGACTTCCGTGGCAAGCGATTGCGGTGTCGGGAATGGAAAAAAACGTTTTAGTAGCAGGGACAGGAGAGCAAAAAACCTGGTCGGGATCAGCAACGAGTCGAAAGCCAGGAGAGCAGAGTAGACGGGGTCAGGATCAAAAAACGGGTCGAAGCCGGGGAACAGACAGGAGCAAAAACAGGAGTGAGTCAGGGTCGAAGAAAGCTCTCCTAGAGTGAACTGAGGTTCGCAGACGGACTGACAACAGGTGACAGATAGACGTGGGTTTAAATAGTGACAGGGAGCCAATCACAGTCCGAAGCAGTTGGCGCCAAAGGAGCGGGCACAGGTGCATCACATCGGTAATCATGACATTACCAGGAGCAGAAGAAGCCTTTTTGTCTGACTCAGATACAGCACCCTTATCAAGCGGCCGCCACTACTCTATGATGTAAAGCATCATCCAGTCATTCAAAGTTGAACTGTTGTGCACGTACATTTTCCATTAGCCATTTCTAAAAACAAATATTGTTTGTTTTTTTCCAGGTGTACGTTTAGACAGGGTGAGAGGAGGTCGGCAAAAATACAAACGGAGGATGGACGCAGAGAACGGAGGCTACCTTGGTCTCACCATCCCGCCACCAGCCAAGAAGCCTTGTAGGATTTACATTTATTTGACTTTATTTCATTGAAACAAAAACCTTTTTAATTGTAGGGGTTTGTACATGTTCTTGAAATCCTTTAAAATGCTTGAATTTTAGTGTTGTGCTTTCAAGGATTCATGAATGCTTGAATTTCAGGTGACGTGCTTGTTAATGCTTGCAATTTTTGCCACGTGTTTTAAGAAGTCTGCTTAAAATGACGCAAACTGCTTTTTTGTGAGTTGGCTTTGCCATTGCACTTCTTCTTGCCTCATGATGAACTGCAGCTGGCATTCTTTTGTATGGTATCATCCTATCAAGTGTTATTGCTCCTATGGGTCGCACTTAAGAGGACGTGTTCATGTTACACATAAACAGGCCACTATGAAATGTGTATTAATGCAAGGATTACGTAACAATTGTGTTTTCCGGGGATCAATTGTAATGGGAAAAACTTCCTGCAAACAAACTACATATTACAGTATTTTTTTACGCAAAAACTATTTATATAAGTTTTTATCAAAAACTAATATACTCAAGATGAAAAAAAATCTCGTATTGATAAATTAACACACAAAATTAAAAATTGCATATGTAAATTGCAGATATATTTATAAAATGCACGAGTTACACCATGAAATGAAATGAAATGATCTGCATTTATATAGCGCTTTTCAAGTCAATGACTTCCCAAAGCGCTTTACATTGTGCTTCACATTTCCCAATAGCGGCCATGATCTGTGCAGCCATGTAAGGCGCTAACCTGCTTATTGGGGGTAATTGGGGGTTCAATGTCTTACCCAAGGACACTTCGACATGTAACACGGACAAGCCGGGATTCGAACTGGGATCCCTTAATCCTAAAACGATCGCTCTACCTCCTGAGCTACACCAGACCTTTTAATGGTACTGGAGAACTCGGAAAAGTGGCTTTGAAAGGCTTTAAAAAGTGGTTTAATTTGGCCATTAAAAAGATGTACAAACCCTGTAATTGAGGCTCTCATATTAACCTGATATTGAAACAAATCATTTGTTTTTGGATGAGGACAACGTCAAACTACAACAAATCCCTCCCTATATACCATATTTTCTGTACTGTAAGGTGCACAGCATTATAAGACGCACCCCAATGAAAAAGTGTTTTGTCGTATATTTTCCATACATAAGGGGCACCAGACTATTGGGCGCTACAGTAGGATTATCAACAAAACAGTCTGGCAGGTCTGTTAAACTTTATTAACCCCTTAAGGATGATACGCAAATACATGTCTCAAACACGTACAGACACTGTGTCACCATTCACTGATATACGTCATTGGAAAGCTTAACCTCTTGGGATTCAAAATGTGCTGATAATTTTAAAATATTCTCATCACAGAAACCTATGTTAAGATACCCGAAAAATATAAAGCGGGGGTGGCTCACCAAAGACGTTGTTTTGCAGCTATCACATTCAATGGTCTCCTAACATCCATGAGTATAGTAAATCTATTCGTATAAGATATTTACATATTCCAAAATACACAATAATGTTTACTAATAAAAAATGAAAAAATCAGCCAAAAAACATCTCTGCATCGATGGAGGTTGCCTGTTCCAGTATACAAATAAACAGACTAGTGAAATGATTTTTATCTAGGCTATAGATCAGCCTAACTTGTGATCCACATATTTTTCGGCCAATTGCAGGCTTTGTTTTACCCTACTTTAGCCTATACGATCCTGTAAATGCTAAAAAGGCCCCACCTTCTTTACCTCTGAATAACTTTAGCCAATAGCCACCGATTCAAATCAGTATATATATATATATATATATATATATATATATATATATATATATATATATATATATATATATATATATATAGATATATAGATATATATATATATATATATATATATATATATATATATATATATATATATAGATATATATATATATATAGATATATATATAGGTATATCAGCATACATGACACAATACTTCTTCTACGGAGGAAAATCGAGACGGCAGATGATTACCGTAGTTGCGACTCAATATTGATCCATATATAAGTCGCACCGTATTATAATACGCATGGTCAGCTTTTAAAAAATATAAGGCTTTTAGGTACACCTTTATAGTGCGAAAAATACGATAAATTATTTTTTGTCCTCTGTTCCCCGTAGTGACGAAGATCGTGTCGCATCTGTTAGTGGTGGAGCCCGAAAAAATCTACGCCATGCCCGATCCCAGCATGCCCGACGGAGATATCAAGGCCTTGACCACTTTGTGCGACCTGGCCGACCGAGAGCTCGTTGTCATCATCGGTTGGGCCAAACATATCCCAGGTAAGATATATTCGGAGGTTGCCATTTTGCTACCACCTTGGGCAGAATTCCCTTTAGGCAGGGGTGTCAATTTTTACCGAGGACCACATCAGCGTAATGGCTGTCCTCAAAAGGCCTGACTTATGAATGAAAACTAAATGTAACTGAATGCTATGTAAAATAAATGAAATTACTCTTTACTGTTAAATAACTCATCACACCCCTGACATTGTATTTTTTTAAAATGTCGTTACACAAATATAATCTGTTAAAAAATTCATTTATCAAAATATCAAACATTTTTGGGATCAATTTTTAATTCCACTCATTGGGATTAAATGCAAACACTGTCGCGTTGTGGTGCTCAGCTGTCGCTTTCGTGGGTATTGTAGTCATTGTAGGAAATGTAGTTTTTTTTCCTCAAAACACGCTTGACAAATTCATTTTTAGACGCTCAGACAATTTTAGCTTCCACGGGCCACATAAATTGATGTAGCGGGCTACATTTGGCCCTAAGGCCATGAGTTTGACACATGTGCCTTGAAAGATCCATTTTTGGCAATCGAGTTATGCGCAGTAGGTACGTAGTCCTGTTGTAAACGAACAGCAAGAAAATAGATTGGAGTTCTTTTCTATTAATATTAATTTATTAAAGTATTTGGGTCCACAAACTAAATAGCCTGTGGTGTTAATATACAGGCTCACTATTTTATTATGTAGAAAGTCACACTTTTATGTTTTTGCTGTGTATTAACATAACTAAAGAAGATTACATAAACTCACTATTTAACATGCCGAATGTCCTATTAGATTTTCCAAGATTTAACTCAATGTATTGTAGCGAATATGGGTGGTAAATAAATTATTCCAGCAAACAAATTATTGACCAATTGAATTAAAGAGCCGAGTTTATTCCTTCCAAAACTCGTCTCGCCTTTTGGAGCACCACACATTTTTACATCATTATGTCAGGAAAACGGATGAAAAACCTTGTTTGGTTATTCTGAAGGGTGGCTACACACACTTTAGGTAAATTCTTTTAATCATTTTGATAGTTCAATATACTTTAATCAAGACACAGACACTCTTGGGTTTATGGACTTTTCTTTTACTAATCATCGACTGAAGAAGCTTAAATAGAACACAAATCAATAATAACAAATCAAAACAAAGACACCTAGAAGTTGAGAACTTAAACTGGCACCATTGGGATCGACAACAACATTGGCTTGATAATTACGTTACTGTATTTTGATAGTTCCCCCTTTAACGTCACACCAATACCAATACCTAGCAACAACGAGATGTTGTGCGAAGTTCTGCTTTGATGAAGATGACGACACAGTCTTTATATCCTCGGCTGTAGAGCAATGAGGAATCCTGGTAGGCCTGGCTCGAGAGCCGGTTGGGACGAAGACCACAGGATGCAGAGTGTTGAAGTGTGCTAGCTTGAGGATTCTCTGAGGTCGCTGGCTTTGTCCCACTGGTTTGGCCGCAAGCTTGATCAAGCTTGGCTGCTGACTTGGCAAGGTTCTCTGGCTGCTTGTTGAACTAAGACTTGGTCAGGACTGGCCAGGATTTTGGTCCAGTTCTTCCTTAACGATATGCCCTGTTGCCTTCTGGCTAGCCAATTCAGACTGCCCTTGCGAGGTAAAACGTGTACGAGCTCTGGGTTCCGATCCCTGGGTTCCGATCTCCTGGGAGTGGCGGACCCCTGTCGTGGAGTTGTCACAGCAACCTTTGATGCGCAAATACAAACAAACGTCCCCCTCCCCAACCTTAGATTCCACCAGTATCAGTCAGATAACATATGTATGATTGACTTAAAACACTGTATTCACCTGACAAGTTTTGACAATGTTTGATCATTTTCTAGAATTGGGAAATTGAATTCTGAGCAAACGTTGAATACTCTACAGCACTGATTATTAAGGGCACAGTGTGTATTCATTAGTGCCTCCAAGTGTTACAAAACGTCTTTCATTTAAAAGAAAAATCAATATTGATTTAAAAAAAGAGCAAAAATTCATGAAATATCATGTAAATGTGCATTTTTTTTAAATACTTGTAGGTTGAGACATTAGCAATCATTTTACATGACATTAATCTTACCTATAGGGAGCTGAAATAATTGTCTGACATTTTGCTGCGTAAGGTACCCCAAAAAAATAAAAATCCTCTCTATAGACAAAGAATGAAAAGAAAAACAGTGCGGTTGGGTCTCTTAAAGTCTCCGTAGTTTGTATTATACTTTGTGATTTCAAGCACTTGATTTTGGTTTTATAACACGATACAGCGACATGTAGTGGTCAAATAAAGCACACCCTTTAAGTCCCTTTGAGTTAAATGTTGACATACAGGGTCGCGTTTTTACAAATCTTTTTACATATACTTCTTTTTTTACATTGTCAATGTAATTGATGTGTGCTCACTGTTTGGCAAACAGGATTGCACGTTTCCTTTTCTTTTAATTCACTCTTGTCCATTTGCAAAGCAGATTTTCTAAATAAATAAATGCAGAAATAAGAAATCCGAGGTGCACCCACAGTCACTGTTCTTACACATGCACACACAGTGAAAAGATCATTATACTCTGCTGCTTGTGAGCACCTCAGGGAAAAGCCAGTCCCATATTCTAAAATCGAATCAATACAGAGCAACTGAAGCATTTTAATTGGTAGGGGGTCAGGGAGGGGGCGGGGCCTAAACTCCATCATATTGCATTGCAACTGCAAAGGATTAGTTGAATTATTCGGGGAACGTCGGCGAGTCGAGCGGGTCTGTAGGATCCGTCATTATGCAAATGAATGTCGCAATCGAGGCGAGGCTAGACTTTTTGCGATCCAATCAAAGTTGCAGCAGAAGTGATCGATGGCGACTTTCAGTGAAATTTTACGTTTTGTTTTTTTTATTCCGTTTATCTAAGTTCAGCTGTTGCCGGTAGTGCATCAAAACCACGCCCCTTTTTTCGACCTTTCCGTTACGTGACAACAGGCCACTCCAAATTATATGCATCGGTGTAAAGCCAAAGTCAAGTTAGACTATTTTCTTATGTGCCCTGCTGGCTTTATCTACAAATGCACAGCATGGTCAACAAAGAGGCGCCTTAAAGCAACTATGCGAGTGAGTTATTAAAGGAAATGCTTCAAATCGGCTGCTCAGGAGGTAGAGCACTCGTCTTGTGATCAAGAAATCGCAGGTTCGATTCCCGGCTCCTCCGTGTTATATGTCGAAGTGTCTGTCATGTCTTGCGCGGTTGCCATGGCGCCCAGTTGGCCCCCCCCATGGATACTGGCTGACTCGCATTGACTGATTGCTTCTGTGGGTACTTAAACGCGCCCCTTTCAACTTCGCTTGGCTGGATCGTTTGTTAAACCTGGTTAAACTCTGTGAGACTTATGTGAGACTTCTGTTAAATCCTGTTAAATGCCTGGTTTTGTAAATCTGCCCGTATTTGATCCTGTTTTAGTTTTGGTCTAATCCGTTTGTTTTTGGACATTCTTTTCTTTTGAGTGGATTTCTAATCCACTCCTGCGACCATCAATTGCCGGATCGATTGTGCGCCCTCCTCCTCTTCCCCAAATAAAATCGTGAGTACGTCGACGCGAATGGGTCCTTTCCTGTTTCCCGCCCCGTTCGGTGACAGTGTCCTTAGGTAAGACACTGAATCCCTAATGCCCCTGATAAGCAGGTAGGCGCCTTGCATGGCTGACGCCGCTATCGGTGTGTTTGTGTGTGTGTGTGTGTGTGTGTGTGTGTGTGTGTGTGTGTGTGTGTGTGTGTGTGTGTGTGTGTGTGTGTGTGTGTGTGTGTGTGTGTGTGTGTGTGTGTGTGTGTGTGTGTGTGTGTGTGAAGCACATTGTAAAGCGCTTTGGGAGGTCTTCATTGACTTGAAAAGCGCTATATAAATGCAGACCATTTACATTTACTTTTTTCATCCTGCGCTTTTTTTGTTTGATCCAGGTAGTGAAAAGATTGGTTATCAAAACAAAGGTGGAGTGAGTGGTTCCTTCAAAGGTTTTATTTGCAGAATATTCCGGGCACAAATGAGAGACAGACAAGAGCTGTAGCAAATCACATGTGTAATGACAAAAATGGCTTACAATCCTTCTTACTCTAACATTGTGGTCCACAAACTGAAACAAAATCTAAACCACTGGTACTCTAAAAATAAAGTACCAGTGGTGGACATTTAGGCTGCGTAACAACCCTTTCTAATGTTGTTCTAGGAAATCTTATATGACAAAGCTGATAATATAATTACAAAATTCCCACTGCATAATGAACATTTGTCTAATCTGGTTTAGTAAGTAACATCTCATCTCATCTCATTAGCCGTACTGCTTATCCTCATTAGGGCCGCGGGGGGGCTGGAGCCCATCCCAGCCATCTTCGGGCAGTGGGCAGGGGACACCCTGAACTGGTTGCCAGCCAATCGCAGGGCACACGGGGACAGACGACTCATTCGCTCATTCACACCTAGGGACAATTTGGACCGGCCAATTCACCTGAAATGCATGTTTTTGGAATGTGGGAGGAAACCGGAGTGCCCGGGGGAAACCCACGCAAGCACGGGGAGAACATACAAACTCCGCACAGAAAGTCTGGAGCTGGATTTGAACCCACGACAGGTTCCCATGACATGAACTGTGCCGCACAAGCGCTAAGCACTGCGCCGCCGTGCTGCCCCTAGTAAGTAACATGATCATGCTCAAAGCTTTTTCTGCCTGCAAAATAAAACACTACTCAAATAAATTTAGAAGTTGTATAATTATGATGAAGTTTGGGGGAAAGGGAGGAAAAAAGATAGAGTTAAAAAGAAAGAAAGAAATTAAGAGAGAGAAATAGAGAAGAGACAAAGAGACAGAAAGGTAGAATGAGAGATAAAGAGAGAAAAGAGAGACAGAAAAAGAGAAAGACAGAGCAAGAGTAAGAGCGTAAAAGAGAGAGTGAAAAACAAAGAGAGAAAGAGAGGGACAGAGACAAATAGATAAAAACAAAAGAGAGAGAGAGACAAAAAAGAGAAAGAAAAAAGGAGTGAGACGAAGAGAGGGACGGGGAGAGAAAAAGCGAGGGAGAGAGAGAAAGAGAGAGAGGGTCTGAGAATGAAAGAGAGAGAAAGAAATACATCTACAGTTGCCTCGGGAGTGGCACCTGGCTTTGGCAATATCAATTGGACATATTTAAAACTGCATCTTATTTTCCTCCTGCGCTTCTCCCAGCGTTATCTCAAAGTTGTCTCCCGGGCTGGATTAAATCACTTGGCTGATCTGGCCCACGGGCCGCATGATTAACACCCCTGTGCTAACCAGAGTCAGTAGCATGCAAAGAACTAATCATTTTTGAGAAACCAAAGTTGAAATATGAAGTGGATATTCTTTGATTTTGACTGCCTTTAGTGTCTTTGAGCATCAGCGGCAGCTCCCCTGACTCCAAGAACCCACCCGCCCCATACTCTTCCCTCGGGGGCCCCTCTCATCTCATTATTGCCTCTGTCTTTTTATTAGGCCTATTAGGGCTCTTAGGAGGCCTGTAATGATAGCAAATGAAGAGAGAGTCAACTGCTGTCTGCGTTCCGCTCGCCTGCCCGAGCCCCCAACTCGCTCGCTGACTTCATTGTGCCCAGTAGACCTTCGATTACTCATCCCGTTTTGGGTTGCCCAGCACAATACTATTGGACGAATGCGGAGAGTGAGCGCTTGGAATGATTGTGTCAAATGCGCTTACTCTGAAAGAGACAGTGTGTAGAATATTGTGTAGTGCTGGGGTCTCCAACGTGGTGCCCCCTGAGTACTTGTCCTGAAAATAGCCCACCAAATGAAATAAAAGGATCTGCAGTTATATAGCGCTTTTCAAGTCAATGAAAACTTCCCAAAGTGCTTTACAATGTACTTCACATTTACCCATTCACACACACTCACACACCAATAGCGACCTTGCAGCCATGCAAGGCGCAAACCTGCTTATTGGGGGCATTAGGGGTTCAGTGTCTTACCCAAGGACACTTCGACATGAGCCGGGATTCAAACTGCGATCTCTTGATCTACCTCCTGAGCTACTGATTTTCTAGTAAAAATATTTAGATATTTATTTTTTAAGCAAGTAACAAAGACAATACAATGAAATCTATTCAGGTTTTTTAAAATCTGTATTCATCTTTTTACATATTTATTTGAAATACAACCAACTAAATTCCAATTTATGGGTTTTATAAAGCGAATAAGCAGAATGAGGTTTTTTTTTTTGCAAACTATCTCGCTAACGTTTTAGCTTTGTAGCTATCATCCTACATATTTAGCTATTTAGTAAGCTATTAGGCTAGCTTTTTACATTTTTTACATGCTTGCTGGCTAACTTTTTACCTTTTTTTTACTTTTTAGCTATCTAGCAAGCCATCTGGCTAAGTTGCTATTTCAGAAATGTATATCAACCTGGGTGCCCTTTGCGCTGATTAGTAACACAAAGTAGCTCTCAGCTTGAAAAAGGTTGGTGACCCCTGGTGTAGTACAATTGAAAACAACTGCTACAACACAAACGCAGGAATACAAACTACAGAGACTCAAAGTGACCCTTAGAGTTGGCACGGCACCTGAGTGGTTAGTGCATCCGCGGCACAATTTTTCCTGTGCAAAGTTTGCATGATCTCCCTGTGCCTGCGTGGGTTTGCTTCGGGCTCTCCGGAATTCCTCCCACATTCCAAAAACATGCATGTCAGGTTAATTGGCCGGTTCAATTTGTCCCTAGGTGGGCATGAGTGAGTGAGTTGTCTGTTTCCATGTGCCCTGCGACTGGCTGGCAACCAGTTCAGGGTGTCCCCTGCCCACTGCCCGAAAATAGCAGGGGTGGGCTCCAGCACCCCTGCAACCTTACTGAGGATGAACTGTGCTGATATTGGATGGATGGGTGGATGGTCCCCTTTAGGAAAATTTACTTCCACATGGGAAAATTACAGACATTACAAAAAATAAAGAAAAAATACTGCAAAATGACAAACATACATGACAGTGGGACAATAAGAGCCTGTTGTTTAGAAGAGTAATAGTCGAGGGGATCAGGATTTTCGTGAGGTTGGCCCTCCTAAATCTTATAGGTCCGTATCTGCGCCCTGACCAGAGGTAAGATCGGATCCCAAAAAATCCAGCTCAACCCGACCCAGGCCCCCAGGTATTAAAGACGACCCAGCCCGAGCCCGACCAATTAACTTGATTTGAGGGACCGAGCCTGGAGAAAACCCAAATATTCGTAATATTTCAGTTAGGGTTCGGGCTTCTGTCTTGCTGACGTTTTTTTAGTTATCCACCTGTCATTGTTCTTTGTTTTGTTATCTGCTTGTCGCATGGACTGCGCTGCATGAGAGGGGGAATGAATCTACCGCGCAGATCCTCCAACGCTCGGCACAAATTTTAAAAGAAACAAAGGACAATGATGGGTGGATAAGTTAAAGAAAGAAAAAAAGGCAGCAAGTGAGAAGCTCAGCCCGGCCACAATAATTAAAATTCTAGGCCCAACCCGACCCAAATTTCAAGTCGGGCTCAGGTCAGGCTTGAGCTGGGGCTAAAGCTCTAACCTTTGGTCCTGGCTGTAGCAGGATAAAGTATTTTTGTAATGGGTGAGTAATATCCTGGCCTATGGTGTTTGCCATTTGGATGATGGACCTGTTATTTAAGTTTAAGAGGTTGGATGTGGGTAGGCCAATGATTTTAGCTCCTGTGTATGTGATACATCTGAGTTTTGTCCAGTTCACAACAGAGAGCATTGTGAAAAAACATGGTTTGCACCCATTCACAAGGTTTGTGTTTTTTGGGGTGCCTGTAGCAGCAAGATGGCGGACAATATTAGCCTTTATTTAGGTGCACCTTGTGTTATGTAATATTAATAAATATTTATTTACCTTATGATTTTAGCTGCTGTGTATGTGATACATCTGAGTTTTGTCCAGTTCACAACAGAGAGCATTGTGAAAAAACGTGGTTTGCACCTATTCACAAGGTTTGTGTTTTTTGGGGTGCCTGTAGCAGCAAGATGGCGGACAATATTAGCCTTTTTTAGGTGCACCTTGTGTTATGTAATATTAATAAATATTTCTTTACCTACAAGTATTAGAAGAAGTTTTTTTTTTCGATAGTGTATTTTTACTTATTATTTCAATTAATGTTGTCTTAATTTATATGAAAAGTTTTTTTTACTACTAGTTGGTGCTAAATAACACACAATGTCCATTTAATTTTTTTTTTGTCATTTTCAATATTTTTTACGATAGTTTTATATGTGACAGTCAGGTAAAAGTTTTTATTCTCAACACTTTTAAAATAAGTTTGATTTATCAACACTCAAATGTTATAAAACGTCTTTCATTTAGGTTTTTTCCAAACTCACTTTTGTGTTTCGAAGTGGTTTCAGTCATTCTTATATCAAAAAGCCATTGTTTAATTAAGATTTAATTAGATTTAGATTTAGTTTTTAAGAGTGTATTCATTTCTCAAAAGAAAAAGAAACGATATCTAGTAGACTGATTAGAGAGGGAAAATAAGATGTCTTCCTTTGCCTTCCCCGTTTTAAGTTTCTCAGTTACAAAATATCATAAATCATTAATTGTACTTTATATAATTTATAAGACCGTAAACAACAGCATTTAAAAAAGAAAACATTGTATCAAAACTTGAACAATTCCCTACAGAGCACAAGACTTTTTAACTAAGGCAATCTTAAAAGTATTGAATATAAAAACCGTTACATTATGTGAATTGTTTTTATTAATAAAAATATTTGGTTAAACAAAATAAAATATGTTTTAATTAAATATTATTCAAGAAATAATTAATGTGAGGCATAAATCAAATTCTTGCCTAAACAAATCAAACTAAAAAAATGCTTTCATTTTTAGTGTCATAAAATTTAATATACTAAAATGAATATGAATTATTATAATATTCAATGATATACTGTATATATATATATATATATATATATATATGAGCAGGACCCATTAGGTAGAAGGATGCTCGTCTCCACATTTATTTTTCTTTCTGTTTTGTCAGTGTAGCATAAAAATGGTGAAAGTATGTGGCAGCACGGCGGCGCAGTGGTTAGCGCTTGTGCGGCACAGTTCATGTCATGGGAACCTGTCGTGGGTTCAAATCCAGCTCCAGACTTCCTGTGCGGAGTTTGTATGTTCTCCCCGTGCTTGCGTGGGTTTCCTCCGGGCACTCCGGTTTCCTCCCACGTTCCAAAAACATGCATTTCAGGTGAATTGGCTGGTCCAAATTGTCCCTAGGTGTGAATGAGCGTATAAGTTGTCTGTCCCTGTGTGCCCTGCGATTGGCTGGCAACCAGTTCAGGGTGTCCCCTGCCCACTGCCCGGAGATGGCTGGGATGGGCTCCAGCCCCCCCGCGACCCTAATGAGGATAAGCGGTACGGCTGATGAGATATATATATATGTATATGTATGTATATATATGTTTTTATATGTATGTATATATATAATAATAATAATAATAATAATAATTTCCTCGTATTGTCATTCTGTGTAACAATGTACACAGAACGAATATGCATGTGTATATATCTATGTGTATATATGTGTATCCGTATCATATAATAAAAAACAAGTCAAGGTACTTCAAATATTTGTTTTCCCATTGTACGACATGTTTTTTATAATGTCAACAAAACCAAAATAACATTGCAGTATATATTTTCAAATACAGAGCGGGAAAAAATAATCAAAAATAATTATTTGCTCGGTTTAAGTATTTTTACTGTTTTACTTAAGAAATAGGTTAATACTAAAATATTATGATAGTCACTGCTCACAATATCAATTATGTTGGACTCATAAGGGAGACAAACTTTTTCTTCCGAGTGCCTTTTCAGTTAAATGTAATGATAAAAAAATCCACTATTATCTGTAATCATTTATGGTACTACAATTTAACCAAACAGTATACCGGCCAAAGGGCAAGCCGCTGCGTTTTATTGTGGTGATGGTTCAATGGCGCTTCTTGTTTGGTCAAGTTAGCGAGACGGCAGTTGGCTGAAATATTGATATTCCGTCACGGCACGCTTCTACGCAACACTTCACTATGCCGCCTCTGGGCGACGCACCTTCCAGTCAGGGGAGGGCCAGCAGACACCACCTAACCCCCATTTCACACACCCCGAGTAGGGGGTCTATTCTGTCGCTTGAGTAAACTGAGTGGTAACAGAACAAAATACAAGAGCGGAGACCATGTTGGACCTTTTAAGTTGGAAAAAAAGCAGAGTTTCAGTAGTTTTGTTTTTCGTTGTTTTTTTTTTTTTAACTTTACATTTTTAAAATAAATTACTTTATTTATTTTAATTTTAGTAGTTTAAATCAATTAAAAATGTATGACTTATTAAAGGAGCGGTACAGAATTTGGAACTTTTTAACTTTGAGCCGCCAACTCTTGGCTTGTGTCATCATTGCAGCCTCAGTCAGCTCATTCATGATGCGCTAGCAAGTACATGCTTTTCTTAGACGTCCTCGAATAAACGCGGGTACGAGCATGTAAAAGCACAATGAGGGAAACAACAACTCATCTGCATCTGATGATTAAACAGACTTTAAACGACATCAGATAAATACATTGTAAACGTTATGTTTGTATTTTCTTCATAATTGACGTTGTCAATAAATGGGCCGCACGTATTCAACGTTTGTCACATACAATTTCAGTTTTAGTTGATACTGATTCAGTTTCAAGTCTCCAAAGTCCAATTGTCTCATTCGTTGGACCGTCTTTGTGCGATAGACATTGTGGTCGAGCTCAGCGCGCATCGATCGCGTGTGATTGCGCTAAATACTCTCTAAGCCTTTTGTTTCCCAGTAAAAGCGTCTTTCGGGGCTCAAGTGTTGAATTCCTGATGAAGCATGTGGTACAGTATTTACATCGACCCCCCTGTCGTCTTCCTCAAGTGGGGGCCAAACACTCAGCTAATCGTGTCGCGGATGTCCTCCATCAGCTGTCTGTTTGTCAGATGCAAGGCACGGATCGATGGCCCTTTGGCATTTGTTGCACTGATTACAATCTGCTAATCAATGACTCCACTCACCCCAATACCCCCACCCAAAACCCGAGTGCCCGTTTCTCTATTTGCTTGATAAGAAGCCTTGCGGTCGTCCGCCTATTTAAGCGACAATCGGACATCCAATCGGCATTCTGTTCTCCATGCGGGAGTGAAGGCTATTGTGGAGTTTCGGGTGCTTTATTTTTTGCTGACTTGATGACTTGTCCTCGGGCTCTCAAACGGTTTCTACAACAAGGCGGCTTTCACACACTTTATTGATTCAACTGCAATCATGGTAGTATAATTATCGCTCGATTCATGTATGCGTTCACAATGACCCTGTCGGTAACCCAAAAACCGATTGCATCTTTTTTGACTTTACTTGAAAGGCGCACTGTATAATATTGGACCACTAGATGTCACTGTATTGTGTAGTGGAACCTAAAACAAGTGCACAAAGAATAATACATAATTACAGAAACTCAATGTGACCAAACAGCATCATCTTTCTTGTTTGTTTTGCCCAGAATTTCTAAAGGTTTTCGTTTTATGGGGGTACCTGTAGCAGCAAGAAGGCGAACAATCATGTCAGCTCCTTCCATGTGAGCCTCGAAAGGTTTCAAATCAAGGGCCTACTAGCAACAATTATCATGCTAAGAAAGAGAGTGTTTCTTTGCTAACTTTGCTAATGTTGTGACATATCACCTAAAAATGCTACATTAATGATAACACATGTACATAGTAAGCTTTTCCTTGTTCAAAGGGATAGTGTTGTGCAATCAAAAATGAGTGCTACAAAGCACAAGGAGGGATCCAACTAATTAGATTCAAAGTGACCAAACTGAATCACTTTTCTTTAAATAGTTTTGCCCGGATAGGTTTTTTGTTTTTTCAGGTACCCGTAACAGCAAGATGTCAGACAATTATTTTGGTAAGCCCCATACTTTGCTAAAAAGCATAATGCGGAAAACAAGCTACAGAGCCTCATTTTATGTAAAATAAATACAAATTTCTCGACCTACGACTTCTTAAAAAATGCACTTTCATTAGTTGGTTCATGTATTTTTGCTTTTTTTTCAAATCAATGTTGTTTTTTTCAATGATTGAAGTATTTTTACCCCAATGAGGCGCTAAATAATACACAATGACGTTTTTAAGCACAATTTTTTTCTGCTAAGGTGTAATAAATGTAATAAATACTCAGTTGTGAACAAGATTTTTTTTTACTCTCAGATAATTTTGTTGGTTTTAGGTAATACCTTTTTCTATATTTGTTTTCAAATTTTATTTTGTTCATGTGCTTATTTGAACCAAACCTTTTTTATGATAACCATCGTGCATTGAGGAAAAACTATAGATATAAAAAGTGTGTTTTTTTTTCCAATACTGTTAGATAAGAAAAAAAAACAACGTGAGAATACATAAAATAAGCAATGGATTTGTAATAGTTAATATTTAGAATTATACATAATTTATACTGTAATTTTGTTTTGCTACATTGTTTCTCAACATTTTTACTAGTTTTTGCACAGTGTGGAGCTGCAGGAAATGTGAGAAAAAAACAGATCATACAATTTTATTTTTTTTAAAACCATGAATAGAGGAAAAATACTCAATCATCCACCCTAAAAATGAAGAATTGTTACCTTAATGATGTTTTTCAATTCCAATATTTCCCCTTTTTATTGAAATGTGTGCAGTTTATAGTCTAACGAGATAAGAAAAAAAAGTATATCTTTTTAAATTCCATAAAATAATCGAAGAGTAATTGAAGGGACAGTGTGTATTATTTAGTGCCTCCTAATGGTTAAGAAAAACTCATTAAAAATGACAATATCGGTTTAGATAATAAGCAAAGATGCATGAACTATAATACAAACATGCATTTTCTTAAATACTTGTAGGTCAAGAAATTTGCATTTATTTTACACAACATGAACCTAACCTAGTGTGACATGATTGCCCACCATCTTAATAATAATGGTACCCCGAAAAAAACGAAAACCTTGTGAAAGAAAATGAGGAAAAATGTTGTTTTTTTTCACTTTGAGTCGCTGTAGTTTTTATTCTTCCTTATGCATTTTAGCACGTTTTCTGCTGCACTACACAATACAGCAACATCCAGTGGTCAAATTTTTGATACCTAGAAAGATATCTGCGGACAGAAAAAGAAAGACTTGGATATATATATATATATATATATATATATATATATTTTTTTTTTTTTTTTTTTTTTTCTTCTTTTTTTGGACTGGAATTTTTGCACTGCACTCAAATCACCTTTTGCCTTCCAGGCTTCTCCAGTTTATCGCTGGCCGACCAGATGAGCCTCCTGCAGAGCGCCTGGATGGAGATCTTGGTGCTCAGCATCGTGTTCCGCTCGCTGTCCTGCAACGAGGAGATCGTCTACGCTGAGGACTACGCAGTGGACGAAGAGCAGGCCAGGAGCTCGGGCCTGCTGGACCTGCATGTGGCCATTTTGCCGCTGGTGCGGCGTTTCAAGAAACTGCGTGTGGATAAAGAAGAGTTTGTCACACTCAAAGCCATCGCACTGGCTAACTCAGGTGAGTCAGATACCAATGTATACCTATAGAGTGGCCTCTCGACATACGAAATTATTTCATTTTCGGATGGAGTTCATATCTAGAATTGCTCGTATCTCATCTTTTCCCCAGAAAAGTAATTTAAAAACAATTACCGTAAACTTCAGACTACAAGCCACTACTTTTTTTGCCTTATATTAAACACTTTGGCTTTAACTGCAGTGCGGCTTATTCTTTCTTTTTCTTGGCGAGAAAAAAATGTTGCCAATCCAACGTAAAACAATAAAATTAATGACTGGTTCACACAACTTCTGTTATTGTAAATTAGTCACTTGTACTAACCTTCATCAACATGGAAACCGATCACTCTGCCAGTTGAAGGAGCAAAACTCGGGCAAAACAGGTGGTTTGACAGCACTTTATTCAGTGTTGACTACATACTCACAATATTTTAACTTTTCAAACCACAAAATCAACTCCTCAATTCATACAACCGAATGGAACTGCAGAAGAAGTTATCCATCAAAGACGCGTCTGTTTTTATTTCCGTATCATGGGAGTCATTGTCAAGGCACTGGAGTCTCCCTCTAATTCTCAAGGAACGCCGACAAGTGAATGCAATTTGGTCCCTCACTGCATCAACCACCAATGACAACGGCATCAAAAACCACCTCTGTATTGCAATCTGGCATTATTCTTCACAGTAGGGTTGCCCTGTCATCTAGAAATATAAGGCTCACATTTTACGCCACGCACCCCTCATTCGCGTTTTCTTTTGCCATTGTAATAAATATATGCTCGTTTTTTAAATCGCTCCGATAGTCTCCATCTTGAATGGCCACATGAACCAAAAATCGGCCAGGTAAACAACTTGCAGTAGAGCTGAATGCAGCTTCAGTTGTATCGGGGGGAAGACATCACCTCAAAATGCCCTGTGTGTTTGGCCCTAGGTGTATACCAGGCTTAAGCCTGCTGCTTAAAACTTGGTGCAGCTTGTACAAACACAAAATTGAGTTTCTTTTTTTAATTTGAACATGCCGCTTTTAATCAAGTGTGCTACAGAGTCAGAAAATTACAGTAAATCGTTCCTGGCCTGGAAAAATCATAGCTATAAAACCTGATCACTAAAACACATTCAATTAGTAATTGAACATAGAAATGCAGTAATGGGATAAATAAGATTTTAATGAAATGAAATGTGAATTCATTATATGAACTAACCATTGAAGTCGGTGGTTGTTAACGGAGGTGTACGGTGTTGGTGGTGGTGGAAAAGTGAGGGTGCGCTAAAGACTGTTGATTATATGTAATCTGGCTCTAAGGACCAAATGTTAAGTTTAACCTTTACTAGATACTCAAAATAAGGCGTGAATACCTCAATGGATTTTAAACTTGCAAGGAGGACCGGGATATGAGAATTCCCTCCCTTCCTAAAGCCCTCCCCCAATCCCCTCTTTTTTGAAATCTTCAAGGTTACAAGAAAGGGATCAACCTTACAAGATGTAGAACTCAAATAACAGAATCATAATGGGGACAATTATGTAATAGTCAAAACAACGAACAACAGTAAGTCAAAATAAGGAGCTGGCATCCTATGAAATCTCCTTTATATTTGTCCAATATTAAAAATAAAATAAACTTATCAGCAATGCAATAAAAAAACACAACACAAGTGGGCAGGATCAGGTCTGCATGCGAAAAAACGCATGTGATAACTGAGACAGGCCAATGTCAGCGGTGAGCTGTCTAGAGCACTGGGCCCCCTCATTACTTGGATATTTTCTTGGGTGGCACGGCGGCTGAGTGGTTGGCGCGTCTGCGGCACACTTCTGAGATCATGGGATCAAATCCAGCTACCAGCCAGTTTCCTCCCATATTCCAAAAACATGCTTGTAAGGTTAATTGGCCGGTCCAAACTGTCCCTAGGTGTAAAGGAGCAAGTGAGTTGTCCGTCTTTGAGTGCCCTGCAACTGGCTGGCAACCAGTTCAGGGTGTCCCCTGCCTACTGCTCGAAGATAGCTGGGGATGGGCTCCAGCCCCACATCGACCCTAGTGAGAATAAGCTGTGCAGATAATGGATGGATGGATGGATGGATAGATGGATATTTTCTTGTTTGTTGGGCCAGATTATAGCTCAAATTATATCGTATCTTGAGTTTCTCGTAACTAAAGTAGACAATTCAATTCATTTTAAAATCTACGAAGCAGTGAACCAGTGACAACCAAAACACAAATAAGCGAGGGGTTCCTGTATGTATTGTTAGTCATATATATATATATATATATATATATATATATATATATATATATATATATATATATATATATATATATATATATATATATATATATATATTAGAACACAACACAAGGGGGGAGGATCAGGTCTATACGGTGGGAAATGCACGTGCTAAATTTGACGAAGTGATGCTGGAAGTGAGCGGTCTCCAGTGGTCGCATCTGGAAAGTTTCGTATATTGGTCTCATTTGTATAGCGGGATTTTTACTCAAAAAGACGAATTTCTTGTATCCCGAACAGCTCGTATCTTAGTGCGGCCGTTTTATTTTTTTTTTTATCTTCTGTAGAGAACGACCACTAAAGGACCATATCGCTCTTCAGATCAAAAGCAAGGTGACGTCCAATTAAAGGAAGGAATGAAATAAAAACTCAAATTGTCTCTCATGTCGCCACGCTGAAGGGTAGCGAGATAAGAGGGGACGAAAAGGTCGACATGAAGGGGGGAGTTAGTTTTAATTTAACGTCCGCTATCTGCGTGTGTTCGTGTATGAGCGCACGCGCAACTTGGTCCCCCGTCTCCATAACAGCAGCTGTCACAGGCCAGCCCGATACCTTTAGCATTTCATTAAAAAAACAGGGCCCGTCAATAAAATGCGTTAAGTGGAGCAGAATGGCGAGACGCCGCCACCGCCGCCCGTATCGACGCTTTGCTTTTCATTCGTTCGGCGACCGATCGATTGCGATGCCGTGCGGTCCTTTCTACCACCTGACTGACAAACACAAAAAAACGCTGAGCTCGCTGATTTTTTTTTCACCACCGCGATTACAAATTGGTTTAGGTGCTTTTTGTTGCGCTCTTGATGTATGTTAGCGTAGGAACTGTTAGCATAAAAGTGATTCTCTGTTTGGAGCATTTCCACATATTTCTCTTAGTCTGATTTTTCTCTAAAATATTTTTGCAATCATTTAACCCTTAATAAATATTATTTTGTAATTTAGCTAACTTTTTGGTGACACACATGCTCAATTGTATTGTGTCCGTAGCACAATGTAATCAACTCCTTGTTTTTAAATATTTAATAATTTGATAAACTAAACAAAATATCATTATGAAATTAAATGTTATGAATGTATATTTTTGCTCACTAGTTTGTTCAAACTGTCAAGCGGGACAGAAGGAAAACCGAGATCACTTGCACTCGTTTCTTCGTTTTTATTGGAAGGAAGGAATGACAAGGCGTGATTCTTCGATCCGTTGTTTGACGGATTGACGAAGCTTGACAGGCGGGTGAAGGCTTGGCGGGAATGGTCGTGGACAGGCGTAATCGTCGTGTTGTTGGTCGGGGCTGGAGAAGAAGGGCGTCGTTGTGTTCGGAAATGTGATCATTAATCAGACGGGCAGGGCAGGTCGTAGGCAAATTCGGAAACGGGTCGGCAACGGAGATCAAGTAGAAGAAAACAAGAGGCAGGCAAAGAGTCGGAGGTACGGGCTTTCTGAGCAAATGGCAACAGGTAGCATAGTACTATCAGACAGCTTGTTTCCAGAAGCTGAGGATTTAAATGGACAGGGTGCGCCAATCAGCTGTCCTGGCTGTTGGCGCCAAATCCTGAGCACAGGTGTTCCAGATCCGGGTGATTGTGACACAAATGCTACATGTCCCATTAGTAATTATCCACCTTGTACTCATTGACCCTCAAAAAGACTACAATTCCATAAAATCCATTTATAGGAAGTGACTTCATTTGATGTAGACAGCACGGCGGGGCAGTGGTTAGCACGTGTGCGGTACAGTTCTGAGGTGGTGAGATCAAACCTCCTGTGTGGAGTTTGGCATGTTCTCCCCGTGCTTGCGTGGGTTTCCTCCGGGCACTCCGGTTTCCTCCCACATTCCAAAAACATGCATGTCTGGTTGATTGGCCGGTCCAAATTGTCCCTAGGTGTGAATCAGCAAGTGAGTGTGTGCCCTGCGACTGACTGCCAACTAATTCGTAGTGTCCCCTGCCCACTGCCCGAAGGTAGCTGGGATGGGCTTCAGCGCCCCCGTGACCCTGCTGAGGATAAGCGGTGCAGATAATGGATGGATGGATGGAGTTCATTTGATGTTGTTGGGAGTTTAACTCTCCTTACTTTTTATTTTATTTTAAATGTGTTATACTTTTATGAGCCACTCTTAAAGTTCTACCCTGTTATGGCAAATTATCACAAATGTTTATCGAGTACATTTTTTTAAAACATTAGATTGAATTATTAACGTACTACTACTACTACTACTAAATATTATTAATGATAATAATAATAAATAATAATAATAAATAATAATAATCTATACTATTAATATAGTAATAATAATAATAGTCATAATAATCATAATATTAATCATGATATTAATCATAATAATAAAATCTTCGGGCAGCAGGGCGGTGCAGTGGTTAGCGCGTGTGCGGCACAGTTCGAAGGTCTTTGGAACCTCCTGTGTGGGTTCAAATCCAGCTACCGGACTTCCCCGTGCTTGCGTGGGTTTCCTCCGGGCACTCCGGTTTCCTCCCACATTCCAAAGACATGCATTTCAGTTGGATTGGCCGGTCCAAATTGTCCCTAGGTGTGAATGAGCGAGCGAGTTGTCTGTCCCTGTGTGCCCTGCGATTGGCTGGCAACCAGTTCAGGGTGTCCCCTGCCCACTGCCCGATGATTGCTGGGATGGGCTCCGGCACCCCCGCGACCCTACTGAGGATAAGCGGTGCAGCTAATGAGATGAGATGAGATAAAATCTTCATATAGTATAATGTATGTGTTTATGAACAAAACATTTTCTTTTTTTATTTTTGTAGTTTTGGGGTAAAACATTTGTTAGGAGACACTTAAAAAGAAAACAAGCTATAATTTTGATTGTACACATCCCTGAAATTGAATTCTATGAAACGTATTAGTGTTGTAATCAAATCATAAATACATCAAACATGGGATTATTTTTAAAAAAAAGGTTTTTCAAAAATCATGAAACCAATCATGCTGCAAAAAATAAAAAACAATTACCCCTTTAACTTTGTGTCACGACCAGAACGGAATTAGGACCCAGATGCATAACGTTAACCACAAGTTTATTGAGATAAAGCGGAAAGGCAGCGCCCGCAATCCGGTGCCCGCTGAAAGCAAGCCGCTCACAGAATCAAAACGTGTTCCAAATGCGGAAATGGATCTTCCGGAGCGGGAGATTGTAGTGTTGTAGACGATAAACAGGTCGATAGGCGGGACAGGAGAGTAAAACATGGTCGGGATCAGAAAACGAGTCGTAAGCTGGGACTGGAGATCAAAAAGTGGTCGGGGTCAAAAAACAAGTCGTAGCCAGAGACCAACGGGGAAATCAGGAACGGACGGGTGGAAAATGAGTGAAAAAAGCGGGGCCGACGGAGTCAGAATCAAAATGCTCGCCTTGTAGAAACAGGTTCACTGCCGGACTGACAACAGGTGAGTGAAAGGACTGAGCTTAAGTAAGACGGGGAACCAATCAGGAAGCCAGCAACGGCTGGCGCCAAGCGAGCGGGCACAGGTGAAATTAATCAGCCATGATGACACTTTGCTTAAATAAAGCGCTAAGACAGGATTACCAAAATATATTGCATTAAACATTATAATATTTAATGTCGGTCTAAATTAGAAACGAAAAGCTTCCTATCACCAACCACCAACATGAAACTGTATTTAAAATGAATAATATCAAAAATTAATTCACTAGTTGCTCCATGTTAAAAATTAATGAATCATTTATATTTGTTAAATAATAGTAACCTATCACATTGAGTTTTTTTCAGTAGAAAAGTACTTTACCAGAGCTGTATTTAAGATTATTTCTGAATTTGCTATCTTGCCCTCTGTTAGCAAAATTCTGTATTCATTCAACTCCTTTAATTGCCCTGAAACTTGATATCTCGCCATATGTTAGCATAGCAGCGGCTAGCACTCTGTTGCCTTTTTCTGGCGCGGGGTTTGTTCAGAAACCGCGTTCAAACGGGTAGTAGTAAGTGCCAAAAAGGTTTTCTGGTGGGTGTTTGCAAGGGTGGGTTTTGGGGGGGTTATCCCTCGAGTGCTCTCGCCATTGATTTTGCGATTAGTGGCGCATCGACGGGATCGAAGGCGGACCGCTGACGGATTACTCGGAAATTGTTTGTTCAAAGTAAGCTTGGAGGGCCTCCCGCTCGACGCTCACGCTAGCTAGTGTGCCGGCAGAGAAGGATCAGATGAGCATTAACATGAAAGTTTCCCATGCAGAGCGCAGTGACACATGTGTGCTCCTTGTAGCCCAGTTAATTTCCCAAGATAGAAACGTAATTTACACAGAAGGCGACTGGCAAAAGAGACTTCATCAGTAGCTTTGGAACATAATTAGCCTTCCTTTCTGTCTCTTGGCTTTTTTCAAATCTCATTTACTGTCATTTTTTAATGGCATTTTTTTTCTTTGACTAAAAACACCTGCTTTTAATTGCACGGCCGCATGTAATACGTTTTGTATCACATACATCAAAGAGTTAACTTGAGTTAAAGGGACAGTGTGTAACATTATCACCTCCTTGAGGTAAAAAAAACAAAACATCAATCATTAAAAAATAACAATAATGATTCAAAGGAGGGAAGAAAAGAGAGTACACAGTAGAGAGAAAAAGGAGAGAGAAAAGAGGAGAGAGAAAGAGAAAGAAAGAGAGCGTGTTAAACCAATTTTGGCTGGAAGCCGGCCACATGCTAGAAAAGAAATCTGACAAGGGCCAGACTTGTAGATTAAAGAGAAAGAGAGAGAGATGAAAAAAGAGCGAAAACAGGGGGAGACCGAGTAAGAGAGAGAGAAGGAAAGAAAGAGAGAACACGGTAGAGATAGAAAGGGAGAATAAAGGAGAAAGTAGGAGAAAGAAAGAGAGCCAAAACAAAGACAGAAAGAGATGGATAAAGAAAGTAAGAAAGCGAGAGACAAGGGGAGAGATAGAGAGAAAAAGAGAGGAAAATAATGAGAGTAGAGAAAACAAGAGAGAGGAAGACAGAGAAAGAGAAAAAGAGACAGAAAGAGTGAGAAAGACAAAATGAAAGCAAAAGAGAGATTAATAATGAAAGAAAGGGAGAGAGAAAGCAAGAAAAAAGCAAGAAATAGAGAAAACTATAGAGGATGAGATAATGAGAAAAAGAAAGAAGTAGAAAGATATGGGGACATAAGGGAGAGAAAAAAAGACAAAATAAGCAAAAGAAAGAGAGAGGGAGAGGGTGAAAGACATACAGCTCCAGTTGCTTTGCGAGTGGTGACATCATTTTTTACGCTTCTATCTGCATTGTCTCACGGGTCGGATTAAAACACTTGGCGGGCCTGATCTGTCCCTGGACCACATGTTTGACATCTATGCCCTAATGTGTAATATTTGACCACTAGATAGCATTGTTGTCTAGTGCGAACAAAAACCAGTGACACGGCAAGCAAAAACGCTGCACAAACATGACGGCGATTTAAGTAGGGATTATGTAAAAAAAAAAAAAAATACAAATTTTTTGACCTATGATTCTTTTATGAAAAATAACATTGGTACGATAGTTCATGTTTTTTTGCCTAGTGTTCAAATCAAGGTTCTTTCTTCTTTTTTACTAAATGGAAGTTTCTTTGTACCAGTAGGAGGCACTAAATATTATACACTGTCTCCTTAAATAATAACCAAAAATACAAGAATTATCATAAAAATTGCATTTCTAATCATTCTCGTAGGTCAAGAAAAATTGTCTGCCTTCTTGCTGCTACGGGTACCCAAAAACATCAAAAAGGCTGGGCAGAAAAAGACAGATAAAATAGTGCGTTTTGCCCATGTTGAGTCTGTTGTTTGTTTTCTCCTTTGTGGTTTTTAGCATCCGTGTTCGATTAGGTGATACAATACAATGACAGCGGCGACTATTGGTCGAATAACACACAATGTCGCTTTGAAAATAAATATTCATAAAGATCCTCTTAAGGAGAAATTGTGTGTTATTTGACCACTAGATGTTGCTGTATTGTTTAGTGCAGCTGAAAACAAGTGTTGAAAAGCACAAGGAAGAATACAAACTTCTATTTTTGCCCCGGCTTTAGCAATGTTTTGGGATTTTTGGATACCCGAAGCAGAAAGATGGCAGTAAGGCTCATGTTACGTAAATTAAATGCAAAAACCCACATGTTTTTAAAGAAATGCCCCTTCATATGTTTATTTATATTTGCTTACTTTTTAAAACAATACATAATTCTTTCTTTTCATGTGAATGTTGTTTACCATTAGGAGGCGCTACATGATACACAATGTCCTTTTAAAGCATGAATGCTATACTTAAAGACATTGCAGCAAAAGGGAAGACAATGTTAAAAGTACTCTATAAAAATTATATTTTTACATTTTTGGTTCGGTGGGCCAGATTCCAAAGCCAGTTTGCTAAAAGCTGATAGAACTCCACAGCTAAATTTTCAACCGTATCAAAGTAAAAAATTTAATTGCGAAGTTAAAGTTTGCTATAACTTTAAATGACCCCGGCGTTAACTCAAGAGTTGACTAAATACTATAAAACCTGAAATTAGTTCAGTTCTGTGCCATAACACTACCCATTGTTTTTAGAATCAATCCATCTGATTTTGTAGATTTATCAATCAATGCACATGAAATAAATACATTTATATCGTAACACCATTCTATTAAAAAGATTATTTAAAACGAGGTCCGAAATATAACAAAATTTTGTTTACATAGCTAGTTCAACCCATATCTTGGAAATAGAAAGAAAAATGATTCTTTTTAGGGTTTTTTTTTAAATTGTAACCAATTATCTTTATATATATTTCCTATTCAGAAACTGAAATCCCGAACTTCTGAGTAAACCCCCCAAAATTAAGAGATTATCATACTTGGTTGTGGATTGGGACGGGGGATAGGAATATCCAAACAATACCAGGACATATTTTAATACATATCAGCACAGGCTACCATTTGCCAGATTTTGGCATCAGTTAAATTTTATGTGATACACAAACATTTTTTGTAAAGGAATGGGAGAAATACCACAAAGTCATTTCCTGTTATATTTTAATGAAATTTGCGATATTCAGATTGATAAATCATCCATCCATCCATTATCTGCACCGCTTATCCTCAGTAGGGTCGCGGGGTGTCTGGAGCCCATCCCAGCTGGCAACCCTGAACTGGTTGCCAGCCAGTCGCAGGGCACACAGGGACAGACAACTTACTCGCTCATTCACACCTAGGGACAATTTGGACCTGACATGTATGTTTTTGGAATGTGGGAGGGAACCGGAGTGCCCGGAGAAAACCCACGCAAGCACGGGGAGAACATCCAAACTCCACACAGGAAAGTTTGATCCCATAACCTCAGAACTGTGCCGCATACGCGCTAACCACTGCGCCGCCATCTTGCTCTGATAAAACATTGTTTATATTATTATCAATATTATTATCATTATTGTATGCATCAATTCTATGTATTACCAAATTTATTGCATGTATCAAAACGATGACAGTAATAGTATTGTCATTTGGCATTGGTGCCAGAGAGCACTTTTATTGGTTTTGGTCTGACAAAGTGTGCTATTGAACATGCATAGTAGTCGATTAATTGATTTGTGTTTCGCCGCTAGTGGAATACAGAGATGAAAATAGAATAGAAGATAGAAACAAAATCCAAATTGTTGATTCGGGTTCTTCTTCCCTGGGTTTTTTATATCAGCGTTTTCCTTTTAGCGGCTGTGTAATGGGGCCAAGTGGCTTCCCCCAAGGAAAAAGAAGCCATAATTCAGATGAAGCAAATCCTATAACAATGCTGCTGAATTCATTAGCAAACACTCGGGACCAGCCGCGGTCCATATTAGCGATACGAATGAATCCTATCGCACGTTCTCCTGTTTATTCCTGCATCCCATCGGTGCCGCCTTCCCTCGGGATGAGGCCGGACTATGCGCATGCATTTATTTAAGGAGTCTCGTTAGTGGCTAGCAGCTAAAAGCGAATGCTAAGGTTCAAAACTGCAAATCTATGCAAAAGTGGCGGGGACAGTTGTCAACATTAGCATTAAATATGTTAGCTACAAGATAAATCTCTTCTGGAGTTTAGAAACACACTGTATTTGGTCTCCAGTGTTGAACATGTTACTTTAAAAAAGTAATTAGTTAGAGTTACTATTTCTTCCAAAAAGTATCTGAATTAGTAACTGAATTGCTCTATAGTAAAAGTAACTATTTCCATTTTCTTTAAAAAGAAGTTGTATGTTATAGAACCTTGCATAATTTATTGTACCAAATATGCAACAAGTGCAACAAACAAACGGTAAACAATATAAAGCGATTTCAACCATCCATCCATCTATTATCTACACTGTTTATCCTCAGTAGGGTTGCGGGTGTGCTGGAGCCCACCCCAGCCGTCTTTGGGCAGTGGGCACAGTGGCAGGGTACACAGAGATAGACAACTCGCTCATTCCCCCCCCTAGGGACAATTTTGACTTGCCATTTAACCTGACACGCATGTTTTTGGAATGTGGGTGGGAAACTGGAGTGCCTGGAGGAAACTTACGTACGCAACATGCAAACTTTGCACAGGAAAGCTGGTAGCTGGATTTGAATCCATGACTTCAAAACACGAGGAGGCAGCGGTAGTTGGACTTGAACCATGAACCTTTGCACAACAGGGCTGCGTGCTTACCACCCATCCGTTGTGCCGATGAGTCTGATCAATTAAATGGAATAAAGGAGAAAAAAAAACAAAGTTAAAATACAATGCCAAAGGGGAAGGAAAGAAAAAGAAGAAAAAAAGGACTAAACTTAACATTTGTATTCAAATACATTACTCCTAAAACACGGAAAATAAAATCAGAATATTTATATATCGAAAAAAAAGAAATGATAAGCTGCAAAAAAAGTTTAACCTTTTTTTATGCTCAACAAATGTAATATTCAACAAGACAGAATCCCCCCAAAATGCTTATGGACTCATCATAAAAAAAGCGATGCAGAGGGAACCAGCTGTGATTAGCGGGATTAGCAGCTCCTTTCGATCACTTCCAAGAGTTGGCTCATAGAGACGTTTCGTTCGTGAACGACACGTGTCGCTTGTTGGGTTATTCAGCAATGACTGAATGACAACAAGCAATTGGTGCTTTTAAACATCAGGCTCACATATTTAGCAACCCATCCCTCATTTGCCCTTCTTTTGGCACATTAGTAAAAGCTGTAATTATAATTGCGGTCTTACTCCATTGCAGTCGCTATTTTGAATGGTGTTATTATCCACAAAGACGTGATGTAAAAGACTCGTAAGGGAACGGGAAAACGGCTGCGCTGAAAACGGCTTTAGTTTTGTGGGGCCAAGCCGCTGTTGCCATTCTGCAGCCAAAGTAACGCAGCGCTTTTGACAGTCAGTTACTGTAGCGGTGTTTTAACGGCGGGAAAAAAATAACCTCGTTACGTAACAGCATTAATTTTAACGGCGTTATCCCCAACAATGTTGCTTCCACGTCAGGTTTCACACACCTTTTTGAACTCGATAGCTCCTTTTGGAGCACTGATTATTTTGAAGGGCAATTCATTGTATTTGTTGAATATTGCATGAAAGTTTGGTCTTTTTGTTTTTTGTAGACCTCGATTATGTTACTTACACAAAATGACAGCATTCAGAATATAGATACCTTGAAACTGTCTTGAGTATCAGCCTCATACCCATGTCCAGTACAAGTACTCAGCCATTCTTTGTAATATTTGAATCAACCTAATGCTTTTGTAAATGACCCAATGGTCTTAACTTGTTCAAACTGGGTCATGTGGCAAGAGTGCTTTTAGATAGGAATATGTCAAAGCAAGGATAAGGTCACGGCAACCTCTAGCAGGTTAGCTCAAATCTTCTATTTAATATCAGAAAGGCCTAATCTAACACGCGCGGGCTTAAAACAAAGCCATTACTTTGTTGCGTAACTTTGGATGTGTCCATTTTGTGCCCCCTTCTCCGCCACCACGCCCCAACCCAACCCTTCCCACCCCACAACACACCACCCTAGACTCCATGCACATAGAGAACGTAGAGGCGGTCCAGAGGCTGCAGGACTCCCTCCACGAGGCCCTGCAGGACTTTGAGGGCTGCCAGCACCCTGAGGACCCCCGACGGGCTGGCAAGCTCTTGATGACGTTGCCTCTCCTGCGCCAGACAGCCACCAAAGCCGTGCAGCACTTCTACAGCATCAAGATGCAGGGAAAGGTGCCCATGCACAAACTCTTCCTGGAGATGCTTGAGGCCAAGGCTTGACAGGGGTTTGGGAGCGCCCTTTGACGGACAGCTATGACAGGCCACTCACGTGCGAGGGACAGCTGAATATACTGTGCCAAGAAGCTTGAAAAGTGAATAAGAACATGTTGCGGGATTATTATTATTATTAAGGTTATTATCATGTGTACATAAAATGTACAGAAATGAAGCAAGTGAGGGCTTGTAAATTATCATCTGAAGATTCTGTGGGTTTTCAGATTTCACTCCACCACCTCCTTTAAATATGCCAATTTCAAATGTGTTAACAAGCTTCCTAACCACTTTGACCGTCATTTATGTTTTTTCTGTTGTTTGGAATGTCAGCAATAGTCAAAATAATGTATATGTATTAAAACATTTGTTGTTCAGTCTTTGGAAATTGCAGAGGTCATCGAGAAAGTGTTTACAATGTTTCATTCTCGTTGTAAAATGTAATTATTTTACTCTGCTTTCGATTTTATACACAACACCCCAAAACTGGCTGATTGAGATTTATCGGGGAAATTGATTCCACAAACACAGAAACCAAAGAACATTGGCAACTCACAACCTAAAATCTTTGTCCCCTCAGACCAAACAAATGTAGGTGATCCAATCTTCCATTTCTAAAAACAGTAAGGTTTTTGGCGGGTTTTAGCTATAATATGGCTTTTTTTGTTATTATCTTGTTTAGTCTTGGGTCGACTGTTACTCGTTTCCTTACTGCCACTTTTTTGGTCACTAGAGGTAATTCACTAAAAGCATGTGAGTTAACTCCAAAAACCCGATTAAATATATTGAATACAATCTGTTGTATATTGTTGGCAGATTCATTCTCTCCTTTTAGGTAGTATTTTTCTTTTACAGTAAAAAAAAAAGTCTTCATATGAATTAAAAAAATTAAAATATTACTTAAAATTAAAGAGTTGAATTGTCATCTCCGGGCGGTGGGCAGGGGACACAACGAACTGGTTTTCTAGCCAATTTAAAATTATTTGAATTCTTCTTTTAAATATTCTCATTCTTGCACTTTTTCTAATTGTCGAAAGATGGTTTATTTTCATTACCACCATTCTTTGGTCACTGGCGGTAATTCCCCCCAAAACGCCCACTTCCCTAAGAATATAGAAAAGTAAGAAAAAACCTTTTTGGGCAGAAACATTTCCTCATTTGAAGTAATATTTTTTCTCTTTTTTTTAATATAGTTCTATACTTTTCTGAAAAAAAGCAATTCATTAAATGAAGAGAAGAATACAGTAAAATACAAAATCAAAAAGAGTTAAATTAAAAGTAAAATATTGTGAAAAGTTTATTGTTTAGTAGAAACCCAAAATAAAGGAGGGAAGACATCCTCCTTTTGAACTTGCATGAAGAACAACCCACTACAAGCCGAATTATGAATTCATTTGGACCAAAATTGTATGCGGTTTGATAATTTTCCGTTATAAGCTAAGTGTCTAGGATCAGGTATGCCCAAACTCTAGCCCAGGGGCCACTTATGGCCCGTGATCACATTTTTATCGGCCCGCAGCCTCTTTCAAAGAAATAATATGTAGCCCGCCAGTTATGTTGACCACAGCATAAAATAAATGTATACCAAAAAAGAAGAAAAAAAATCAAAATTTCACCAGATGATGGCAGTATCCTTTGGCCATATTTCCCTTGGCTTTTTGTGAGTATTTTAGCCCACTTATTTTAGACACGGCGACTGTTATGAAAAAAAGGAAAATTGACAGTGAGGGCCGCCGCTTTCAGGACAGGTAGAAATTGGAGTATTTTTTTCACGAAAATCCAAAACAACTGTGTCTGCCTAATGTGCCATGGCTGTTTTCAAAGAATATAATATCAAGAGGCAGTGCCAGACGAAACATGCCGAGTACAAAAAGCTAACTTCGAACAAATGCTGTGTAAAGGTGAAGCAACTAGAAGCTGTTTTACCAGGACATCAGTGTTTTTTCAAGAGACACTGCAAGTCAAATGAAATTGCTACAAAGGCGAGCTATGAGGTCGTGACGCTAATAACCAAGCACTGCAAACCTTTCACAGAGGGTGAAATGATGAAATACAGTTCAAAGAATTCCAGGCTGAATAGTCAGCCATCACACATTTTCACCTTACCAAATCTGGCCCACTTTCTGAAAGGTTTGGACACGCCTGTCTTAATTGGTTTAATACAGTAAATTTTTGAAAAAAAATTTGAAAAAAAACATGTCAGCTCGGGATGTTTTGTGTAAAATCTTGAGGGGAAAACGCAAATATATTTTGCAATAAGATAACGTGAAACGTGTAAAAGGGGGTTTGTGTTTAAAACATGACCTGGATTATAGAGGGAGAGGCGGTGGGCCCAAGTGCTCGTAAATGTGCAATAATGATTAATTTGAGATTGTCAATTCCTTGAGTCCCACCAACGAGAATCTTGGGGGTATCTTTTTTTTTCCTTTTTCTTTTTTATTATTCAATCTACTGACGCCCTGTTAATGTGACCTACTAGATCTGCAATAAACACACTTGTAGTGTTTTTTGATGTCAGATCAAATGTTTATATGTTTATATTCAAATGATATATGAAGTACAGTGATGTGCGCTGAGGTTCAGGTCTGCTGAGGAGTAGTCAGATTTACAAAAAAATTAACCTACTATATACTCAACATTCGATTGGCAGAACAAGAAAGCAGTGTATAAACTGTAGCACAAAAATGTGTTATTCTCTCACATTAACTTAAAACAAAAGTCTATGCGCTGCTCCTTTTGAATAAAAGCATCCATAGGTAACTATTTAAAAAAAAAATCCATGCAAAGAAAAACAAATTACTGAACGGCTTGATTTGCTGTTAGTCTGCTAATACTACCACTAAATCACAATCCCTTTGCCATGAGGTAAGAGAATCGCATGCCTCATTCTGCATCTGCAAACGCTCAGCACAGTAATACGATACATACTAACTTTAATCACACTATTCAGAAATAAAAAGTTTAAACTTTAGTAGAAACTCAAAATAAAGCGAGAAGACATCAATGGATTTTACATTTGCAAGGATCACCGAAAGTAGAGCTTTCAAATAAAAACAATTCCATCCTTTCCTAAAACCTTCCTCGAGTCCCCTCTTTGTATTAGATTTTCAAGGTTACAAAAAACAAAACACCCCCAAAGGGTGTGGAAATTGAAGAATAGTCATGTAGTTAAAATGATTCAATAATCAAAACAACGAGCAACACTTCTGGGTAGGTTTGTGGGGCTGAACAATGTTTAAATATACATTTTTAAATTTCTACTTGTCCCCGTATCACTATTTGTGTGTCATCACCCTTTTTTAGCCCAGTGCAAGCAAGTTCCATTCCTACGGACAAGTCTGCGGTGTCCGCTCCATCACGCTCCTCTTCTGAAAAACAACAAAGGTTTTGACAAAACTGGAAAAAAAGGGTAGTTCCATTAAAATAAAAATTGCTGTTGGTCGGATATTATATATGCTATTACAATAGGTAACCCAATTTTTCCTTAGCCGTTTTCAACCACAAACTTCGCCGAAAAGCGCAGGAACCTAAAGGATTCACAAACTAACATGCCAATGCACAATGTGAAGGTTTGTCCGACAAAAGGTAACATGAAAAAAAGATTTCACAACAAACCATTGTTGGTGTCGGGTGTAAATATCATTCTGACAAACTATGAAGTAATTCGTGATCATTTGAAATGAGTTGATTATCTTAAAATTTGGCTTATTGAACAGTTTGTTCACCCGCTACAGAATCCCTCCCCTTATTTTCCCCACACAATTCCTTTATGTTTGTTAATTAGAAGCACGCGATTTTCTCTTGTAAATAATGTCCTTTGTTTTGTTTTTTTTGTTTGTTTTTTTTCTTGCCATGTAAATAAATCGTAGTTCGTTCAGAATGAAACCATGTTGTATTATTTGTTTGTCTGTCTATATTTTTTTCTTTGAATTAATCATTATTGATATAAATGAACTACAAAGTCAATGATTTAAAGCTAAAATATAATATGTTTGGAGGATTGTTTCTTTTTTAATACAATGAGACTGCAATTTGAGGACTAATTCTGGCAGATAGTTAGCCCCACCTAACAGGGGGACAGGTCTCCAGCGAATCCAATTATTTTATGGCAACATTGTTTTCATATAAGTGTTTTATTTTGTAATGACACAAATGCATTATCACCATGTAATAATTCAAAGTGTAATTAAAAGAGACAGTATAAATTTCGTGTTTTAATCCCTAAAAGTCAGATGGACATGGACTAGGACACCGGGCAACAAACTCGTTCAATCTTATTTGCAATGCAGCGTTGAGCTTTTCTGCTTTTTCTACTCTTTTCCGTTGCTATTTGTTGAAAAATGATACCAGGTGGGAGGATGGCGCGTTTCGTCGGAAGCGGGCCACGTTGGAACCCTCGGGAACAGCTGACACAGAAATAAAGTGACATCACGAGGGCTTGGTGTATTAAAAAATGTACATGAACTGAGTCGTACGTTTCCTCGCAAGGGAGAATGCTGCGAATCGGTTGTCTCATTTGCGGCCCGTTTTTTTCTCCTTCGTGTGCTGATTTGCATAAAAGAATGGAGGAACTCTTCGACTGTAACCGACCTAGCAAGGTTTTGCTCTTCTTTCAAGCAACACGACATTGTGGTATGAGTTATTTTATATTTAGCTCCATTTTGAGGATAAAGCGACCCCTAAAGTGACCCCCCCTTGCTGGTCTAACTCCCAAATTACAAAGAAATGTGGACGGAGCTGAACAATACACTAATGAAAATAGTTAGATTTTTTCTAATCAGGTAAAATAGCAATCATTGATATTTACTTTATAAAACAATAATTTACATAATTGAAGTACCTGGAAGGGATTGTGCATCATGCCTCCTCCTGCTGTGTGCGACCTTATCACAAGAGGGCAGTAATTGTCATGCAGACTTAACCAAAGAAGACTTTGAAAAATACTGTATGACTGTTAAACCAGATCTGTTATTTTATCATTTGTGTTAGGGACGTTCGCTACCACGTTTTTAAAGGCAACAGTCAAGACAAGTGATGTCCAGAGTGGAAAGTGTCCTTCACAATTTTCCTACCTCTCTTGACACAGCAAGCTTTCCACTGTTCATCAAGTGATGGGAGGGGGCAGTCCAAAATTTTCTGTGCTGTGCTGATCACCTTCTGTAGCGAAGATCACTGGGCAAATGTGCAGCTGGTGGAC